>NW_024412452.1:7256737-7284255 GCF_014898765.1 Herpailurus yagouaroundi
TTTAGTGCTTATAGGTTTATTTCAACCCTTATTCAATTGAATATCTTTCTCACTTTTCATATTACACTATCAGCTTGATAAAGACACCTGGCAGGACTTCTGCAACATAGCAGGCTCTCAATAATTATTCACTGAATGAATGAATCACGATGAATTTCTTCCTCTATTCATGATTTGACAAACTTTTCTATAAAGGGCCATATAATAAATATTTTAAGCTTTGTGGGCTATAGAAGTTCTCTTTGTATATCATTCTTTGTTTGTAAGTTAAAATATAAAATATAAAAAAAAAATTCTTAACCTGAGGGTAGTTACAAAAAAGGACATGGCCAAATTTAGCCTTCAGACCATTGTTTGCAGATTCCTAATCTCTATATTAAATGGCTCTGGGGGTGCCTGGGTGGCTCAGTCGCTTAAACGTCTGACTCTTGGTTTTGGCTCAGGTCATGATCTCACAATTCATGGGATCCAGCCCCTAGTTCGGCTCCTCACCGCTAATGTGGAGCCTCCTTGGGATTCTCTCTCTCCCCCATCCCAAAATAATAAATAAACATTAAAAAAAAAAAAAACAAAAAATGAAAAAAATAAACAAATAAATGGATCTTAATTTGATTTCTAAAACTCCTTCTAGTTTCCTGAGTTCCCTTCAGTGGTATATCAGAGCTGGTCACTATCAGCTCAGTAGACGAACTTGGCTAACAGCATATAAAGTCTCTCTGTTTGTTTATGTATATGTGTGTGTGTGTGATAAGCTTGTTTATCAGCATACCACTGTTTAAGTTAAAAAAATAAAACCAGATATTATATTTAAAATTGTCATCAAATTTAAGTATTCAGGTTAAATTTGAAGTTCAGGTAACAAACACAAAATTTAAGTATAAGCGTGTCTCGTAATATTTGGGACATTCTTACATAGAAAATAATTTTTTGTTCATCTTAAATTTAAATTTAGTTGAGAACTTAGTGTTTTTTATTTGCTAATTCTGGCAACTCTCTCTGCAACCATTGGAGATCTTTTGTAAAAACTATTAAATGTGGTGGTCATATATGTAATGGAAATATTTTATATACTTTTTAATAATAGCTTTTCATTATTATTAAGTAATAAGGATTTAAAAAAAACAAATATTAAATATTGAAAACAAATCCTGTCATTCTGTGGCTGCATCATTCATGATATACATTTAGGCTATATTATCTTTACTATTATAATAATAATTGAGGACTATTATTAGCTTATTAGCTTAATTAGCTTATTAGCTTAATAGCTAATATTAGGTATTAGCTTATATGGTTTACTAACATTTTCCTCACTTAATACCTGCAAAATTTTCCATCATATAGATGAGAATACTAAATATCATAGAGTTAAGAACAAAACATCAATGGGGGCGCCTGGGTGGCGCAGTCGGTTAAGCGTACGACTTCAGCCAAGTCACGATCTCGCGGTCCGTGAGTTCGAGCCCCGCGTCGGGCTCTGGGCTGATGGCTCAGAGCCTGGAGCCTGTTTCTGATTCTGTGTCTCCCTCTCTCTCTGCCCCTCCCCCGTTCATGCTCTGTCTCTCTCTGTCCCAAAAATAAATAAACGTTGGAAAAAAAAATTTTTAATAAGAACAAAACATCAATGAAAATTTAAGAACAAAATGTCAAAGATCATATGATTAGCAAATGATGAAATCGCTATTTCTTCTCAGATTTTTTATGTTTATATTATATTGAAACTCAGTCTAGTTGCTAGCTATGAAACAAAGCTGTATATTACTATTCTTTCCCATTTAGGGATTATTTCTCTCTTTGGAACATTTCAAGACTATTCTTTTTGTATCTTTTTTTATTTTTCTGTGAGGATGCTTACCAATTTATATAGTTTTTAAAAAGAACAATGGTATCTTATTTATATGAGTATTCCCAATAGTATTTAGCACACTCTTTTATATTTATGTGAGTTTAAAAGTATATTTGGTGAATAATTTATTAGTGTTGAATAATTAATGATGACAGGTTAATAATTAATGATGTGATTGCCTAGTGTATTTGTTGAATGAATGCAAGAAGTGTGGGCTTTTTTTTCTATTACAGTTTTGTTTTGAAACTAAATTTACAGCAAGATACTGAAAACACCAAAAGAGTGACTTTTGTGACCCACCAAACAAGGACTTTGGCACTGAAAAATTAGAGGGAGGACAAGAATAAAATAGCCCTACTTTTCTGTAGTGGATATTTTTCTGGGGAAGACAGACAGATATAATATTCAGAGTTTCAGTAAGTGCAATGAAGAAATATAAAGCAAAATGAGTGGATAAAAAGTTATTGTAGGGGATGTGATAGTTTACACAAGAAAATGTTTAAAAGGCAATGCTGATAAGGTGATATGTGAGCAGAGATTTGAAGAAAATAAAGTAGCCATTCAGCTATTTAAAAAAATAGCATTTCAGGCAGAAAGAAAATCTAGTGCAAAATCCTTGAGCGGATGTGTACTTGGGGTATTCAATGGAGAACCACGAGACTAATGACATTCATGCAGCAAGGTGACATGAATCCACTACTCAAAACTCTTGCTCTGCTGCTGCTGTTTGGAGAATATTCCACAGAAGAGCAAGAGTCAAAGCACAGAGAATAGCTAGGAAGCTATCGTTTAGTCCAGGAGGAGATGATGGTGTCTTGGACTGTGAAGGCAGCAGTGGAAGTAAGGAACAGAGGTTGGATTCTGGATATATTTCAGAAAAATTGTCAACAAAATTCACTGATGGTTTGGATGTGGAGTATTAGAGAAAGAGAAGGATCAAAAAAGATGCTAAGTGAATTGGTCTTATTATCTAGAAAAATGTGGTTACTGTTCCATGATGGAAAGACTAGGGAAGAAACAAGTTTGGGGAGGCAGATTTGGACTTTTTAAATGTTAAGTACTGATTAGTAATCTGGGTAAAGATTCCTTATAGAAAAAAGATGGTTAGAACTCATTTGCTTATGATTCTCTTACAAAGTTGAGAAGTCAGTTGGATAAAGAAGTATGCAGTTTGCAGAAGAGGTTGAGGCTGGAAATACAAAGGCATTATTCATTGATTACAAGTGGAATTCAAAGTCATGGAACAGTCTGAAATTATCTGAAGAATGAGTATAGGGAAGTATATAGAAGGATCAAATATTAGGACACTGTAACTTTACAGTTTATGAATTCAAGTATAATCCAACAAAGGAAAGTAAGGAAGAGTCACGAGTAAGGTAGGAAAAGAACCAAGAATGTGGTATTCCAGAAACTAGTTAAGAAAGGGTTTCAAAAGAGGGAGAGGACATGATCAGTCCAATCCTGCTCCTAGGATGAGTAATATAAGGATAGAGGAGTGGTGGAAACATGGTGATGAGTAAGGAGTTTTGCTGGATAATTGGGAATTTTCATTAAAAGGAGGAAAGAGTTAAGTAATCAAAGAGCACATCACTAGTCCTCTTGGTTCACGGGGAGAAACCTCATGGAGATAAGAGAAATAGCAGATAGATGGGTCTTTTGATGCACATTCATTCTAAAGTGACTCCCAGGAGGCCAGCAGGAATGGACATCAGATTACAAGTGAGGAAACCTGCCTCATGGCTTTGGGAATTTTCTGCTTCTTTAAGGAATCATTAGTTCTTCTGATATGAACAGGAGCAGGACACAAAAAGAAAACATTTGGGCAGAAATTGGCTGCATGCCATTCCTGCTATAACTCAGCTTTAATTGCTGGGTATAACACCAGCTCTTTCCCTTGGGTGAACAGTGAGAAAGCCCTACTGTGTGCCAGGTGCTGAGCTTGTAGCTGTGATGTAAAAAGTTGGCAGCAAGATTCCCCACGTTAGGATGTGCAGGTAGAAAATCATCAGATCCTCCTCTGGCATGATCAGCTTAGCTGAATCTCAGTTTTGTGGCTGTCCAGGATTGAATACCTTACTCACTGAGCTCTGTCCAGTTTCCATGCAGTTTTACAGAAAAACTATCCTTTTTTTTTTCTTTCTTTCTTTCTTTTTTTTTTTTCCTGAGTGATCAATCTGTAGGAGATCATTCTGGGATAGGTTAACTCTTCTCTCTCAAGATGGGACAAAAACAGATTGGAATGGGTTCAAGAGAGAAAGGGAGGACAAAAAGTGCAGTTAAAAAGTATAGATAGGGGGCGCCTGGGTGGCGCAGTCGGGTAAGCGTCCGACTTCAGCCAGGTCACGATCTCGCGGTCCGTGAGTTCGAGCCCTGCGTCGGGCTCTGGGCTGATGGCTCAGAGCTTGGAGCGTGTTTCCGATTCTGTGTCTCCCTCTCTCTCTGCCCCTCCCCCGTTCATGCTCTGTCTCTCTCTGTCCCAAAAATAAATAAACGTTGAAAAAAAAAATTAAAAAAAAAAGTATAGATAGTACTTAATGTAAATATAAAATTATGTGGAAAAATTGAAATTTGATGGAAGAATCATGGATTTGGACAGCATCCACTATTGTTAAAATCTTAGACTTATTATGGAACATGAACAAAAAGTTGAATCTTTTTTTTTCTTAATTTTCTCAGATTTTCTCTGACCAGTAATGCATTGTGCTATAAGAATCTATAAGCATGTACTGTTTTAAAACCAAGTTAATATTAAATTTAATAATAATAACAGTATCTTTGTGACCTTTATATTTTATTTTGCCTGAGAAGTCCCATATGATGCTTATAAATTAATTACTCTTTAAATAGTAACATTAAAAAGAAACAAAGTAGTCCTGTGATATCTCCATGTGTAAAAAAAAAAAATAATGTAGGCATATGGATAAGACACAAACAAGAAAGTACAACCATATATCTTTTTTTTTTTAATGTTTACTGACTTTTGAAGGAGGGAGAGACAGAGCATGAGCGAGGGAGGGGCAGAGAGAGAGGGAGACACAGAATCCGAAGCAGGCTCCAGGCTCTGAGCTGTCAGCACAGAGCCCAACGTGGGGCTCGAACTCATGAGCCATGAGATCATGACCAAACCTGAAGTCAGATGCTTAACCAACTCAGCCACCCAAGCGCCCCAGTACAACCAGTAGTTGCCATGTCACACTAAATACTCTTAAAGTTGTAAAACAAGTGGGAAATAAAGATTAGAAAGCCCTACTATGTGCCAGGCCCCATTAGATTGATTTCACTAAGAAACTACTCTGGAGTGGTTTTATAATTAAATTGACTTACCTTTATCGTTGTACAATACTGTCCTTGTGACGTAAAAAAGAAACAAGACTACTTGATTAATTGCTAATGTAAAAATCACAATTGCTTTCACCTATTTGTTTTTTGTTCCATTGTTTTCTCATGGTTTCCCTCCTGTTCAATGACTCCTCGGCCTCTTAGAGTCCTTTTTTTGTAGAAATTACATTGAATCATGTATTAAATTATGTTTTTAAACTTTCAAAATATGCTCATTAGTGCTAAATTTATTCCACTCAGAAAAAAACCCCTTGGCAATAATATTAAAATAAAATAAACATTGAGTGTGAGCTATGGCAATTTGGAAATTCATAAAAGTGCAATTTTCTTTCCTTTTGTTTCTTGGAGGCTGTACATTAAATTTGTAAAGCAGATTGCTGCTAACACTTATAAAACTGGGGTTGGGGGCAAGAAAAGTGATGCTGGCATTACTCTAGGAAGTCAGGTAACAGCTAGCAATGAGAACCAGAAAACCAGGTGGCAATGCCATTAACCCAGTCAGCCTGGCCCTGGTTATCGCTGGGAATAACCATCAGTGGAGAATATAATTCCTTAACTTTCCATCCAGTAAAGTATAAGGCAACCCATTGAAAATATAAGCTGGAGCACAGGATGAGAATTATTGATGTTGAAGAAGAGGATTTGGTTAGGATCTTAGAAGCATAGTGTACACACTCTGAAGCCCATCATCCTCCTAAAATTGCTCAAGTTATTAGTACATTCTCCCTGTGCCTCTGCAAACAATTCTATTTTTAGCATAATATTCTACCCAGTTGTGTTCCTATTTAGGGATTCAAAGTATGTCAAAAGACAGGTTTATGAAATATATGTGTGCCTTGAGAAGAAACTGTATCTGAGAACGAGTGTTTTGCTTATTAAGCTCAGCAAATGAATTTTATTTATTTGATTTGTGAGAAAATTTTATTACATTCCTCAAACTTTTCTTAAATACTATTGAGTCCAAGGAATTGTTTTAGGCATGTGTAAGACATATATTGTCCTATCTATAATAAACTTCAGCAGAAATATTAGATGATAGAAAACAAACACTAATGATAAAACTGTGTGCTTATTCATTTTAATTGGGAATGTGGAGCATAAATGGACTTTTATATATTTCTATGCTCTAGAGGCAAAGATATTGAACTATTAATATAAATATTAAAAATGGGTAGAAGTTATGTCTGATCATTCCTAATTTTAATTTTTGCTTTCTGATCTTTAATCCTGATTTTACCCAGAGAAGAAGAGTGGAAGGAAAAAAATCCACTGATGGTTAAAGATTAAAAGTATTGCCTTGTTCAAATCATTTTAAATGATATATATGATATAAGAATTGCAATGGGTCTTTGAATTTTGTTCTTTATGACTTCAAGAGTCTTCTAAATTATCTGGAGTAAACAAATGTGGATCTCTTTAGAAGATAAAAGTATTTGAAAATATAAACAATAAGTAATTATAAAATATGTAACTTTAACATTTAAAAAATATTAAATAAAACAAGTATACATTTTTCACATTCTTTTTTTTACTACAATGTAGTGAGAATGAATTGCTTATCAAATGTAATAGTTACTTACTATTGATTTTCACAGAGCTGTTTGATGTCATTTCTGTACGTAAATAATATATACCTCTGTTTTCTCTGTAAAATATTATGTTTTAATATGCTTATTTGTACCAAAAGCAAAGACAAAATGATTTAGACAACTGAAGTCAGTTTCAGGTACATTTTTTTTCTCCCTAGATAAATGTAAGCTTCAAGGTCATGGCCATATTATGTATTTCATCTGTTTTCACTGTAGCATGTATAGGTCTAGGCAAATAGTAATTACTTATTTACAGACAGTGTATAATTAAAATGTGTATAACCATTATTAGTTAACTCTATACATTTATGGAGAATTGTGAGACTAACACTGCCCCACAGACAGTAAGCTCCCTACTGTTTACCTAGCAAGTACTCAATAAATATTCATTGAGGGACAAAAAGAAGGGAAAATATGTGTATACACTTAGAGGAGCGACAGACACACCATAGACAATTTAGGAATATTAGCTGTTGTTATTGTCATTAAAGTGAGTTCCCTGAAGTCACACAGCTGCCAAGTGGCAAAGATGTGACTCACATCCTCATATTATTTTCTGGCAAACTTCACTTTCCATCATGCCCAAACCTGAGATGATTAAATCTTAGGGAAGTATTTACATAGTATTAAGGATCTTCCCATGCTCTTCTTAGACCTGCTGTGGACATGAGAAATAATCAAAAGTTATCAGTATTGTAAACAAGGGTAATGTATATTTGCTTACCACATGTACCCACGTGTTAAATCATGGTCTTCTTTTTTCCAATGGATTTCCTGACTGGGAGAGAGTGCTGTATGAATTCAGATATCTAGGGGAAGGGATTTGGGGGTCCAGGTATCTTTCATTCTAGTAGACTTGGCAGATTATGCTCTTTGACCAATAATTCCAAATGGTGACCAGTACCAAACCATTATGTATGCAAAATAAATACAAAGGGGACCTGACAGTGTAAGCCCTATCTTTCTATGGTTCTTCAATTGCTCTTATCACAAAATCAAGTCTCCCAAATCCATATACATTGAGAGAAATATAGCTGATGCTCATCTCTATCCAAAGAATTCAATGAAGTGTCTGGCTAAAAATTGTATGACTCCTCTTGCCTCTTTTATGATATTTCATCTAGGAGGAATGAATTGTCACCATGCATAATTATTTATCAAGAAAGAATTCTTGGGGCTTCTGGGTGGCTCAGCCAGTTAAGCATCCAACTTCAGCTTATGTTATGATCTCACGGTTTGTGAGTTTGAGCCCCATGTCAGACTCCATGCTGACAGCTCAGAGCCTGGAGCCTGCCCTGGATTCTGTGTCTTCCTCTCTCTCTGCCCTCCCTAACTCACACTCTCTCTCTCTCTCAAAAATAAATAAACATTAAAAAAATTAAACAAAGAAGAATTCTTGGGTGAAAATCTGACTTTAACATTATTCATAGGAATTTCAACACACCACAATTCTGTGGTACTCTGGCAATGCCCAGCACTTATGAGGCATTATATTTTATTTCTTTACCTTCTCATCTTCCCCACTTTGTTTTGTGTCCCTTGAGGGCAGGGGTCAAGTCTTTTCTTTTTAATCTCAATTATAAAAAGGGTTTGTCCAGTATCTGGTGCTCTTTAGTCAATGAAGGCATCACATATTTTACACAAATAGCATTTCAAAAGCCACCTTATCCAAGCTTACTGAAATTGTTGTTCACATGAAGCTGGATATACAGCATTAACTGCTTATGTGGCTACAGCTAGGAGAAATGTTTGGTAATGCAATAAACTAATGGTTTCAGATATATGGGAGACATAGCTGAAATATCTCCAAGTCTTTTTTTTTTTTTACCTTGGATATCATTTGTCCTTCATTAAATATTGAACAGGACTTAAAGCCACTTCCAATATTACAGAGCCACTAAAAATAAATAAATAAAGCAGAACACAGAGTAGAGATACAGAGAATTAAGGGAGGTGTAATTTCTGGGGTAAGAAAGTTTTCCCCTACCCTTTTTGTCCTTACCTTGTAGAAAGCTCATGTTGAAATAAAAGATCTGAATACATATCCAAACTAGCCTAACTCTGAGCAATGTTTTTTTAGGAAAAATAGAGTCAATTTTGTTTAATTAACATTTATTGAGCTTCTCTCCTATGTTGGGTGCTATGCATGAGTATAGTAGCCAACAAGGGAGGCATGGTCCCTAATGGTGATACTTTCACTGTATTTATTTGGGAATTAAGGTATATAAGATATGTATGTTCCATGCCATCATTAAAAATAAAGAGTAAAACAGATTACTATATGAAAAAGATTATGCTAAATTATTAATTTTTGGTTGATGCAGATAAAAAGCCTTATAATTTATCTGTAAATGACATAAAAGTACTCAGAAAGGAAAGAAACAGTCTCAAAATAGGTGTGTTGGGACAAGGAACACTATAACAGAGCAATAAATGAAGCAGAACGAACATGACCCAAAAAACGCACAGTCATGTTTGCCTTGACACTTCTAGCTCTGGTTTACGTTAGGAATAATTTGAACTCAATTTAAGAAACACAATTTATATTATCTGCAAATTGTCTTCAAATTAATGGCTTAATAAATATATGTAGTTCATTCTGTGATGTACCTCAAGTTATTCTCAATATAAATGATACATAAACCATATAGATGTTATTAAATATTAATATATCTAATAGGTTATCTTCAAAATTCTGGTACTTAGAATAAGCAGATTAAGGAAACAAAACTCTCAACAGAAAAATAAAATGGTTGGTAGCAATAGTTGTACATCAAAGTCACTTGAAGAATTTTTAAGAAGAAAGCAATCATGTCTGGATACCAGTCCAAAACTATCCCTGGAAATCCTGACTCATTGGCCTGGGGTGCTCCTCCCAGTTTTTCAAAAAGACTCTTCATGTGATCCTGATGCACATGTAAGTTTGAAAACCTCTGAAACATGTCTGTCTTATGTCACGTGTTAGCTTTTCCGATAGAAAACACAAATTTAGAAGACTCAGTTTTACCTGCTAGGTGAACAAGCTATCTTCAAGGGAGAAATTTTAAGTAAATACAGCAATTTACAAATATATCATATGTATCCTAGAATAAGCCCATTGTTATTTCTTCTAATTCTTCTTTATTTGCCTTGCCTTTGATTTACTCTATGCACAAAAAAAATATAAACTCTCACTTATTTTCAAATATCTGGGATTCCTTTTGCAAACTAGGTCCACCATAGTCTTCCCTGTCATATTCTGACAATGGTATTAAGCATATTTCACCTCACTGTTTGTCTAGGCCAATTTCCATTACCTCTTTGAAATCCCAGAAATTCTTTACAAATCCTCTTTCTTGCTTATCCAAGTCCTAGTTGTATTTCTGTGAGAAGGCTTTTCAAAGCATCGTAGTCCTCAGCTTTTCTGCAAGGAGTAGAATCTTCCCCTCTTTATTTACATACTAGCTCCAGTGGTCCACATGAAACATAGCAAGGACTAGGAATAGGGATCAAACAATGCATGGGGAAGGGAATGTTAGAGTTGACCAATGATTTGCTGATGTTGCCATTAGTATTAATAATTCTAGGGGAAAATGGCAGTTATAAAGATATACCCAATATTTCAAACTTTTCATTAATTAAGACGGCATGAGCAGTTAAAATCTATGAGGTTTTACTATAATTGACATTGTTCAGCAGTGGCAATTAAAATTAGTCATTCCAAAGACACTTGACAGGCCAAAGTTCAATTAAATTTTCAAAGAAAGGAAGTCTGGATGTTTAGCCAGTTCTGAAACCAGTTTTCATCTATGATGAATGAAAAAGTGCCTCATAAGTGCTTCACATGAAAATGATAGGCACTGAGCATCAGTTTTACCCCAAAAGTAAGACTTCAATTCACTTATGCTCTAAGTGTGATAGAATAAGCCAATTTGTGTTTAATGAGGAGATGCCAAGAATAGTTAAAGAAAAAAAGTAGGTCATAATTCTATCCTGTAAAAATATGGTGTTAGACTACCTAATTAGCCCATGACATTTTCTTAAAGGCAAGTGAGGCATCTGGTCATAGAAGTGTCCAATTGTACCACATAACTTTGAAGTGTATTTTGGGCAAACTATTCTTCTCGTTAATGAAGCATCTAAAACACCTTTCTACTCCGTGAAGGCCACAGGTTTTAAGGGTGACTGCTTTTCCCCTGAACTAATTTCCTTCAAAACCTTCTTCTGCAATCATTTTTTCTTTCTTCTTTCCTTGCATTTTCCTACTTAAAATAATGCCTTTTAGTACATAACTAATAGTGCTTGAAGTTCTAAAGCTCATGTTGTTAAATGAAGGAATCGTATTGTTAAAACATAAGATTTGCTTACGTTAATTGATAAAGTAGTGGCCATGCAAAATTGATTACTTTAATCCACATCTGGAATTTGTGGATAGTCCATATCAGCCTACTAAAAGGAGACTTTTGGAAAGTTACTAGGTATAACATAAGCAAATTAAATTATACAGGAACTTTGATTTTATTTATTACAAAGAAAGCAGATTCTAGATTATTTAGTAAAAGATTTTGTGGATACCTCACAGAGTACTGTCACCCTCGAGTAAATATGAGAGACTTCTTTAGGATGCCAAACATCACAATATCTGTTTATTTCAAGAAAGGAGTATATTCTGTTAGAATTATAAATAAATACTTTTTGCAGAGAATAGAGTAACAGATGGCTGGAGATGATTGTCCATATCAGTGAGTTAGCAACAGTTAAAAAATACTTCTATAAAATATTAATTTTGCCACTTACCTCTTTTTCATATTGTACTTAAGGGAGGATTTAGTAATACAGGCATTGCATGTGGCATGAAAAACCAGGAATGCAGTAAGTTAAATCTTCTCATAGATAACATTCTATTGAAAATGGTAAAGTAATTTGCCATTTTGAAGCCAATTTTAGAGAAGTGTAAGTTCTGTTGTTGTACAGAATAATTATCATTGTGCTGAAGATGTAAGCTAATAAAGAAACAATAACCTCATTTATGAACCTGCTGTGCATCTGGCGTGGAACTGGACAATACATATAACATATCATGTAGTAATAGTCACACTTAGGCAAAGAAATATTATCATACCTACTGTAAAAATAAAGAGAATCTGAATGTCAACCAAAATAATAAGGCCTAGTTAGGACACCAACATGGGTCTCTTTACTTCCCAAGCTATCACTTTCATCCCATGCATTTTTTATGGGTCCCTCTTTTCATTATGTTACCCACACATTAAAACTATGTTGTGATATGGCCTCCACATCAGATCATTAACTGGTTTTTTTTAAGATCATTAACTCTTTTTTTTTTAATTTGTTTATTTTTGAGAGAGAACTTGCACACCCACATGAGTGGGGGAAGGGAGAGGGAGAGAGAGAATCCCAAGCAGGCTGTGCACAGAGCTGAATGCAGGGCTCAATCCCAGAACCATGAGATCATGACCTGAGCCAAAATCAGAAGCTGGACGTTCAACCGACTGAGCCATCCAAGTGCCCCTAGATCATTAATTCTTAAGTGAAGGCAAAACTTAATATTTTGTTTGTTTGTTTTGGTTTTTTTTTGTTTGTTTCTTGGTTTTTTGTTTGTTTGTTTGTTTGCTGGAAAATCAGACTTTCACTTTGACTCAGTGTATAAGCTCAGTGGGAAACCTCGGTCATCCCACAGGGGGATTCAGGTGTCTGTAGTAAGAACACTTAACATGATTTCTACCCTCTTTAACAACTTTTAACTGCATAATACAAGGTTGTTAACTGTAGGCATGATGTTGTGCTGAGTTCCTACATTTCAGTTTTCTCTAACACTCAGTACATAGCTTTTTATTGCAGGAGCTTAATGGCTGATTGACATTTTAGCTCCATATTCATTTCATACCTCTTTCTGTCTGCCCTATTACTAGGATAGATGAAGTAAAGCATTTCTCTCTCTGGTGGAGTTCCATAAAACAAAGGATCTATTACATTTTTCCAATAACCCTCGAGTCTCTCTAGCATATCTGAACTGAAGCTAGCTGTCAGAATAGGATACTCTCAACCTATCCCTTTAGTCCCACATGGGTTCTAAGAATCCTGAGGTTGGGTGTTAGGGACCTACTGAAAAAGGACAGCTCATGAAGAAGTCTTTCTTTTCTTTTTCTGGAAAATAATCTAGGGCCTGCTTGAAAATTCGGGTACACTATGATAATAGTAGCTAACATTATTGAAAGTGTACCATGTGTCAGACACTCCTCCATGTGCCATATATATATAAATCCATCCATTCTTAATAACAACCCCAGCTCCTAGATGTCAGATTGGCAATGTTCTTCAGGCATCTGAGAAGAGAGTATGTCCCTAATTAGCAAATAAAGTTGATGTTGACAGTATTTAAAACAAAATGAAAATGATATTTAAGAATGTCATACTTGACAGAATCATCTACCAGTGTCTTTTATTTCCTGGTATCATTTGCAGGTCTTAACTGGTGTTGATGAGAGTTGCTATGATGCTAATTCAGAACAATTAACTTTGATTAGTAGATCAGTTTGCAACCTTGAAGTTAAATTTTGACAAATAAAAATCTTCAAATAGTATATATTCTGTATTTTTAATGAAGCACAGTGAAGTTCATTATGTGATCAGTGGGTACAAAGAAGTAAGTTACTGGCGTGGAAACTAGCTCATTCCCAAAATGTTTGTTTCTCCTTATTCTCAAAGACTATGTACACAAAAGAAATACAAGACTTTTTTTTTTTTTTAACCAAGAAAAAGACTGTATAAACAGTTGTACTAGAAGTAAATTATACCTGACATATACACCAACCACTTTAGAGTTTTTCTGTCAGGCACAGCATGGTATAGCGAGGAGCAGATACTCTCAAATAAAGTAACAGATTGGGGTTCTCAGAGTAAAGATCTTCCTTGATTTATGGTTGGAGTTGCATCCTGATACATACATGCTCAGTTGAAAATATTATAAGTTTAAAATACATTTAGAACTTTTAACCTACCAAACATCATCATTTATTATAACCTGTCTTAAACATACTAAGAACAGTTACATTAGCATACAGGAGGGCAGTCTACGGCTATACTACCCTGAACGCGCCCAATCTCGTCTGATCTCGGAAGCTAAGCAGGGTCAGGCCTGGTTAGTACTTGGATGGGAGCATACAGGAGGGCAAATCATGTAACACAAAATGTATTTTATAATAAAGTGTTGAATATCTCATGTGATTTATTGAATATTTTACTGGAAGTGAAAAACAGAGTGGTCATATGGGTACAGAATGACTATAGGTATATCAGTTGTTTACCTTCATGACTGTAAGGATGACTGGGAACTATGGCTTGCTTGCACTTCCTGGCATAAGAGAGTATCATATCCCTTATTGGTAATCCAGGAAAAGATCAAAATTCTAAGTACTGTTTCTACTGAATGCATACTGCTTTCACATCATCATAAATCTTAACAACTGTAAGTTGAAACATCATAACTTAGGGACCATCTGCAGTGCTATAATTTATCAGGTATTTGATGTAAGGAGGTTGGCTTTTTCTCACGTGTAAAATAGGAATACACATACTTATTATGTAAGTTAATTATCAGGATTACATAAAGGTAATATAAACCTCTTAGTATTGATTTAGTAATAGTTCCATAAATCCTAAAATGGATTTACATTTTCACAGATACTCTTCTGTATGTTATTATCATTATATTAACTATTTTTATTTTGTTAAATAATCAACCCAGAATAATGTTGTTTTCTAAAAGTCTATTTTATTTCTTTTTCAGAAAATTCATTGTTAGAGTATAAAAACCATGGATTTTGTATGTTAATTTTATATCCTGCAACTTTACTGAACTCATTGATTAAATTTAGCAGTTTTTTGATTGAATCTTTAGAATTTTATGTATATTAAATCATGTCATCTGTAGACAGTTTTACTTCTTCCTTACCATTTCTAATACCTTTTCTTTCTTTTTCTTGCCTTATTGCTCTAGCTAGGACTTCTAGTACTTTATTGGGTAAGAGTGGTGAGAGTGAGCACCTTTGTCTTGTTCCTGATCTTAGAGGAAAAGCTTTCAAACTTTCACCGTTGAATATGATGTTAGATGTTGGCTTGTCATAAATGGCCTTTAGAATGTTTATGTATGTTCTTCTATGCCTAAATTGCTAAGAGATTTTATTATGAATGGATGTTAAATTTTGTCAAATGCTTTTTCTGCATCTATTGAGATGATCATGATTCTTTTTTTATTCTTTCATTCTATTAGAGTGATATATCACATTGATCTATTTGCATATGTTAACCCATCCTTGCATCCCAAGCATAAATACCACTTGATCATGGTTTATAATCTTTTTATGTGCTGTTGTATTCTGTTTGCTAGTATTCAATACAGCATTCTTGCATTTGTATTCATCAGAGATATTGATCTGTAGTTTTCTTTTCTAATAGCATCATTTTCTTATTTTGGTTGCAGAATAATGCTGGCCTTGTAAAGTGAGATTGGGAATGTTTCCTCCTCTTTGATTTTTTGAAAGAGTTTTACAAAGATTGATGTTAAGTCTTTTTTAAGTGTTTGGTTAAATTCACCCATGAAGCCATTTGGTGTGGGGCTTTTCTTCTCTTCAGTGGAAGATTTTTGATTATTGATTCAGTCTCCTTACTAGTAATTGATATATGTAGATTTTTTTTAATTTCTTTGTGATTCAGTCTTGCTAAGTTGATGTTTCTAAGAATTTTTCCATTTCTTCTAGGTTGTCCAGTATGTTAGCATATAGTTGTTCATGGAAGCCTTTTATGATCTTATGATCCTTTTAATTTCTATAGTATCAGTTGTAATGTCACTTTTATGATTCACAATTTTGTTGATTTGAGTCCTTTTTCTTTTTTCCTTCATCATTATATCTAACTAAGGGTTTGTTAATTTAGTTTTCCTTTAAAAAGAATCAACTATTAGTTTGGTTAATCTCTTCTATTGTTTTTCTGTTCTCTATTTTATTTATATTTATATTTATTAATCTTTATTATTTATTTTATTCTGCCTTCTTTGTGCTCAGTTTGTTATTCTTTTGCTAGTTCTTTAAGGCCTAAATATAGGTTGTTTATTTAGAATCTTTCCAGCTTCTTTTTTTTTTTTTAATTTTTTTTTCAACGTTTATTTATTTTTGGGACAGAGAGAGACAGAGCATGAATGGGCGAGGGGCAGAGAGAGAGGGAGACACAGAATCGGAAACAGGCTCCAGGCTCTGAGCCATCAGCCCAGAGCCCGACGCGGGGCTCGAACTCACGGACCGCGAGATCGTGACCTGGCTGAAGTCGGACGCTTAACCGACTGCGCCACCCAGGCGCCCCAGAATCTTTCCAGCTTCTTAATGTAGGTGTTTATTACTATGAACTTCCTACTTAGAAATGCTTTTCTGCACCCTGTAAGTTCTGGTATGTTGTATTTTCATTTTTGTTTGTCTTAAGAAACTTTTTTATTCCCTCTTTAGTTTCTCTTTTGACCAATTTGTTGTTTAGGAGAGTGTTGTTTAATTTATATGCATTCATAAATTTTCCAGTTTTCCTCTTGTTATTGATTTCTAATTTCATGCCATCGTGGTTAGAGAAGTTACTTGGTATGATTTGAGTCTTCTTAAATTTGCTAAGACTTCTTTTGTGGCCTAACATATGGTCTATCCTAGACAATATTCTATGTGCATTTGAAAAGAATGTGTATTCTAGTGTTGACAAGAGTGTTCTGCATGTCTGTCAGATCCATTTAGTCTATAATGGATACAGAATCCATTTTTTCCTTATTGGTGCTCTGTATGGATAATCTATTCATTGTTAATAGTGGGACATTAAATTCCCCAACTATTATTGTATTACTGTTTATTTCTCCTTTTAGCTATGTTTTTGCTTTATATATTTAAGTGCCCTAATGTTGGGTGCGTACATTTTTATATTTGTTATATCTTCTTCGTGCCCTCATCCCTTTATCATTATATAATGATTTCTTTGTCTATTTTTACCATTTTAGTTTAAAATTGATTTTGTCTTTTATAAATATACTTATTCCTGGGGTTTTTCGTTCATTTGTTATTTGTTATTTTTGTTTTTTGTTTTGCTTATCATTTGTTTGAAATTTCTTTTTCCATAACTTCATTCTCAGTCTGTGTGTGTCTTTAAGGCTAAAGTGAGTTTCTCATAGGGAGCATATTGTTGGATTTTTAAAAATCCATTTAGATATTTTATGTCTTTTAATTGGAGAATTTAATCCATTTACATTTAAAGTAATTATTGATAGGTAAGGACTTACTGTTCTCATTTCGTTCATTGCTTTCTGGTTGTTTATTAGATCCATTGTTCCTTGTTTCTTATCCTACTATCTTTTTTTGTTTGTTTTGATGACTTTTGGTTTCAGTATGCTTTGATTTCTTTATTGTGTTTTGTATATAATTATGACAGGTTTTTCCCCGTGGTAACCATAAAGCTTATGTGAAATATCTTAAACTTTAACACCTGATTTTAAATTGATAACTTCAGTAAAGTTTGTAAATGTTATACTTTTACTTTTCCTCACCTCACATTTCAGGTTATTGCTGTTATTTTACATGTCTGTTTGTTTTATTGAGTAATAATAGATTATTGTTATGGTTATTTTTACTATGTTCTTTTTCTAACTTTTAAAGTAGAATTGTAATTATGATTATGCAGCACTATTACCCTATTGCAAAATCTATGACCAAATATTTATACTATCTTTTTATGTTTTCATAATGTTAATTAGCATTCTTTTACTTTTGCTCTAAGAGTTTTCTTTTTACTGTGTTCTGTAATTCCCATAGGTTGGCTCTTTTCATTCTTTTTCATTCTTTTTTTCTTTTTGCTCCTGTGACTGGATAATTCCCAATGTCCTGGTCCTCCAGGTTGCTGATTCCTTCTTCTGCATGGTCAAGTTTACTTTTTAAATCCTATCAGATTCTTCAGTTCAATGATTGTATTTTATTTATTTTTTTTTTCAACGTTTATTTATTTTTGGGACAGAGAGAGATAGAGCATGAACGGGGGAGGGGCAGAGAGAGAGGGAGACACAGAATCGGAAACAGGCTCCAGGCTCTGAGCCATCAGCCCAGAGCCCGACGCGGGGCTCGAACTCACGGACCGCAAGATCGTGACCTGGCTGAAGTCGGACGCTTAACCGACTGCGCCACCCAGGCGCCCCAATTGTATTTTAAACTCAAGAATTTCTGTTTGTATTTTTTAAATTCATGTTTGTTTATTTCTGAGAGAGAAAGAGAGACAGAGCATGAGTGGGGGAGAGAGAGAGAGAGAGAGAGAGAGAGAGACAGACAGAATCCGAAGCAGGCTCCAGGCTCTGAGGTGTCAGCACAGAGTCCGACCAGGGCTCGAACCCATTAACCGGGGATATCATGACCTGAGCCGAAGGCAGATGTTTAACTGACTGAGCCACCCAGGTGCCCCAAATTTCTGTATTTTTTGTTTGTTTGTTTGATGTTTGCTATTTCCTTGCCACACTTCTCATTTCGTTCATTCATTGCTTTTTAATTTTGTTTAGTTGTCGGTGTTTTGTAGTTCAATAAACTTTCATAAGAAGATTATTCTGAATCTTTTGACAGTTCACAGATTCCATTTCTTTAAGGTCAGTTATTAGTGCTTCATTTATTTCCTTTGATGGTGTCATATTTACTTCATTTTTCATGATTCTTGATTCATTATATTGGTATTTGTGCATTTGAGTGAAGGGGCTCCTCTTCCACAGGTTTGCTTTAGAAGAGACATTTCTTCACCTCATGCTCAGTTTAAGTTTCTGGGTATAGATGCTGGTAATGTCCTTAGGAAGGTGGGTCCTGCTATTATGGCCTATTTTTGGGTGAGGCAGCTGTTCCAGCTGTGAGGCTGGGGATGGGGGTTGTAACATTTCCAGAAAATATTTGGATAAGACTATTGAATTTTTTCCCCTATCCAAGTGAGGTTGTAGGATGTATGTCTGGATTTTCTGGCTTACTAGATGGTCGGGACTTGGTACCATATTCAGTACCAGACAGAGCTGTGAATTAGCTTCCCTGTCTTGCAGGACAGCAGGACAGAACCCAGACCTGTACAGCTTGTGGTTTGGAGACCTGAATCAGGCCAGAGTGTGCATTGAATTCCCTTGTCAGGTGAAGCTACCAGTTTGACTCTGAAGGTGGGGAAAGTCATCATCTGTGTTCTGTTCAAGTGCTACTGTGTATAGGGATTTTAAACAGGCTGTGTTGCTTCCAATGTGCTTTGGTTAGGCTCCCTGGCCAAATAAGTTGAAGGCTATATTCAGCAGTGAATGAATGGGACTACAAGTTAGATTCCCTGCCTGGGGGCAGTGGGAGATGCAGCTCTAAAGCCAATAAAGCTCTTTGTTGTCTTAACCCCAGCCTACCCACATACCAAGTTCCATGACTAAATAAGACCATTGGCTTTGTTTGGCAAGCTGTTTGTTTTGCCTTTCTGTCTCTTGGCTTGAGTGCTACTGACCTCTACAGTGTCCAGGTGTTGTCTCTGGCCCTTCTGGTCAGGTGGGGCAGAAAGACACATTCTACAGCAGGTAAGGCAATGTCTCACCTCCCTTGCATGGGTGAGAAGAGGAATGGGCCACTCCAGGCTATTTTCAATTTACCGAATAGGTTCTTTGGTTGCAAGGGGCTGGGAGCCACCCTCAGCATTGGCTATGTATTAATACCCCTGTCTGTGCATAGCATAGGAACATCCACATTTGACACTAGCTCAGTTCTGGGAACAATCAGCTTTGGGCTTCACTGCTTCTAGGAATTGTCTTTAGCCCTTCTGGTCAGATGGGGCTGGAATGTACTCTCCACAGTGGCTGGTTCTGTGATTCAACTCCTTTCCTGGAGATGGGTAAACTGGGCTGTATGCCAGCAAACTTCAGTATCTGACTCAGGTAAATGTGCACCTGCTGAGCTCCCTGGTCAGAATGGATGCCTGACTTGGTTCTGCAGATGAGCAAAACCTCTGATTGGGGTTACTGCTGAGGCAGAGCAGGTATGAACTCTGTCTGCCAAGATACTTGTGCTAGTTGTTGAAAGACCCTTCCCACTTCTCCATCACAGATTCCCTGTGGTTGAGCTGCGTACTCTCCCCAGAAATCCTCATGGTGTGAGATGAGACTAGAGGCTCTCACAAAGTGCTCACAATGCTGGGGCTAGTGCTGGTTGTCCCCTATGGGCTCCTTTTTCTGACTGGAGGAACTGGAGGCTCGAGGAGACCTCTCTGATGCTGTGCTGGCCTTGGGGAGGGACAGTGCAGTCAATGTATAGCTGCTTCTCTTTTCTTCTAATGCATTCTGTCTTGGTCTGTGTAGTGCAAGGGGGTGGTAGTACTTCAAACCCACACTCTAGGATTCTTTCAGTGATGTCTTATTCTTAAATAGTTGTTAGTTGTTCTTGTGAGGGGGACAATGTCAAGAACAACCAGTCACCATTTGGTTATGTCACTTATACTCTAAACATCTTTACCTAAAAATATCATTTAGTTATTCCAGTAATGCTTCATAGTATCTTTTTTCCTATACACTGAGGTCATCTCCCATACACCCTATGCATTTTTATTTATTTGTGAGAAAAGGAAAAAAGGGAGGTATATTTCATTAACCCTGATATTTATCACTCTATGCATAATACTGGTCAGGTGCTGTCGGTAGTAACAGACATATTAACTCATTGTTTCTATCCACAAAGAGCTTATTACTAAATTGGGAAGAAAATTTTCGTAAAAATGTTCATGATAGCACCCAATAATATTTTATGTGTTGCATGGGGAAATTGTGAAATACATCTGTATGTATTAATTAAAGGGTCAAATTTTATTCATATTACATTTAGGATAAGATAAAGATTGGTGAAAGATTTGAGTTACCTAAGGAACACCTATGGGAGATTTAACATGTATGTCTTCTTCAGTAGATTTTAAAGTATCAACAGACATATTGATATGTGAATAGAGTTATGCCACTCCTCTGAACATATCTAACCTAATAATATCATTTAGTTATTCAAGTAATGCTTCATAGTGTCTTTTTTTCCTGTTCACTTACACCCCACCAGTATTATTAAAGCAAGCATGATTAGTCAGAATTCATTTACCTGCTGTACTTTGCTGAAAAGTCTAGTGGTAGGATCAGAATGATCATGATGATAATTATTGAAATCAGCAAGAAATATATACATTTGGTTAGCACTGAATACAGATAAAAAGTATTTGATTTTCTTTAACTACAGTGTCTTTAGAATCAAGTAGGAAGTGGATTAGAGATTGGGTCAATCACTTGCCCATTTCTTCTTAAATCCTTTTCCCTTTCTGTTCCCTCACCCAACAGTTTCCTATTACTTTCTACTAATGTAGGCATTGGCAAGAGATTGAGATTAAGAAAATAGAAGAAGCCTGAGTACTTCTCATTCTTTCCCCTGCTTTGATGCTGATTTGAGCAGTCTCTGTTTTCTCTTTCATGAGTCTGCCTGTGTATTCCCTGGGTATTCCCTTTGCTATCTTTCTGGTCCCTGTGCTTGGTTTCTGGTAGCTATATCCTTTCTTTGTATTTCTTGCTTTAAAACTAAGGGTGCTTTCTTTTTTTTTTAATTTTTTTTTAATGTTTATTTATTTTTGAGAGACAGTGACAGAGCAGGAGCAGAGGAGGGGCAGAGAGAGAGGGATACACAGAATCCTAAGCAGGCTCCAGGCTCCGAGCTATCAGCACACAGGCTCCAGACTCCGAGCTGTCAGCGCACAGCTGGACGTGGGGCTCGAACTCACAAACCCTGAGATCATGACCTGAACCAAAGTTGGACACTCAACCGACTGAGCCACCCAGGCGCCCCATTAACTAAGGGTACTTTCTATACTTGTTTCTCTTTGGACTGTCCTACTTCCTCAGTGTTTATTTAAATACATCTCTATCTAGTTGCTCATTTTATTTTAAGAAATTACCTGGGCTCTCTTTCCCAGGATGGACCTTGAGCACTTACAGTGATTCAGAGGGCCTTTTTTCTGATAGAGTCGTTAGTGGAGAGTCACTACACTTTTGCATCCATTGCACTTCCCAGGCAATGGGTGTGCTACTGCATCTTTTACTCCCTTGCTCATCAGTTGCCTGTACCTCCCAGACAGTAGAGGCAGTGCCGTTGACTTCTCTCCATGCTCCATATGTGTCCCCCTCTTGCAGCTACAGATTTGAGGAATAGGATGAACTTGCCTGATAGGAGACATAATTCTTCAATATAGGGAAATTATTTGCTGAATGTCATCAGGTCGAACCTCCAAATAAGTTCTCAATTTCTGTTGTAACTTCAAACACATAACAAGATATTGCAAATGCAGGGAGGAAATGGCAGATTAGGAGTCAAATTGAACTTGATTAGAGTTTTATTTTCACCGTTAACCAGCTGTGTGACCTACAGTTATGGGAAAAGAGACAGATAAAGAAAGATTGCTGGGAGAGGAGACTCATTTGAAAGGATATGTAAAATTGTTCATGAATATGACACAAAGACAAAACAAAATGATAATCCATCCTTTATCAGAGTAGTAAATTTATATAAAAATTGTCTCTTCATTTCTTGAATTATTTTTAATGTTATTTTGTAACTGTTTCTAAGAATTTTACTTCATTTTAAAGGATTCTATTCTTTCCAGATGTTAGCCAGCTAAAGGGAAGCTTTATAAGGGGAGGGGAAAGGGAATACAGGAAAAGGGAGACTTCCAGAACCACAGTTTTCCAGACAAGGCAGGACTGGATGAGTTTTGTAATATCATGAGATAAGCAGAGATGCTATTAGTAATGGGACAGTAGAGGTGGGGGGATCACCGTGTGGCTCAGAAGTGATAAGGGGCAGGCTAAAGTAACTTTATTCTTGGCCTCTCCTTCAAATGCTTAGTCAGTCCCTTGGCATGTTACAAATAATCAGCAACAAAATTAGTTATTATTTCTGTAAATAAAATGGGTCTTAATATATATTTCTAATCTTTGCATATCGTGTCTGACACATCCTAGTGAAAAGTGTAATACTCAAAAAAACCAGGTAGATGGCTATATTACTGTATTCTGGGTTGAGAAAAGAAACTTTTGAAACCAGGAGTCAAAGAGTTACTCTGGGAAGAAGCGAGAATTGTAGAATGGGAAGTAGATTTAATAAGGCTTTACTTTTGTGGTCCTGCTGAGTTACTATTATCCAAAACACACAAAAGCTATTTTCACCTTGTTCCTAGTTTCTCCTAATGGCTTTTTCCAGATAAAAGTATTTTCAATGTGTGATTATTGAGGTCAGAGCATTGTTTCAATGTAATTGTTTTTTGTTGCCTTTCATTCCTCTTAGAAAATGGCATAAGAAGATTACAGTTCAGTAGAACCCTTGCCTTTTTTTCCTAAATAAATTAGTTGTAAGTAAATGGTCAGATTGACAGCATGTTTGAGTATTGCAACAAGTGAACTTTATTTAAATTGCACTGTTGTTGATAATACCTAGCTCTGAAATATCATCTGTGATTCAAAGGACAGTGACCCTGCCAATACAAGAAGAGTAATGGTTGTGATGTTTGTGCTTTTGCGGTTTGACTGGTATTCAACTGGCTAGTTTTCTTCTTATGACAAAAGCTTCTCAAACATTACTTTCCTCTGAGTTGCCAACTAGGTGCTAACACTATGGTTGATAAAGCTGCACGTTAAAATCACCTGGAGAAATTTCTCCAAACACCCATGTCCAGTCCCTACTTCCAGAGAATTCTGATTTCATGTTTAGGTATGAAGATGAAACAACAGTGTGTTTTAAATTTTTTTTAATGTTTATTTTATTTTTGAGAGAGAGAGAGACAGAGCGTGAGCAGGGGAGGGGCAGAGAGAGAGGGAGACACAGACTCCAAAGCAGGCTCCAGGCTCTGAGCTGTCAGCAGGGAGTCTGATGCGGGGCTGGAAGGAACTCATGAACTGTGAGATCATGACCTGAGCCGAAGTTGGATGCTTCACCAACTGAGTCACCCAGGCACCCCAACAACAGTATGTTTTACTGTGCAGCGTGGTTTAATGCGCAGCGAGTTCCTCCTGTAGAGGGAAAAAGGAAGGGGAGAAAAAGTAAAGATTTTTCTTCTATAATGAGTTTATAACCTTAACAACTTGATGAGCAACATCTTAGTTTTGCAGGAAATTGAAATGGAGGGAGCCATGTGAAGACAAAGAGCTGGTGATCTGGTAGGTTGGGTGTCTTAGACACAGGTAGGGTGGGGAAGGCTGAGTTGAGGGAGATATCAGAGTGGAGATGAGATAAGGAGTGATGTCTTATGAGGAGAAGTCCGATGTTTGGAAGTGAACTTGCAAATTGTAGGTTTGAATCACAGAATTGCTGCATCCCTGAAACAACACTCCAGTTTTTAAATAATTCTATTTTATTGGCATAGTACAAATATTTTATTTGTGTACACTCTTTTATTTGTGTAGTACAAACAGCCAACTGTGTTGATTCATCCCCCAGATATTATTTTAATATATGATGTAAGTACAATTAGTTTTCTATCAAAACTTCCCGGGCTCTTGACCTTGGCATTTCTTAAAGACTGCTGAATTGCACCTGGCTGCATTTTCCACTTAACCTCCATCTTCCATTTTCCACACTGGCAATCACAAGCAGTCTGGCTTCTCTATAAAACCCACAGTTCCATTCCCTCTCCCTCCATAGATAACCCAACCTCATACTTTCTGATGTAACTATGGCCATCCCAACTCCTTCTCTAATAGTTGACCAGTATCTCTACCGAAATCTCTACCTCTTCCCTTTGACTCAGTGAGAGGAAGCTGCCTTCCTCCTACAGTCTTCACATTTGCTCTGGATCCCCAGTCCTGCCTGCCCCTTAGGTATCCAAACAGTTACCTTCTTCACAGAATTAATTCCATTTGTCCCTCAAAGTTTTATTGAAACTTCACTTCAGGAGAGAAGGCTTCCAATGATTTAGGTTCTACTGGTGCATGGAAGAGGGCAGGATGGAGGAGGCTAAAGATGCTTATAGCACCTAGTTCTCAGATATAACATATAATTGTTGGTTAAACAACCATGTCTATACCCATTAAAAAGAGCAATCATGTCTTCTTCAGCTTTCCCTAACCAGTACCTAGCATGGAACAGAGTATGCAGGAACACTCCCATCTAGAGAGAGAAAAAAAAATAGAACATGATTTGTTTTGAAACAACTGATGTAACATACAATACATAGTTGTTTATGCGCCAAAAATAGTAAGGAGAACCTACAGGCCTGCTAAAATCTACACACCGCTCAGAATTGTCAGTGACTGTTATAGGCATTTAAAGGTAATCAAGGAGACCTACTTGTGAAACTTTGTACTGATTTATAACAAATAGCCAAGTGCTGTGAGCTCAGCTCTGCTGTGGACAGTAAGGCACAGCCAGCTTGAGAGTCAGCATCAATTATAACCTCACCCTGATGACACACGCTGCAAGGAGAACAGAAGGTAACATCCAAGTGTGTCCCAAATGTTTTCTGGTGAGAAAACTAAATGAAATCAGGAAAAAAAAACACCAAAATTTTCTAAGTTTCTTCAATCTGAATTTCAATTGGTTGCAAACAAAAGAGAAAATGGCAGAGGAGGAGGGAAGATGGCAGCGTAGGAGGACACTGGGCTCACCGCGCGTCCTGCTGATCACTTAGATTCCACCTACACCTGCCTAAATAACCCAGAAAACCACCAGAGGATTAGCAGAACGGAGTCGCCGGAGCCAAGCACAGACGAGAGGCCCACGGAAGAGGGTAGGAAGGGTGGCGAGGTGGTGCGCGCTCCACGGACTGGCGGGAGGGAGCCGGGGCGGAGGGGCGGCTCGCCGGCCAAGCAGAGCCCCCGAGTCTGGCTTGCAAAAAGCGGACGGGCCTGACGGACTGTGTTCCAACAGCAAGCGCGACTTAGCGGCTGGGAGGTCATAAGTTAACAGCTCTGCTCAGAAAGCGGGAAGGCTGGAGGACAAAGGGAAGGAGAGCTGCTGAGCCCCCAGACGACAGAGCTCAGTTTGGTGGGGAACAAAGGCACTCGCCAGCGCCATCTCCCCCGCCCATCCCCCAGCCAAAATCCCAAAGAGAACCAGTTCCTGCCAGGGAACTTGCTCCCTCCGCGAAAACACCCAACTCTGCGCTTCTGCGGAGCCAAACCTCCGGCAGCAGATCTGACTCCCTCCTGCTGCCACAGGGCCCCTCCTGAAGTGGATCACCTAAGGAGAAGCAAGCTAAGCCTGCCCCTCCTGCCCCTGTGCACCTTGCCTACCCACCCCAGCTAAGACGCCAGATCCCCAGCATCACAAGCCTGGCGGTGTGCAAGTAGCCCAAACAGGCCACCCCACCCCACAGTGAATCCCGCCCCTAGGAGAGGGGAAGAGAAGGCACGCACCAGTCTGACTGTGGCCCCAGCGGTGGGCTGGGGGCAGACATCAGGTCTGACTGCGGCTCCGCCCACCAACTCCAGATATACACCACAGCACAGGGGAAGTGCCCTGCAGGTCCTCACCACTCCAGGGACTATCCAAAATGACCAAGCGGAAGAATTCCCCTCAGAAGAATCTCCAGGAAATAACAACAGCTAATGAGCTGACCAAAAAGGATTTAAATAATATAACAGAAAGTGAATTTAGAATAATAGTCATAAAATTAATCGCTGGGCTTGAAAACAGTATAGCTGACAGCAGAGAATCTCTTGCTACAGAGATCAAGGGACTAAGGAACAGTCACGAGGAGCTGAAAAGCGCTTTAAACGAAATGCATAACAAAATGGAAACCACCACGGCTCGGATTGAAGAGGCAGAGGAGAGAATAGGTGAACTAGAAGATAAAGTTATGGAAAAAGAGGAAGCTGAGAAAAAGAGAGATAAAAAAATCCAGGAGTATGAGGGGAAAATTAGAGAACTAAGTGATACACTAAAAAGAAATAATATACGCATAATTGGTATCCCAGAGGACGAAGAGAGAGGGAAAGGTGCTGAAGGGGTACTTGAAGAAATAATAGCTGAGAACTTCCCTGAACTGGGGAAGGAAAAAGGCATTGAAATCCAAGAGGCACAGAGAACTCCCTTCAGACGTAACTTGAATCGATCTTCTGCACAACATATCATAGTGAAACTGGCAAAATACAAGGACAAAGAGAAAATTCTGAAAGCAGCAAGGGGTAAACGTGCCCTCACATATAAAGGGAGACCTAAAAGACTCGTGACTTATCTCTCTTTTGAAACTTGGCAGGCCAGAAAGAATTGGCACGAGATTTTCAGTGTGCTAGACAGAAAAAATATGCAGCCGAGAATCCTTTATCCAGCAAGTCTGTCATTTAGAATAGAAGGAGAGATAAAGGTCTTCCCAAACAAACAAAAACTGAAGGAATTTGTCACCACTAAACCAGCCCTACAAGAGGTCCTAAGGGGGACCCTGTGAGACAAAGTACCAGAGACATCACTACAAGCATAAAACATACAGACATCACAATGACTCTAAACCCATATCTTTCTATAATAACACTGAATGTAAATGGATTAAATGCGCCAACCAAAAGACATAGGGTATCAGAATGGATAAAAAAACAAGACCCATCTATTTGCTGTCTACAAGAGACTCATTTTAGACCTGAGGACACCTTTAGATTGAGAGTGAGGGGATGGAGAACTATTTATCATGCTACTGGAAGCCAAAAGAAAGCTGGAGTAGCCATACTT
>NW_024412452.1:7289255-7388129 GCF_014898765.1 Herpailurus yagouaroundi
GAAATGATGACTAGCCTTGCCACCTATGTAGGATAACTGGTGTGGTGGTGCCACATAGTCGGTAGGAGACTTTTCTGTAGGTCAGTAATCTTGGGTTCCAGTTAATATTAGCTATCTTTGATGTGAAATGTGACCTGCACTACCTTAATTAAGGCTGTTTTTATTGATCTGTCAACAAAATCATTTTGGGGATGTTGGAAAATACAGAACAATTGGACTGCAGTGTTCAGCCAGAAGGATTTCGAAATCATTATGCAGCATTGAAAAAGAAGCAAAATCTCTAGCAACATCATTATTAAGATGATGTCTGAAGTTTATATATATTGTGTTCATTCAGCATTCATAATAGAATGTGTACATTTTCCTTATAACAGCCATGGTGGTTTTTAATAACCTAAATCATGCTGAAAAGCAAAAACCCATGGGTATCCATGGCAATCAACTAACATCCAAATTGCCATGATGCACAAAGCCTTAAGGATCTTACCCCGTCCCATAACCCTTTTATCTTATTTCACTTCATTCTCCCACTTCCTCTTTATGCTCTATCTTCCTTTATGCTCTCCTGGTCCTTTACTTGTGTCACATACACCCTGAGAGCCTTTTTCTGTGCTGTTTCTTTTGTTTGGAATGGTATCCCCCAGATCTTTTCAGTACTAGTAACTTGTCATTGTTCATCTCTGAAATAAAAAGTCACGACTGTCTAATCCAAAATAGCCCTATTCATTTTCTCCCAATCATCTGATTCCCATTATCCAATATTACTCTCCTCCATGACACCTTTCAATATTGGATATTATCTCATTTGCCCGGTTTCTTGTTTCTTTGTTTTCTCTAGTTCTCTCTTGAATATAATCTTCATGAAAACAAAAGACCATATTTATCATGTTCACTTTTGCATCCCTCAAATCTAGGATAAGAGCTACTCAAATAGTTGCTGTGTGAATGAATAATTGACTGCTGTAATGTACAACATTTAAACACTTCCTTATTCCAGGACTGGAAAATGTTCATAACCTTCTAATGTATAAGTAATCACCCTTTTGATTTCCAAGCATGGGGAATTATAAATATTGCAATTAGTTCTGGACTTATGTAATACCAACAGTCTTATGCTTTAGTGTCATAATAATTTCACATTAGACCTAAATTGGGAATTATCACACCAGTTCTGGGTGCTGCTGGTTTTATTTCTGATGGTTTTACTTATAGCATTCTTACCCAAGTTGGGGGATGAGTGGGTAGGTGCACTATGGCAATTGATAGATTAATGTATCCGTTTATTTAGCAACTATTTATTGAATACCTCCTATCTGCCTAGTACTGTGCTTGATATACAGCATAAATTGGAATGAATGACCCCATGGAGTTCATGGCTAATTAAACAGTTCCTCACAATGAATCACAAAAAGCGCTATGATCAGAGAATGACAGAATGTCATGAACACACAAAGCTGAAGCACTTGACTCAAGTTAGCCTGTCTAAGAAAGTTTCCCAGAAGAAGTGGCATCAAACCTGAGACTAAAAGAATAAACAGGAGTTAGTGAATAGAACTAATAGAAGTACCTCCTGGCTTCATCCACCAAATGCAGTAATTGCTAGAATCGATTCCTCAAAATGCTTCATTCTATTTCAGGAAGTATTAAATTTGGTTTCCATTTCAAAATCGTCATCATCAATCTTTATTCAGGGAATAGTTCTAAACACCTTATATGTTTTATTCAAATAATCTTTATAACAACCCTGGCATGGTACTAATACTATATTTATTTTACACATGAAGAAGTAAAGTTCCCAATGTTTGACCCCAGCTCATCCAGCTGGTCAGTACCATGTCGTTCCATTTTCTGCTATACCCTGTGATGTCTGCAATGGACTTAGTTTGCAAGAAGGATATGTTTTGGATGATAACAGGAGTTACATGTCAGTGTAAAAAAAAGGACGTTGTGTAATGCCCAGGTCTTTATATTTGACACTGATTTTGTGAATTTCAGGGCATTTCAGATAATGGTACCAGACACTTACCATATAGCTTCAGTTCAGGTCCAGAGTTGCCATACTGACTTATTCTGTAGCCTAGAGAGAAGGCAGGTATCCTCTACCTCAGGTTACTAAGCAAAAGACCAGTGCTGCCTTGAATTTTAAGTCTCTTCAAGGTATCTTAATGGAACAACATATTTCTTTAATTTAACCTGATAACGTAACATTTTGAGCATAAGAAGGGAGTTACCATACAATGGCTACACCAGAAGTATGCATCTCCTGTGAATAATATCCACTACCTCTAAATGAAATTTCTATATATGATTCCTTCTGTATCCCCACAGCTTGAAAAACCTTGTCATCAGGATGAAGTCATCACTTGTGTTTGCTAAGCCAATACACTAGATCTCCGTTCTAGAAACACACAACTATTATAACTCAGACTTGAGGCTTTGCACCGTTTTCATCCTCATAGCAGTAATGGGGTGTTGCACCCACTGGAGCTGTTGCCAGATTCTAACACCAATCTTGACCTAAAGCAATAGATCGTAAATAAGCCTTGTCTACTGGATCTCACTTTATAGTTATACGTGCTGCTCTTCCAACAATAACAGTGTGATCTAGTTCTTGGAATCATTTCCGTTTATGGTTTACCATTCCTTGACCATTTCCAGGACCTCCAAGTTGTATAACATAGCATTTGCCTGGGCCTTTGTCACTGTTGCTGTTGAGTAACCTATTCCTTTCTCTTCTGATAGTGGGAGACCTCATTTGGTCTTGTCAGCCACTATCCAGAGACCTCAAAGGCAAATGGGTGAAAATCATTACTGGAAGGTCTGGATTCCTATTGCCAGACCTCGCATCTTAAGTAATGTTCAAATAGTTTGCTATACCAGTTTGAGATGGCCTATTGTTCTTTTGTTTTTGTTTTGATTTTTCTAGTCACTTGTAAGAACCTATTGCTACTTAGGTTTTTCTATGGTTTACTGAAAACTTCTGTCTCAGACGTTTATAGAGACCAGATAGGCAATGTAAATGTGAGAAGCCAGCCAGGTGGGCACTCTGGTGACCTCTGGGCATTTCCAGGGAACTGCAGCTATTCCGTTAGTGCTCACTCTTACCAGATTTGAACATGATCCTTATTGTTCCATATATTCCGCTTTTCCTTAGAAGATACAAATTTATATATTTATGTGAAATCTCCAATTTTGTAAAATTGGAAACTAAGTCAGAAATTTAAAAAATACCGAGAAGCCAAAAAATAAAATGAAATAGAGCAGAACAACAGCTATACCAACTCTCTGAAATTGCCCTGATAGCTCAGTTTACACCAAAGGATGACATAATTCCAGTCCTGTTCGTTTCGGGTACCACAGTCCTGTAAGATCTTTAGGAACCTACCTTAGTATGTCTTCGAATCTGTCTTATCTAGAGAAAATAATTATCCAGATTTCAATATAAAACAGTAACCTGTTTTGGTTGACCACTTCTAGAGAGCAAATTGAAAGGTACAGACGTTTATGGATATATACGTTAAACTATGTAGTACCCTTGTAGTACTGTTGTTGCTACCGCTGCTAATAATAGTATTGGTAGTAATACCATTTGTAAGGAGTTCTCAGACTTGGGGATGTCAGGGCCAAAATCTCCAGATTTTTTGACATGTCTGAGTTTTTTCCTATTTCAGCTAATCTGATTAAGTTTTCCACTTCACTTTCTATGGAAAGAAAGGGTAATCCTCAGCAGAAGCAATGACTTTAAAACATACCTGGGGGGGAAATGAAACATCCAGGATTCCCAGAGAGATTTGATAAGTTTACACAAGTCACTCTCTCCACTATCTGCGACCACTTCTATTTCTAGCACCTTTTTAGCGTTCCTGACAACATTCCCAGTTGAACTGAATAATTTACCCTCTCACCTGACAGCAGCTGTCATTATAAAAATTACCAAGCCAATTCAGAGAGTATCTTCACAATGGGGGGGGGGGGAACTTAAACTTTTAACAACCTTCAAGAAAGCCTAGACTCATCCCCACCTCTTGTCAGCTTGTACATGAACTCATCTTTAGTTGCAAAAAGTTGGCAGATTAGAAGATTATATATGACAGATCTGAAATAGCATTCATGACATTCTTCCCTAGTAGTACCTCTGAAAAGAAGCATAATGAAAAATCATATTTAGAAATTTGGTAAGTACTCTACAAATTGAAGAAGGTTAGGTTTATGGCCAACTATTTATAATCTATTTCATTTATTTATAACAAAAGTCCTAGCAAGCTGTGATTTTTTTAATATTACAAGGAGGTTTATTAGAAATGCTATGGAATGTTGCTCCTTTTTGGCATGTATTAGATTTTTGCTTTTATGCTCATTTCATTTATTTCACTAAGGAGCTTGGAAGGACACTAACCTTTTGTTTCATTTTGAATATAGTCTATCTGCTTGAAAAATTGCTACTTCTTTCTCAGCATTCTGTTTCTGGAGTTGAATTATACTACCCTGTATATGCTAATGATGTATGTTAACCTCTTTGTTTGCCAGAGCTTCTGAAAAAGTTTGGTCAACCAAATTATTATATTTAAGTGATAATTATTTATTTTTCCAAAAATTCAATTAAATACATATATATATATAACTTCCCATGTCCAGAGATCAGCATTGTAAAGCAAAAGTTAGCACATGGGTTTAGACTAATTCTAGGCAATAGCAAGGAAAGATAGCAGTTTGTTCTTGGGCACTCCTGTGATACATGACTCTCATTTTGGTTTCAGAAACTCTATTTTTGAAAACATACTTTGCAGACCCTTCTTAATACCTGTGTAGTTAACCTCTCACCAGCCTATCAGCCACTATACTGGAGTACTATTTGAAGGTGTTTTAATTTCTCTCTTTTTCCTTATTTGTTGTTCATACTTGGAGTGTTTCCTCTTTTCTCTTTTTGTAACCCGCTGATTCTAAGCCATGGTAGTATAAAGGATAGCCCTTCTCTGATTACTGTCTTGTTAAAAGCCATAGGTGGTGTTGTATATCTATGTGATGATGTGCTTATTTACACTGCCTTCACTGACTTGAAGGGGTTTTACTCCAGGTTTGCTAATATATGCATACAGATGTTTTGGCTAGTGGGTGGGAATAGGAAGGCAGTTGTGGCCAAGTAGAGGTAAAATCCCAAACTCATATTTTATAAGTAGTAAGTCATAAATTACTTAGGATTCTATCCAGCTCTCCCCTACCAGTTTAATGAGGTAAAGGAAGACAGTCATCATATTAAATTATGTCAGTTTTTCTGGGAACAGGTGACAGAACAAATCATTTCAAACTCCCTCATTCTACATTCTAAGAATCCGCTGAGGACTATAACTGCTGACCTTTGTAGCAGCTGAGTTGTAGCTTGGGAAAAAAAATGAGGGAAGATTATATTTCACTGGACATTTTTACCCTAGCTAAAGTGATTCTTACCAACTCCCACCCTATAAAATGTTCTTCTGAGAAGATGGATACATGTAATAGAGAGTTTTCTAGTATGGATATTTCTAGTATGGATATTCATACATTCTAGTATGGATATTCATATGAAAATATTTACACATGTGTTATGCATATATGATAATATATATACATAATAATAATTATACGCATACATATATAGAGATAAATAATATATGTATAGACAACATACAGATTTGATAATTTGTGTGTGTTTGTATATATATATATATGTGATATATATATATATATGTGATATATATATATATATATATATATATATATATATTAGTATATCAAGCCACAGAGAAATTGAACTTTTGATCAGAAAGTTACATTATTAAAAGAGCTAAAATTTTATTTTTTTTCTTTCATGTTCCTGGGGATTTAAAATAAACTCATTATTTTCTATTTCTTGTTCTCTGAACTCTGAAATCAGTATTTCATAAAGAATATTTCAGGGACCATTATTCACACAAGATGCTTCATGAGAAAAATAGGAGTTTCACAGCTAAGTAAATTGGGAAAGGCTGTTCTTTCTAAGTATGTGATTCTATCATCATAGTAAAGGTTCTAAGAAATTTGCTTAATTTTGCTTAATCTAGCATTTCTCACATATGTTTGACTATGAAGTTAAGATTCTGTAACTGCTTTTTGGAGATATTGAAGTGCTAAAAAAAAGTTAGAAGTTTTGAACTTTTTAGAGAAAATTGTGATGTCTTTAATCAGTGGTTGTTTCAAATGCCTTTGACTCTAAATTTCTCCGGGTTATAACATGATGCTTCTACTTACCTTAGGCATGGCATTCTTGAAACTGATTTATGTTTGCTATTAATTAATTATAATAAATAAACATCCTTTATTGAACAGATATAATTGTTCCTTGTCTTTGAAGTACAACAACATGACAGCATCGGATGTTACAAGTGAGATTTATGTCACTTGTGTCAGTTATATGTTTAGAAACTGTGAAGATTCTTGTATCTAGAGTTTTGCCATTTAAAAACATTTTCCTTATCTTACTCGTAGATTCATGAAATGGAAAGTGATCTGGGGATCATTTGGTCTCAATCTTTTTTTTTCTTTCTTTATAGAAGGGAAAACAAAGCAAAACAAAACAAGGAAAATGACTGCTCCAAAGGTGGAAACTTTAGGGGCGCCCGGGTGGCTCAGCCGGTTAAGTGTCTGACTCTTGATTTTAGCTCAGGCCATGACCTCACAGTTTGTGAAATGGTGTTGCACGTCAGGCTCTGTGCTGATAGCAAGGAGCCTGCTTGGGATTCTCTATTTCCCTCTCTCTCTGCCCTTCCCCCACTCCCACTCTTCTCTCTTTCTGTCTCTCTCAAATTAAATAAATAAAGTTCAAAGTTAGAAACTTTAGTGAAGGGGGAATCCTCCATTAAGGGGGGCATTGTAGCAGAGTGAGACAGCCCAGGCTCTGGAGCCAGATTGTCTAAGGTCAAATCCTGGCTTTAGCCCTTATGAGCCATTTGATCTTGGGCCAGCTGCTCACCTGTTGTGTTTTTAACTGCCTCATGTGGAAAATGAGCATACTAATAATACCCGCCTCAAAGGGTAGTTGTTTGGGGCCAAGTGAGCTAAAATATGTATAGCTTTATTATCTGGTACATAGCAAGTGATGGATAAGTGCTTGCTATTATTATTATTATTATTATTATTATTATTATCATTATTAAGATTCAGGTCTGTAATTTCTAGCCAAGTGTCTTCAGGAGACAATTTATAAAGTGTCCCTATAGGGAATATTTAATAATATTTACTGATTTAGCACTCAGTAAGTACTATCCCACTGAGGCAGTGAATTGGAGGCTGCCAAAATAAAGTCTAGGTTGCCCTTGGTCCTAGAGAATGTGCAATGAACAAAGCAACCCTTAATGTGTAATTTACATTAGTAACAGATAAAAGGTTGTGTAAACTATTGACGTTTGATTGTCTTACTGTTCTACATGATCTAGTCTAGTCCATCTGAAATTCATATCTATCAACATAAAATCATGTTTATTTGTGTGTGCATTTCTTTTTCTCTTAAGAAGAAAATGAAAAATTAAGTGAAAATAGGATTGAATGCAGTATTTCCCTTCGCTGATATAGGGCATGAAAAGGAATAGAACTAGAACTTTCTATGCCTTTGGAAATAGCAGGTTTTCAATAAATGAAAATAAAATAATTAACCTGATATGTTGATGTATTAGGTAAATGGATGGGAAGATTTGATCATGGCACAAGAGATAGTGTACAGACAGAATAATTGAAATTCAGCTAAAATGAGTTAATTTCCCAGGGTCTCATAAAAAAATAGATGGAAAATTTAAAAAAAAAAAGGAGGCTTCACTGAGACCCCATTCCAGTGTGCTATTTCCCAACTCACTTATAGTTCCAATATGAGATTTATTGCATAAAGGTGAATAGAACAGTGTTTTGGAGGTACAACAGATTGACCTCAATTATTACAAATAATAAGATTGTATTAGTTATATTAATGTGTTTGACTAGAAATTTATCCTATTTCAGTTGTCCTTATGTTATTAAGTCTAATAATTTCCAGTATCAGCAACCTGAAATAAGAGTAACTGATAATGTTTCTCATTTCACCTAATATAGATATAAGGAAAAACTAATGACAGTTTTACTATTTTGTTATACTTTATGGTATGTATTGATTATATAGAGTAAACAATGACATCAGGTTTATTTACCTAATTTCTTATATAATATCAATATTCTCAAAAGTAATTTCTTTGGAACACACTTATTTAGGGATGTCTTCATTTATTCCCACTACTTAAATGGGAAAACTATAAAGAAATTCCTGATAAGATTACGAGGAAGGCAAGAATGACCATTTTTTTCCATTCCTATTCAACACTGTACTAGAGATATAAATTTAGGATGCCTGAATTTTTAAAAAAGTAGGCATATTGATATCAAGAGAGAAAAATATTGCCAAACTGACCAACAGATTTAGTAGCTGGATCTCATAAATCCAAAGGGAGGAGACCAAGAAAATTACAGAATGAAAAAAAAATTGGTATACACTCAAAACTGGAATAAAGGACTGTATTGTCCTGGACTTATTTCTTAAATTATTCTAAATTTTCAACCAATTCTCTTTAAAATGACTTATTTCTCACATATTTTTGTATTAAGTATTCATATATATTTTCTTTTAAACTCAAACTCATAAATCTTAGGTTCAACTTAAATTAAAATTTAAGTTAAAGTTGTTAAATAGAAATTTGTGTTTTATCTCCTCCCCTGTCCTGTTTTGGTGGTCTGTGTGTTACAGACTTCTCATGTTGCCACTTAATTATGAACACTGATTAATTCCAGCCAATATTATCCTTTATTAAAAATAAAATCTCTCTTCAGTGCCACTAACATTTTGAAAATGACGATAAGGGGGCGCCTGGGTGGCGCAGTCGGTTAAGCGGCCGACTTCAGCCAGGTCACGATCTCGCGGTCCGGGAGTTCGAGCCCCGTGTCGGGCTCTGGGCTGACGGCTTGGAGCCTGGAGCCTGTTTCCGATTCTGTGTCTCCCTCTCTCTCTGCCCCTCCCCCGTTCATGCTCTGTCTCTCTCTGTCCCAAAAATAAAATAAATAAACGTTGAAAAAAAAATTAAAAAAAAAAAAAAGAAAATGACGATAGGTAAATGAATACCCCATTATTACCTATGTATTAATAAATGTTAAATATTTTCATTCTCTGAGGTAATATATTAGGTTTTAATATGAATATTCAAGAGCCATAAGAAGAAGAACTGATTTCCTCCTGCCCTGCAAGGTTAATAACTTTTCTACACATATATGAAATTTTTCTATGAGATTCATTCTTCAAGATCCATTTTAGATAGCACCTCTTCCATGAAGCTTTTTCCTGTCCATCCAATGGCCATATATTCTTGTTTGAACCTGAGGACTCACCATAATCAACAGCAACCATGCTCTCTTAATAGAGTTTCATGTCCTGTTTGTATGGCAAATTGTATGGTTGCCCACCTATCCTAGAGATTAGAAAACTAGAATTGAAATGAATCATTATTAATTTATCATATTAATGATTATATTTTGGAATTTATTAACTTTGGAGTTTGGTTTGCCACAGTTTCATTATAAACATATAATATATATAATGTACTGTAAGTACTCATTATGTATAATCTTTATCATATTAGCTTAAAGACAGAAATTTGGCATTATCTGTATTCACAACTTGCATACAGTGCATTGAAAGCATCTATTTGATAAATTTTGAAAAAAAAGAATGATCTTAGTTTTAGATATAGTTCTTTATAGTAAATGCTAAGTTTTTCTTTTTGTTGTTATTAAAGGTTATTAAATATGTTTATAATTGTTTATTTAAGGTATAAAAGCCTAGCTTTTTAAAATTTTCAAATAACTTATCTCTTCAGTATTAACCTGTTGTATATTTTATAGAACACTGCCAAGGGAAATATTTATAAATATTAATAACGTTAATAATTTATTAAGCATTTTCAAGTTGTAAATTAATCCTAATATAGTTTCAGAAGCATGTCATTATAGCAAAGGCAGGTAGGATAAAAAATTAATTCCTCGGGGCACCTGGGTAACTCAGTCGATTAAGCATCCAACTCTTGATTTCGGCTCAGGTCATGATCTCATGGTCTTAAGATTGAGCCCTGAGTTGGGCTTGGTGCTGGGTGCAGAGCCTGCTTAAAATTCTCTCACCCTCTCCCTCTGCTCCTCCCTGCTCTCGTGTGTGCACACACTCTCTCTCTCTCAAAAACAATGACTTCATCCCACCCATTAAACTTCTTAAAATATAGCACATACCTATTTTTTTTAGTATTTATTTTGAGAGAGAGAAAGAGAGGAAGAGGGAGAGAGTGAGAGAGAGAAAAACTCTGTGCTTTCAGCGAGGAGCCGGTCGTGGGGCTCATGGGACTAGATCTTCTGAGTCGTGAGATCATGACCTGAGCTGAAATCAAGAGTTGGGTGCTTAACTGACTGAGCCATCCAGGTGCCCCAACACATGCCTCTTTTAAATGATTTTAAATACAGATGAATACATAGTAAATATATAAGAACAAAATGGAATATTACTGAAATTAATTAATGATATATCAGGGGATCATATTAATCATGGATTGTCAAACATTTTGATTGTTTCTACATATAGTATATAAAGAAAACACTATAAAATTTAAATTTAAATTGTTTAACTTATGATAGTTTTAAAACACAGTCTCTCTTTTTTTTTTTTTTTTTTTTTACTTAATTTGAATGCTTATGGTGCTCTGATGTGGGTATTTTTTTTACCGTAAATGAAAGCAAATCCAAACATGTTGAATTGTCTGTAATAAACTTGGCATCTTAATAGGTCGTATCCATGCTGTTTTCCGTGGGTGCCAAAGAACAGGATTCAGTACATGTTACCTAGGGTCCCTTTGCCCATAGGTTAAGGATCAGATTCTTCTGAGAGGCCACTATGCAAGATTTGGAAGGCTCTTCTCTGATGGCTATTGTAGGCAGAAATTTATAGCAATTTACCGATAACCTCTTCAGAACATCCTAATTTGTTGGTGTTATCTGGGTACTTGGTGGAAAGTTCTACAGATTCTTTAGCATTACATGTGAATGCTGAGAACCTCGCATGTTAGCTTTTCAGGTTGATGTTCAGTGATGGCTATCTGGTCTTCCATTATCCCACATACTCAAGTGTTTTCTTAAATTCTACATACCAGAAGTTTCTGCTTTGCTCTTCAAATCCTGGCTGATAATGCCAACTAAAAGTGGCCTCAATTAATGAACTTTTATTTTCTCCCATAAGAATTCTAGAGGTAGGCATGTTCTCGGGGTGATTATTTCAGGGGCTCAATGACATTGTTAGAGACCCGGTTCTCTCCATTTCCTTCAATGCTATCCTCAGGATAATTGGCATGTTGCTTTGAAGGGCTCCTCCTCTCATTAGCATTGCAAGACCTGGGCAGAAGATCTCTTGCGAGCACCCATCACTACATGAGAGGAACATTTCTCTGCATCTCTCACCCTAAGCCTCAGAACAGGAGGGAACCATAGCCACATGCCTGCAAGGTGTGTGAGTTGTGCCACTGTCTATTTCAGAACAGTAAAATTTAAGCAACAGAAGTGCTTATGTGAAAGAAGATAAATCAAGTTGCTAAGTCCTTTTTCTTAGCATGAATCTCATGGATTCTGGCATACTCACTTCCCCGAAGGGATGAGTTTCCATTTTCTTGCTTCTCTATCTGTTCCTCATACAGGCATGTCCTGACGGTGTGCAACAGTTGCACGCTGTCCTGAAAAATATTCTGTGGTATTAAAAACACATATCCCTCTCAGATTTATATATAAGTAGTTCTACAAGTAACATGAGTAAGGCATGCTGTCATTTTATACTGGCAACAGTATGGGTTCTTCAATATAAGAATTATGATTTTTTTTATTTTATAAAAATATTTAACATTTAATTTAGTTTCAGAAATTAAAACTTTAGCTTCATTTGAATAATGTACATATTGTCAAGAACAAGAGGGAAATGCACAGGCTAGAATTTTGACTGAAAATCAAAAGCTTTCTTTTTTCCACATACAGTCTATACTTTGTATGCCTAAGCTGATAGCAATGATATTCTTTGAAAAATTAAACTATTATATATGATGCTTTCTGAGTCTGACCAAAGATGAAATATGTGAAGCACACATAAAATTTGACCTTAAAACTCCTTAAAACACAATGATAATGTCATCTAAATCCTGTAAAAACAATTTTATTTAATAAACATAAGACATGACATACACTAAAAGCAAATTGTGGATCTTTAGCAGAAAATCAAATTAATTTTCAACTTGTGCTATCGACAGTGATTTGGCATGGTTTACAAAAAAAAAAAAATCAGATTTAAATCTGGTTATTTTACTTTGGAAAAGATTTAAATTATCTTAAAATCTTTAAAAAATGATTCTTCTAAATTAAGAAGATTGATTTTAGGCACCTGAAAAATATGCTGTTATTGTTTGTAATTTTTCTTTTTTTGGTAATATGCCACATAGAAAATTTTGAAAAAAAGAGAAATTAAGTACCATAGATGCAATTTATGAGAAAGTAAAAATTTGAATAATATAATAACAATTTATGATGAAATTTAAAAAATAATGGAGAACTTTAATATAGATGTGTCAAAATCTTGACTTAACCTAACTAGTGACTTTGCTGAAATGAAAGAAAGAATCATAAATGTATAGAATAAACACAGATTTTAAAAAAATGCCTTTGTTTTATTTTTCTTATAAATATCCTACTCATCAGCTACTAACATGTATAATATCAGTTAAACAATTAAATTAAACCATTAAATTGTTTTTACTATTTTGCCTATTTGCAGTTATATGAATTTTAGTTTCATGTACGTATAGTTGGAAATTTTATCTGTTGTGAATAGGAGGTATACCATATCTTAATTTCCAGCTGGGTATCTTATTTTTACCTTTTAAATATTTAAACATATGGTTAGTAGGTAGGACTTGGTTTATGTTTATTGTCCCTGTCCTGTAAAAAATATAGGTGAGCCTGTCCCTAATATTCCCAAAATTATGATTATAGATGCAGGTGGTAGAAATGTAGGAAAAATTCTTTTAACTACTGTAAAAAAAGATAAATTAACCTTTCTCAAATTTTTTCAACAGATGGTTCCACATGGTAATTTATTTATCCAAGTTCTCTACTTCTTGAGTTAGTTAAGTCAAATTGCATTTTACCAAGAAAAGTTGCCCATTTTGTACATATTTTTCTAGCACATATACAAATTTATACAATTTATACAAATTTCTAGCACATATATAGTGTTTTTATAATTTAATCTCCTTAATACTTATCATTAGAGTATTAATTTTAAATTTCCTTTGGTATTAGTGGTTCTTTTCCAAGTGAAAATTGTGAAAAAAATTATATATTTTATTGGTTCACTGACTATATTCTTTAATCGTGTTTTTGTTTTTCTAGCATTTAATGAATTGCAGATATCTTTATTTTGCCTTCTACTTTATACAGATTGTTTTTTAATGTTTATAAAATGAATATTCAGACTAATTTTTTCTTGATATAATAAAATTATTCATGTATAAATATTTATCAGAATAGAACACTGATAATATTTTGTAAATTTCTATGTCATGTTCTTGTTCTTTTTATTGGCTTTATTTTAGATTTATTTCCTCATTGATTAAGAAGTTATCTAGAAATATTTTTTGAAACAAAATGATCTGAGTAGTTTGATTTTTTTTTTTTTAGTTTTTTTAATGTTTATTTATTTTTGAGAGAGAGAGACAGAGTGTGAGCAGGGACGGGGCAGAGAGAGAGGGAGACACAGAATCTGAAGCAGGCTCCAGGCTCTGAGCTGTCAGCACAGAGCCCAACATGGGCCTCAAACCCACAAACAATGAGATCTTGACCTGAGCCGAAGTCAGACGCCTAACTGACTGAACCACCCAGGTGCCCCAGGAGCTTGATTTTTTTTTTTTTTTTGTCATGTGTTTAAACTTGTATTACTCATTTCTATTTTATTTCGTTCAAGGTGTTAAAAAATATGTCCTATGTGTCCTTTGTGGAAAAAGTATGTCCTATGTGGAAGCTTACTGAGATTTTATTCTCTTAAATAATCAGGTTTAAAAATCCTTAATACTATACATGCTATCGTTTCCATTTCCTAGGTGCAAAGTTTGATACACCTCTATTAAGTTAATCTTATTAATTAAATTCAAGTACAAATATGCTTACATAGAACTTCCTCTGGAAAACATTCCATAAATAGTACTTGACCCCAGACTAGTTTGGGTATGCCTGCTACACACTACCATACTACTTTCTAATTCCTCCTAATTCCTCCTAATTCCTCTACAAAGCACTCTTCTAGACTGAATGGTAACTATATGTAGTTTTATTTTTCCATAGTAAGTTAGAATCTCAATGAGGCCAAAGACCTTATTTATATGTATGTATCTGGAAGTTTTGTATGTTGATTATGTGTTGTGTGCACATGTATGACACCATACATATTCATAACACTTATAACAGAGTCTAGCATATGTTCCTGAGGCTCAGATGAAGGCAGAGATTTCAGCATAGATAGATCATATTTGAAATGAGGGTGAAAAATCTAGAGGGAGATGCCAATAAGGGACTGAATATTTGAATCTACTGCCTAGAAAGCATGTTGTGCTAGAAATATATAGTTAGGTGGAAACAGAAAGAAGAACCAAAATGATTCTTTTAAAAAGTGACCAAATATTTGGTGGAAAAGTCTACAACATGTTATGTCTACGAGACCAAGAGCAGAAAGCAAGTTTTTGAAACTGGAACTGATTGGATCAAATGAGGTGAGTAGAGAGAGAGAAGTAACTAGGGGAAGCTTAGGACCAGGGAGTGTTTTAGGAATCTTTTTTTTTTTTTTTTTTTAATATATGGGAAATACCGTGGAAATAGTCATTACAGCGTGAAGATGCAGCAGAAAAAAAAAATAGACATATGTAACCTCTATAAATATAAGAAAGATTGAAGATCAGAGCCCATGAGGAGACTTTCATTGCCTTTGATAGGAGAGGGTACCCCTCCTCCTTTGTCGCAGAAAGGAAACATGGAAAGGGCTAACACAGCATTTTTCACGTTTCGGGGAGTAAACTGTCAATTCAGTCAAAGTCATCAGGATAACATTTTTAAGAAATAAGAGCTGAATATAATATTTGATATGTGGTACAATTTAAATCAAATAAAAGGCATAAAAACACAAAGAAAATGCATAGTATTTAAGAAAAGATAAGATTTGCACTTTTAAAATACTTTTTTGCAGTCATATACTTTCATGAGAGGTAGGACTACTATTTAATCTGAAGAGAAAGTTTTAGACAAGTGTATTTTTCCCCCTGTTGATTTTTTCTTCAAAAGCTTTAAAGTTGCATGTTTATCTGGAGGTCATATTTTTCATTTTTGTTTTTTCCCAGTTCAGTGATAAGGCTAAAAAGAGTCACAGAGTTTGCTTGTTAAAGGATAGGGTATTTAGACAATAAAATAAAAATAAAGAAATATCTAAAAGAGTCAACACAGATATTTTAGTGTGACTTTTATATAGGCAGGCTCTGAGAAGATGATTGTTATAGATGTGATTTGCAGGAGTGATCTCAAGAGCAAAACCTGTGATCCAGTGGAGGTAGAGGGTAGACGGGAAGAAGCCAAGGAAAGGTATGGTTTGTATTAAGTTACGGTTCAAAATGATTTCACAGAGAATGTGGAGCATCAATGGCACCTCAGCTGTCCCACTTCGCAGTAAGGTGCTGGGTACTTAGCACCCCACATCAGTCATTGGCTATAGGCTTCAATTCCCTCCCTCAGCATGTCTGAGCATGATGGCTGCTGATGTAGAAAAAGGTACAGCTCTGAGCATTTTCACCGTAGTGGGTGGGTGCATCTCCAAGTAAATGCGTCTGGTGAGGCAGCTGCACCTCTATCACGGGTAATGGAAAAATCCCTGTCCTGGAGAGCCAGAAGAATTGATACATAGACCAATTCTGTTTTCAATCAGCACAAAAATAATTTTCTTCAGAGTGATAAAGGAAGTTGGGTTAAATAACTTCTAAGGTTATTTTCAGCAATGTGTTTTAGTAGAAAGGCCATGGACTTTTGGGTGAGAAATCCGTTGAAATAGTGGTCCACCAGTAATTAGCTTACATCAGGTCTCTGTTTTAATCTATAAAGTATGAATGATCATTCCTAAATCATATTATGTGTCTTTATCTAATAATGTTCTTGGTATAGTCATCATCAGTAAATAATGATATGAAAATAAATAATATATATTTTGTATTTTTATATACCTTTTGTCCCTGTGGTTCAGGAAAAAAAAAAAACCTCACCATTTAAAACTATTAGTATGCTTTGAATATATGTATGTTGCTAAGACCATTTCTAGTGTTTCATCAAATTTGAAGGGTTTACATATCTTGTCTTCTTGAATCATTGAACATGGGTCTGTAGAGGCCCATATAACTAAAAGCAGTCAAAATAGTCTAAATAAAATTGGAAGTTTGTCCAAGTAAGAGTGTAATGACTGACATATTTTGTTTGTTGGAGGAAGAGAAAGGTGTTAAAAGACTATGATCTCTGTAATACTCACTATTCTTTTTCTACAATTTTAAAAACTTTGATTCATTCTGTATTCCTCAGATACCACTTGAGCAGATTAAAAGACTGAATTAAATGTTGACTTCTATTAGGGTGTAATTTAATCAATACCAACAAGGATTTTTTGCCTAAATCCCAGGGACATGGAACACACATTTACCTAGTGTTACTACTTCTTTTTTTTTTTTATTTATATATGAAATTTATTGTCAAATTGGTTTCCATACAACACTCAGTGCTCATCCCAAATGGTGCCCTCCTCAATACCCATCACCCACCCTCTCCTCCCTCCCACCCCCCATCAACCCTCAGTTTGCTCTCAGTTCTCAACAGTCTCTTATGCTTTGGCTCTCTCCCACTCTAACCTCTTTTTTTTGTTTTTTCCTTCCCCTCCCCCATGGGTTCCTGTTAAGTTTCTCAGGATCCACATAAGAGTGAAACCATATGGTATCTGTCTTTCTCTGTATGGCTTATTTCACTTAGCATCACACTCTCCAGTTCCATCCACGTTGCTACAAAAGGCCATATTTCATTTTTTCTCATTGCCACATAGTATTCCATTGTGTATATAAACCACAATTTCTTTATGCATTCATCAGTTGATGGACATTTAGGCTCTTTCCATAATTTGGCTATTGTTGAGAGTGCTGCTATGAACATTGGGGTACAAGTGCCCCTATGAATCAGTACTCCTGTGTCCCTTGGATAAATTCCTAGCAGTGCTATTGCTGGGTCATAGGGTAGGTCTATTTTTAATTTTCTGAGGAACCTCCACACTGCTTTCCAGAGTGGCTGCACCCTTCTAATAAAATTTCACTAATGAAACAGACAATTTATGGGTTATAGTTTGCTGATTTGATTTTTTAAAATATTGCATTAACTTAGTATTTATCTTGATTACTGTGTATTTTGTCACTCCTGAAAATGTGTATTAGACCTGAGTGCCTCACTCATCTTACATTAGTCTTATCTCAGGAGAATAGAATAGCCTCTGTGAAAATGATTGTTAATAATTAGCTGTCCTTCATGCAGAATGAGAGCGTCAAATTTAGATCTTAGTCTAGAAAATGTTTAAAAGGTTGAAAATATTGTGTAAATCCTGAGATGAAGGCATTCTTGCAGAGAAGTGTGAATCGAGTATCTTCTCTAAACATTCTAAAACATGATGCAAGGCTAACTATAGCAGTGTTTCATTCAGTCATTTATTCATTTAATGAATTTATTATCTTACTATTTATAGTGATGTCCTTCTCAATGTGAATTAAATTTATGTACCATGAATCTAACCATAAGTTTGGATCAAAAAAAGACTAAAAGTTACATTAAACCAGTGTCAGTACTGATGTGATATTATTTAAGAAGCAGTATAGGGAGTAAGGAATGTAATAGCTTTTTATTCATTATTATTATTTAGAGAGAGAGAGAGAGAGAGAGAGAGAGAGAGAGAGAGCATGAGCAGGGGAAAGGGGCAGAGGGAGAGAATCTCTTAAGGAAGATTCTTAAGCAGGCTCCATGCTCAGTGTGGAGCCTGACCCAGGGCTTGATCCCACCACCATGGATCATGACCTGAGCTGAAATCAAGAGTTGGATGCTTAGCCGACTAAGCCACCCAGGAGCCCCTGTAATATTTTTAAAGGCAAATCTATCAACCCTGCTGCCAGTAGATGTATAGATTATTTTGTTTTCTGTCTTTATCACAATGTATTACCTTTTAAAAGTAGCTCCTCTGATTCCTCCAAAACTTATTAGTAGCCCTTGGGTTTTTGTTGTGGGAGTTAGCAATAATATGGGAAAACCAAGCTTCCTTTGACTCATAGTTAGATATCAAGTATTAATTGTCCAATGTAAATTTCTCTATAAAACAGTTGGAAGGATCATATAATTGATACTCAAATATAATAGAAGCACCACTTGGGTGTGAAGTTATTTCATGCCAATTAATTTTCATCCTAGAGAATTATTTCTTTCTTATATGAAACCTATGGCATTTTAATTGGATTTAACATTGTCATTGTTTCCACAATCTCGTTATTTCATTTTTTTTAGAAATTCAGTACTAAGTGATATTGGCAGGTTCTCTCATTTATCTTTTATTTGGCAAATGCTTATTAAGCATATTAAGTGCTTATTCTATATAAGGTAATAAACCACACAAGGGAATAAGGCAAATCCTGCTACCCAAGAACACAAAATCTAGCAAGATAATTGAGAGACATTTATAATTAATTTCAACCCAAGGAAATTTTGGATTAATACCACATGAGTGGCACAGGCTACATTTTTTTTCTTAATGTTTATTTATTTTTGAGATAGAGACAGACAGAGCATGAACAGGGGAGGGTCAGAGAGAGAAGGAGACATAGAATCCGAAGCAGGCTCCAGGCTCTGAGCTGTCAGCACAGGGCCCGACACAGGGCTCAAACCCGTGAACTGTGAGATCATGACCTGAGCGGAAGCCAGACGCTCAACTAACTGAGCCACCCAGGCGCCCCCAGGCTACATTTTTTAATAAAAGAGCAAGTGCCCCCTGATGATCTGGAAAGCTTCATGGAAGGGGTGACATTACATTAGAACTGATAAATAGCACTGCAGAACGGAAAGAACGGATGTATACATCTCAAGTACAGAAAAGAACATGCTAAGGAAACAAGGCACTAAATCTCAATTTAAGTTCCTGGGAACTAGTTCATGGGAATGAAGTTTATGGGAATGAAGTTGGGTATGATGTTGAAGAATGTTAAAAAATGTAGATGCTAGCTTCATTCTGTAATTTTGTAACTTGGCGACATTAAACACATTACCTATCTTTCTCTGGGTGTCAGGACTTCATTTGCAAAGTAATGAAAATAATAGCTAATATCCATTGGTTACTATGTGCCAAACACTGTGTTAAAGGTATTACACATTATCTCATATAATCCTCATGCAAAGCTCATAGCGGACTTTCATTTTAGCCAACTAAAGCTTGGAAAGGTTTAGTGATTTGCCTAAAGTCACAGCACTTGTATATGGCTGAATGGAATTTAAAACTAGGCCTGTTTGACATCAGTTTCCATGGTCCTATCTATGACATTACACTCCAACCACCTATCCTGTCTCACTCTCAGAGTTTTAAAAGATACTAATGGCTTGTGGATACATACCTAATCTTGAGTGAGAAACAATCTCGGTGTATAATTTAAAGTTTGCTTCTTGTTTGTATTTTGGTTTGATTTCTCCACCTCTACCATGACACCCATGATCATCCCACACATGCACACATACCACATTTGCTGTGTATGTGTTCACTTTGCTTTCTTAGCTCTTATGTAAAGGTAAAGTAAAATGGAAACCTACTCTTGAAGTTTTGTGGGAGGCAGGTGGTATATAAATAATAGCCCTTCTACTCATCCATTTATAAATCCATAGTGTAATAAAGACATGAAACTAATAGATCAAAATATGACCTTTATTACTGATACAGCTGTTTAGAAAATTACTTTAGATCTGTGGACAAGTGGGAATGCTAATAATTCATCCCATAAGCACTGGACAGCTATAGATTTTCCCCACCAACAGTGGCCCCCTTACCACAAGACAGGGAGCAGACCAGAACATGTAGATATGAGGACAGGTTGGCTTCTAAGGATGCTGCAGCTGAGTCAAGCATGCTCAGTTCCTTTTCCAGAGATTACTGAATCTGTAATTCCTTTCTGTTCCCATGGGAGAGAATGAGTGATAAGTGGGGAGGTAGGGAGATAAAGGCAAGAAGTTTAGTTTAGAGTCAGTGGTTTCCATCCCTGGCTGTACTGTGTAGAACTGACCAACAAAGAGTTTCATAATCTGGTGTGAGGCTCAGCCACCAGCAATTCCTTCATGTGAAAAAAAGGATCATGGGGAGTAAATTACCCCCAAATAAGTGCTGTCTTATTCCCCAAATACATTGACCTATAGGATATAAAACTTGCATAATATCTTTCTGATTTTTAATTTCATTAGTAAGGAAGCAAATATTAGAATATTCCTCCAATGAGAATAATGATTTCCACTTGTACATAAGGTGGTACAAATTTAACATGTTATGTGGAAATCGGCATCTCCAATTCCACTTATATTGCTTATGGTTAGGATAAGAGGGAACTAGAGTGAATGGGAACCTGGAACACTCCTAGGGCAAGCTTTTAAAATTCTTTGGGAAAAGTTTTATATATAATTCTAACGGTCTGAACATTATTGTTGCTTTTTCCTAAGTTTAGCAGTAACATCTGGGATGGGGGAGGGGGGAATGAGGGAACAATAATTCAACTTTTTGCATTGTGTTTTTTTCTTTAATATATAAATCAATTCCTCAAATATAGTCTTACCAGAATATAATTGTTATAAGAAATAACACATTCATTTTCAATTCTTTCTCTTTGTGGAGACTTTATGAGAAGTAAGTAATGGGCATGAGTCTTAGTGATGCCAGTTCTTTCCCTAGGAATCTTATGGCAGGTCAGGATTATCCTCTTTGTGGCTGTTTTCCCACTTTATTTATTTTTTTTATTTTTTTATTTTTTTTATTTAAAAAAAATTTTTTTTAACGTTTATTTATTTTTTGGGACAGAGAGAGACAGAGCATGAACGGGGGAGGGGCAGAGAGAGAGGGAGACACAGAATCGGAAACAGGCTCCAGGCTCTGAGCCATCAGCCCAGAGCCCGACGCAGGGCTCGAACTCACGGACCGCGAGATCGTGACCTGGCTGAAGTCGGACGCTTAACCGACTGTGCCCCCCAGGCCCCCCAGTGTTTTCCCATTTTAAAAAAGAAGATGGATGAATGGAAAAAGAAGATGTGATACACACACACACACACACACACACACACACACACACACAATGGAGTATTACTCAGCAATCAAAAAGAAAGAAATCTTGCCATTTGCAGCTACGTGGATGGGACTGGAGGGTATTATGCTAAGCGAAATCAGTCAGAGAAAGATAAAAATCATATGACTTCACTCATATGAGGACTTTATGAGATAAAACAGATGAACATAAGGGAAGGGAAACAAAAATAATATAAAAACAGGGAGGGGGACAAAACAGAAGAGACTCATAAATATGGAGAACAAACTGAGGGTTACTGGAGGGGTTGTGGGAGGGGAGGTGGGCTAAATGGATAAGGGGCAACTAAGGAATCTACTCCAGAAATCATTGTTGCACTATATGCTAACTAATTTGGATGTAAATTTAAAAAAATAAAAAATAAAATAAAAAAAGATGATAAATCATATTTTGGAAAAATACTAAGTGTAGTAATGCATATAAAATTCACGTGTGTTTATGTGTGTATGTGAAGGAAGGAGAAAAGAAAGAGAGGAAAGATATGAATAACATAAATTTGAATAAGGTTTCATTTCTAATCAGCTCCCTCACATTGAAGAATTCCAGATCATGATTTTCTAGCTCCAAGGAAAAGCAGGCTACTATTTCCATATAAGTAAGTTATGTGGAATGCGGTACAATATATTAATAGTACTTGTGAACATTCAAGGAAAATATTGAAGGCTGTGGGCATTAATCTAATTTTAGTGCTCCATTAGTCCATGTTATGGCAGTGACCCCAATTTCTTATTTAGATATACAGTTTATTTTAATATGTTTTCATAATAACTTTCATTAAAATTTTTAAGAAAATATTTTTAAGGAGAAAAATTAAGAAGTAGATGCACAAAGTGGAAAAAAAGAAAATAACATTAATTTTTCAATCTTCATTTGTGTAGCTATGTATATTTTTGGTAACTCATACTAAGAATAATTCAGATCTTTTTACAATTGCTCCTTCTGTGATTTCAAGGAAGCTATCATTATTACTTTAACTTTTTATTCCAATTTTTTTTTTACTCCTTTTTAGAAACTTTTTTTTATTCAATTACCTTGACTGGTCCTTTCATAAAAATGGAAATGTCAGCTGTCTTTGTCTTTTCTTAATTTTAATGAGAAAGCTTCTATTATATAGGATTTTAGCCATTCTTTGTGATAATCATTCTCTATCACGTTTTTAACTTCTTCAGTTTCTATTCAGTAAAAGTGTTGTGTTTTGTTAAAAGCCATCTACATATGTTACAATGTATCAAATTCTTTTGGGAGGCATTGTTCCAGATTATATGTGTTTTCACTTTAAATCTCATAATGTGATGAATTTTTATTATCACATTTCCTAACACTGGACCACTATCAGAATTTTGGAGTTAAACAAAGATTTTTGTTCTCCCTTTTTTGTTTCTTCTAGGGATTTGGAAGACGTATATCCTAAAATCATTAGAATACTTGTTATATTTCAGTAAAAAACAAAATGCCAAACTGAAATCATAGGTAACACTGAATCATTTGTTCTTCCTATGCAGAAACCTTTAGCGTATTTTTACTTCCTTGCCCATGATACTTCTCCCCCAATTAAATATCACACAGTTAATTTGGTGAGACACCATGGATTTTAGCTCTAGATGATAATGTTATTTTCTTTTAATGTTTATTCATTTTTGAGGGGGAGACAGAGACAGAGACAGAGCAGGAGAGGGTCAGAAAGAGAGGGAAACAATTTGAAGCAGACTCCAGGCTCTGAGCTGTCAGCACAGAGACTGACTAGAGGCTCAAACTCACTCACGAAAGGTACGATCTTGACCTGAGCTGAAGGCAGACGCTTAACTGACTGAGCCACCCAGATGTCCTTAGATGATAATGTTGTTTTATACATTGTACAAAAGATATCTTACTTCAATGTGTTTTCACTGATTATACTTTATAGCCATGTCACCAGTAATTATTTAGATTTTAAATATGGATATGACTGTTTTTATTGTTCGTAATCTTTTTTTAAGTTTATTTATTTATTTTGAGAGAGAAAGAGAGAGCACACAGGAGGGGTAGAGAAGAGGGGAGAGAGAGAGAATCCCAAGCAGGCTTTGCACTGTCATCAAGGAGCCCCATGTGGGGCTTGAACCCATGATCCATGAGATCATGACCTGAGCTGAAACCAAGAGATGGAGGCTTAACTTTTAAGCCACCCAGATGCCCCCATCATCTTTTTTATAACACATTTTTTATAATTCAATATCAAACTGATAAATTTTTTCTTAGGAACTTTGTGATTTTCATTATTTGCTAATATTTATTGGTGGTAGTTTTGTCTATTTCTGTACAGGCACTGCACTCTAATTGTTGAGATTTTTCATTGTATCATGGAGTAAGGCTGGTGCCTCATATTGTTATTTTTCTGAATTTTGCTAGATATCCTTTAATTACTTTTTCTATGTGCACATTGAAATAATGTTAACAAGTCGTTACTCCCCATCCAAAAAATCCTGTTTTTTTTTATTGGCACATTACATTTAATAGTTAATATAAGTAGAATTAACATCTAACATTTTTAGCTGACTGTCCATCTTATTCTGTGTTATTTGGTAGTATTTAAATGAACATTCATACTCTGGCTCATTTTTTGTTGCTGTTGTTAAATATGTACCTGAGTAATTTGTCTTTTTTTGTTGTTGCTGTTTGCTATTTTTATAGGAAGTTTTACTTTTGTACCTAAAAGTTTGTGTTCCTTTGTGTGTGTGTGTGTCAGCGAAATGATAGTTAATTCTTTCCTGTCTGGTACCTTTCTCTTGAATCCACTTTTAGCCATTGTCATTTATTTCACCAGCCATTCAGTCAAAGGAAAATCCTTGGCCCTGGGATCAGAATGTCCTGTGCTGCTTCCAGTATCTGGGCCACTTCTCTAAATCATTAGTAATTTGTCCACCTCTCTTCCATTCCTCTTGTCTCATCTGTTCCAGCATCAGACGTCATATTGCTGGTTCAAGCTAGGTTTGTCAATGGGTTTTTTTTGACACACTCCCCATTATACCCACGTGGGATTTTCCTTCAAACAGTAAAATAACAGGTCCTGCCCTCAACTCAGTTTGACCTACAGTGTAGTTTATAGACATTTCTCAAAACATTTATCTAACTTATGCCATCCTGTGCTAGAATCAATTTCTTCTCAATTTTATATTTCTTTGGTAAAATCATTGGGGATTATAATGAACAGCTTAATCCATGGGCTCAAACCATAGTCTCCATTCCTCATATCTGTTTATTCTTACAAACCTTTTAAAAAGAAAAGATTAGAGACCTTTCTCAGAGTCAAACACAAAGCTATAGAGAGTAGACTTTATACTGTAAATGTAAGTGTACTGAAACTTCACATAATTCAGTATTTATTATTCATGCCCGATTCTGAGAATATGTACAATATGTCTGTCTGATGAGATTGGAACAGAGTGTTCCATAACCTTGTGGATTCACTGGTTTTTTTTTTTTTTTCCTGACTGGTTTTTCTGATATCCTTTTGACATGGCTTTTATGACAAATGGATATCATCAATTTATAGTACAGTAGCATAAATGAGACAATCAGAATTTTCTTCTGGAAATGTAATTGGCATGTGCTCAACATCATGACATTAAAAAATAATTTTCATGGGGCGCCTGGGTGGCGCAGTCGGTTAAGCGTCCGACTTCAGCCAGGTCACGATCTCGCGGTCTGTGAGTTCGAGCCCCACGTCAGGCTCTGGGCTGATGGCTCGGAGCCTGGAGCCTGCTTCCGATTCTGTGTCTCCCTCTCTCTCTACCCCTCCCCTGTTCATGCTCTGTCTCTCTCTGTCCCAAAAATAAATAAACGTTGAAAAAAAAATTAAAAAAAAAATAATTTTCATGATTTTTCACAAAATTTCAGGAGGAAAAAATAATGAAAGTTGTATTTTATTGGAATGAGTATTTTACATGAATTTTTCTACAAGTGTGTGAGATAGAACTAAATCTCTGTTTTATGTAGGAGGAAATTAAAGCAAAGAGAGTTTTAACCACTAATACAGGTCACACAGCTAATTAGTGGAAGAGCCACGATTTAAATCTACACCATTAGATTCCATAGCTATATTTTTTAACATATTAATAATGTGATAATTGCTTCTGTGTGTGCAAAATATAACTAGGAGACAGAGAGAGAGAGAGAGAAAGAGAGAGAGAGAGGAGAGAGATTAGGCAGCCAGTAAGCATAATTTAGGGTCTCATTTTGCCATGAACTAGTTTCCTTCATTTTTTGAGAGATAGCCTATCTTACCAGAGCAACATACTGAGGCAGAATCAAAATTAAGGTACTGTCATTTCTGCCTGGTGCTGTTAAAGTGGTAATTTCTGTTGTATCAGCAAACTCTTCTGTATCCTTATATTACTTGTGATGAATTTTCAGATGCTAACTTCTTATACTTTGATATCCAAGACTAGACTTAATTTTATAAGCAATCTAATAAATTGTCATGTTTTTTACTACCTCATAATAATTTCTTATAATAATTCTCATACATTCTCATGATAATTTCAATTAAGCTATAGAATATAAGCCTACAGTTCTTTAAAAAAAATTATGGGGCGCCTGGGTGGCGCAGTCGGTTCAGCGTCCGACTTCAGCCAGGTCACGATCTCGCGGTCCGGGAGTTCGAGCCCCGCGTCGGGCTCTGGGCTGATGGCTCGGAGCCTGGAGCCTGTTTCCGATTCTGTGTCTCCCTCTCTCTCTGCCCCTCCCCCGTTCATGCTCTGTCTCTCTCTGTCCCAAAAATAAATAAACGTTGAGAAAAAAAAATTAAAAAAAAAATTCTGTTAATTTTATATAACACATTTAGATATTTCTGATCCACAATTCTGTTTGCTGATTATTTTTTCCTTTTGTTTTCCAAAATACCAGAGAAATTAGTGATTTAAGAGAACTGGTTTTCTATGTCTACAGCCAAGACACTTTTCAATTTTGACTACATTGAGACCTACATCCTGGGCATAAGGTGATTATGCTGATAAGAAATCAGTCTTGTCTTAGTAATAAAATGAGTTGGCTCTTACTCTCATGTTTTTTTTCCTCCAGCTGAAGCCCGAATCATCCTTATTAGGACAGTTTTATGGTCTAATTTTTTTAATAGAGTAAAACCTGACATAAATCAATGGAAAATCGAACCTTAAACTCCTAAACCGTAAGTGACTTACTCTCGATTTAACCACACAGTCTTCTTGAAATACTGATGAATGACAAGTAATTACTTACTCGATGTAATGCTTGTCAATCAACTGAACAAACAATTACTAAGTCTCACACCATATTATTCAGCAAAACCCCAAGCATCCCACAGGGGGAAAGTTAAATATTTCAAAGACCACTGACTCAGGACATCTGTAAGTACATTTATTCTGCTTTGTTCATTGACTTCTTTGACTTACTTTAGGTACAATGCCAAATTAGATTTCCTAAAATAAAGTGAATGATCCTAGTGGCTACCACCATATTTCAAGAAATTTGCTTACTGACATGTTAATTCTGCTTGCTAAAATGGAAAGAATTATAGACTTGGCAACAAAGGCCTAGGTTTTGCTTCTTTCCCACTTACTGACTGAGTCATTTATCCATAACATTGCCATAGCACTTTGTGACTTAATTATTCATGTCTTATCTTCATTACAGTATTATAAAGATATTTTGAAGTATACAAAATGTTCTTAAAAATAATTTTAAAAATACTGATTTTAAAAGCTCAAATAAACATATATAAATCTACATGTGTATGTGTGCATATATGTGTGTATAGGTATACATATATTTACATACATATACATGCATGCATTCATTTTATAAGAATTTGAGGGGAGGTGGGAAATTTGGCACTACTAATGTAAATAAAAATTAGCCACACTTCCTTTGAGATCAGTTTTGTAATACAAATCACATGTGTTAAAATTGTACTCTTTGGCCCAAAGATTCTTCTCTAGAATGTGATCTTAAGGAAATAATTAATAATTTGCTGAAAGTTTTAGGTGAAAAGATATCAGTACTCAAATTTGTTCAGAATAATAAAACTGTAGGAAAACTTGATGTTAAATATTAAGGAATTTATTATACAGTTTTACTACTACATGATAGAAAACTATGCAATCATTAAATAAATATACAGAATTGTGAATAGCAAAAAAAGCTTTACAATTTATACACAGTATAATTTCAAATATATAAATATTATCACTGAGCAGAGCAATTCTAGATAATTTCTGAATTGTCCTACATGCAGTTTCCAGATCTTTAATGTGCTTCAACCATTTATATATTAATAATACTCATTCATTATAATATTATTAAGATATAGCAGTTAATAATAGCTGACATTTTGGGGTGCCTGGGTGGCTCAGTCGCTTAAGCGATGCACTCTTGGTTTTGGCTCAGGTCGTGATCTCGCAGTTTCATGAATTCAAATCCCACATCAGGTGCTGTGCTGGCAGCAGAGAGCCTGCTTGGGATTCTCTGTCTCCTCTCCCCCACTTGCACTGTCTTTGTCTCTCTCAAAATAAATTTAAAAAAACTAAAAAAAAAAAAAAAAGCTAACATTTTTTGAGTACTTGCTATGTACCGGGCTCTCTTCTAAGTGCTTTACATGTATTAACTAATTTAGTATGAATTGAGTTGTTGATATTGCTAAGCATATATAAGAATCTTTCTCTTTTGAGTTTCTCACAGTAGTAAAAGCTTCCTAAAAGGAATTTTTTACTTATAACTGACTCTAAATCTTCTCATGAGTTTTGGAGACCTGTGACTGGATGGGAATGAAATGAAAGTGCCAGACTGAGACAGGTCAGGAGTATCAATTGACTTAGTTGACTTCCTGTATGGTGGAGGGCGATTTCATGCAGATTGCAGCTAAAGTTTTAGCTGGCAAGAATCAAGTTCTTAATAAATAATCTAGTTCCAGTGTCACCTGTGGCCTGGACTGCTTCTGCTTATTTGAAAATGTGGGCCTCAATCATGGAAGTTCTTTAGACAGTGGAAGCCATGAGAAAACATTTGACTTGGCAGTTTATCTTTAAGAATCCGTACTTTATGGGAATGGGCAGACATCAGAATAAGAATGCTTTTGTTAAAAAGGATAGATTTCTTTTTTTTTTTTTTTCAACGTTTTTATTTATTTATGGGACAGACAGAGACAGAGCATGAACGGGGGAGGGGCAGAGAGAGAGGGAGACACAGAATCGGAAACAGGCTCCAGGCTCTGAGCCATCAGCCCAGAGCCTGACGCGGGGCTCTAACTCACGGACCGTGAGATCGTGACCTGGCTGAAGTCGGACGCTTAACCGACTGCGCCACCCAGGCGCCCCAAAAAGGATAGATTTCTGTACACTAAGACATTTTAAGAGATTGGACAAAACTTTGAAGTACTTGAAGGTAGAAGGCACTTTAGGACATAATGGGAAGATAAGAAAGCAGTTGTAAAGTATTTAATTTTGGATAAAGAGAATATTTTTGCTTTTTAAGTATTCTAAGAGATTATTCCAAGAGACATGAATTAAATAATCTGTTACTGTCAGTGTAACATGCATCATGAATGTAATACAGATGGTTATGGCTTAGGGATGGCTGGAACAGTAGAAAGCCTGACATATCATAAAACCAATATATGAAATGAGTCTCCTAATCACCTCGGTTCATAGCACAGTATATAAAGGAGTCTATTATTCTGTAGCACCTTCATCCTGACAATCCAACTGTAAGTGATTTAAATTGTTTATTCCCCATGTCATCATCCTCCTCCTGCCTGACTATTGATTTGGTCATCAGCATCTTTTCCATAGGAATTATCAGGAAAAGAGAAAGACATTGACATTGAAACCAGACATAGAGGTATTTGTTTTCTTATGGATGATGAAAGCAATGTGTACCTTGAGGGGTGATCAAATCATTCCACTTTGCATAGACCCCAACTAGATTTAGCCCCCTTAGTCTCAGGCAAAGTCAGGAATTGTGGGAGCCCCCTTAATCTCAGGCAAAATGGGATTTTTGATCATCCTTATGGTATGTTCTGTATAATACCTTTCACACAGAGAATTATATCTAGAGTGATGGGTGACAAATGTGAAGAGGCTTTGACAAACTGGAAGGTAGTCTCACAAGTCTAGAAACATTAAGCTGATGTCTGACTTTAAACATCTGAAGAAATTTCATATCAAAGAGGAGGAAACCAATCTGTCACTACAGCAGAGAACTCAGTGAAAGGACAGTGGGCTAGATTTTTGGCTTAAGATAATGAAGATCATTCAGAACCCCCAATATGCCTACCACCTGCTACCCTTAAGCTTCAGAGCTCAGCTAGAAATCTTCCTATAATGAAGGTGAAATTCCTAGGCACAGATTAAATATATATCAGGGGAGCTGTATAGATGATATCAGAATTGATACTTAGATCCCAAGATCCTCCCTAACTCTGACATTCTATAATTCTGTGAAGAGACCAGGAAAAAAAGAGTAAAATGGAAGCATTTTCTTCCTTCACATTTAAACTGACTCTTTATTGGGATGACACTTTACTTATTTTTAATTCATTGAAAGATATTAATTTTAATTTTTATGATCAGACAAAAGGAAATGAAATTGTCACCAAATTCAGTTTTAGATCCTATAGGCTCAATTGAGACTATGCTGTTGCCTCTTGATCCCTGGGTTTATTTATATTTATTTCCATGGTGAACTCTTCTCTCTAGCTAATTAGTATCATATCTTCCTTTTTCTAATACTGTCCTTTATTGAACAAGTTGTCCAACATTCCAAGGATCATATCATGTATTGCTTTACAGAGACTTTTAGGATATAACAAGAATTCCCATATTTCTTGCTCTTTTTATTTCAACATACTTACCTCTTTATCTTCTTAGCACTTCTTTCCATTTTAGAAGAGAAAATGATTTCCCTTTTTCAGGCTGGCATTTCTTCTTTTCACCCCTAACCAAGTACCTAAAAAAAACTTGACTTTACACTTTAAGAAATGCAAAGTCAAAAAAGATAAGATTATTGTGTATTTTGGTTCCTCTTTCCCTTTAAGTCTATAATGTCTGTTTCTATAGTTCTCTTGGTAAGCAAGATATATGATACATTCATAGACAAATTCCATTTAAGGTTTGTTTTTTGTTTTGTTTTGTTTTGTTTTGTTTTTGTTTTTGTGTTTGTTTTGTTTTGTTTTGTTTTGTTTTGTTTTGTTTTTGAGAGAGAGAGAAAGAGAAAGCCTGAGTAGGGGAGAGGGTGGAGGGAGAGAGAGAATCTTAAGCAGACTCCATGCTCAGTGCTGAGCCCGATGTAGGGCTCAATCTCAGTACCTTGAGATCATGATCTGAGCTGAAATCAAGAGTTAGACTCCTAACAGACTGAGCCTCCCAGGTGCCCCCCCATTTATGGTTCTTGTTTAAATATGTGAAAGATGTTTTTCTTCCTTTTCTTAAATAGTTGGAGATATATGTTGTATAATAAAAAAGGAGGAAAGTAAAGTGGGAAGGTCAAAGAAATTGAAATAGTTAATGGAAAACATGAACTGTGAATGAAGGCAGGGCTTTAGAATACACTTCCATTTTCTGAAGAACATTGTTATCTTGCTTAAAAACAAACACTATGATAGCATTATTTTTCTTCAAGAATATTCTCATGGCTCCTCAAATCCCTATATGCTGCACAATAAAAATTTGTGGAATACGTGTTGAATATACCTATACCAGTTCTTACCTCCAGGCAACAACTTTTGTTGTTTTAAACAAATTGTTTTACTACTTTTTAATTATTTTATTCCTTTTTGGCTTAAATTAATAACTTTATTTAAATGTTCAAGTGTATCCTCAGAGTTTTATAATGTTCTTACCAAATTCTTTCAGAAATGGGACATTTGTTAAATCACTGATCTCAGGTAAAGTCTTATAAGAGGCCAATATGAAATTGAATAAATGTTCAATTGGTTTTACTTCTTGGGTATTTTATATGTTAATGGAAAATATCTTAAGACATAACTTTACCTTCACAATATCTTGATGCCATAGTTGGAGTGGTAATATCTCTAGCTCTACTCAATAATGTTGAATAGACAGAAATTTAAAAAAAATCAAACATTGAGTAAGCAAAAGTGGAGTTGAAGAAGCTAACCATGTTTTAACATTCTCTCATAACAAAATGTCTAATTTTGACTAGAGAAGATAAATAATAGTTGAAAATAAAAATTTTATGATGCTAAGAATTATGCAACAACATATGGCAATAAAATGTTTTGGAGGGAGGTATCTAAGATATTTTCTCTTCTACTTCTCTGATTATTATCACTTAAAAAATTCTGTTTTCTGCCACAGATTACTGTGTTTAACATTATTACCATTTATACTTGGGAATATAGAAAGACCAGACTCCTCCCTCCCTTCACCTTGGGCATGGCCATGGGACTTGATCTGACCAATAAAATATGGACAGAAGTAACTTGTTGAATTGATCATTTATAATTGGTGCACAATTCTCCAAATTCTTTTCCCCTGGATGACTTGACTATCAATATTCTACATGAGTTAACTTCTGTTAGCGTGACTCCCAAAGTGAGGAAGACAAGGAGCAGAAAGCCCTACTGATATGCATGGAAATGTACCATGACTTAGAAATAAATTATTTTTTAAGTTACTGATATTTGGGGTTTATTTTATACTGAACCATAACCCTACCTATTCTTACTGATATATCATAGGGAGATCATGACTGACCTAGAATCAGAATAAATATCACACAGAGATAACATCTGAGAATTTTTGTCTAATTTTTTTGGGAGATGGCAAGCAAATTTTTGTTGTGTGATTATGTGATGGGTAGTTCCATCAAGTTACATGAAACAATGTTATTGTTTGTCTATTATAGTTTAGAAATTTAAAGTAGCATGATATCTATGGATGCTGAATAGATAAAGGAGTACATGGTACTGAATTATCTGTTGTAAACATTGCACCAATGTTACCCCAACGTGCAATCTTTTATGGAAGCCTAGAACGACATTTTCCAGGACTCCCTTATATTTATGGGTCTAGTTGGGAGTTTATCAGTGAAGAGTATCCCTGTAAAATTTCAAACGTGTAAGAGAAGGGAAAGCATTATATTCTAGTAACAATTGCCAGCAGATACCTAAAAAGACATTAAGTTTTTGAAAATGTCTAGCTGAGGTTGGTAGCAGTGGACCTATGTGAGACTCTCAAGTTTCATTGTGTCTACTGCATGAACACCTGTGAATCACTCATTTGTAGCTGTGGCTTTCTGGAATCCTTCAAACTACTATATACCTAATGACATCATTTAAAAATACATAATGCAAAATTTGATACATCTGTAAGGAGAAATTGAAAATTCCACTACCCTAATGTGAGATCCAGACATCAATCTCTTAATAATAGAGGAGGCAGATAAAAATTCTGCAAGATGACAGGAATTTCACATCACAGGCTTCTCTCCAGATCTAGAATGCTGCTCTACTCTGATCACAAATATATCAGACTAAATATCAGTATCAAAAATATAACTGTACTTTTACATTTTGGAAAAGATTATCTTTTTAAATGCATCAAGTATCACATGCAATGACCAAATAGAAATATTAAATTTAAAGTCAAGAACAAGACAAACAAACTCATTATCCTAATTTTTATAATATCAAATTTACCTTTGTTTGTGTTTTTAGTTTCAAAATTTTATCTTCTTGGCCTTTTGGTAATACACATATACTCTAAAGTTTATATTAACTAATGTGACCATTCAAACAGTTATTATATATTATAATATATTTAATATACTGTATATATCTGATTAATATATAATATTAAGTATAATTAAATTATATATATAAATTAAATATAACTAAATATATTAATTATAAATATAAATTATAGTTAATGTTATATATTAATCAGATATATAAACATCTGATTAATAAACCCATTCTTGCCCCACATCATGACCTTCTTTTTTTTCTGTCTTCTTTATATGTGTAAAGACCATACTGTAGCTTAGACTTTATTATAAAGAAGTGAACAATACAATATATATATATTCTAATATTAAGCAATCCCCTCTTGGATACATCTTTTAGTTCCTGAATTATTGTTTTATCGTGTTTGATTTTTTTGAACTCTGTACAATAACTTAACAAAGATTATTATGAAATATTTCAGAAATATATGCCCACTAATAACCTCAAGAGAAAAAAATATATAGTAAATAGTTGAAGGCCTCATTGTGTCCCTTTCCAGTTTCCATACCCCCATGTCAGCCTGAATTTCATGTTTATATGCATTTATTGGCCTTGATACTAAACATATATTTCTAATAATTATGGTATTGTGTTGGATGTTTTAAATTTTATATTAATAGTACCATACTGGATATACACACTCTGTATCATTTTTTGACCCAATTTCCCTTTTAATGTATAAAGCTTGAACTGATTTATTTTTACTTCTTTCCAAATTTTCATTGAATACACTATAGTTTATTAAGTCATTCTCCTATGAATGGACAATAATTTCAAAGACTATTTTTTTGTTTTATTTATAGGAATTATCTCTTTTAAATCTGCCTCCTCCTTCTTCTTTTTCTCTTTAGTGCCCTTTCTTTATAGCTTGTTATACCTATCTGTGTTTCCTAAGTTATTTTAAGGTTAGATAAATAAATAGGATTTTACGATGTCCTAGTTGTTTTTCCTATTTGCTAAACCTGTTCTCTCATGGAACTTTAGTTTGTATTGTTTATAAATTATAATTCTTTTTACCTGAGTGCTCATCTTTAATACAGCCCTCCACTCTTTCAAGTGTGTGTACCCATACACACGCACATGCATGTGCATACACAGACACACACACACACACACGCACGCACGCACACACACACACACACACTTGTTGGAGTCCTTTATCCACCAGAGGGAGTCTGGTGTTCTGTATCTTTAGAAGCTAAGCTTTTGGTGGCTAATAGAATTTTTGTTCTAGTCCTTTCTTTAAACAATGCATCAACCCTTCAAAAATTGTGCTTTACACAAGAGGCTCCTTTCCAGCTCCAGCATCTGGCAAACAGGGAGATCCTTTCCATGTGGAACTCATCAATGTAGCGAATTGGGCCTATATGCAAATACAACAACATCTTGGTTTCAGATCCCACTTTTGTGCCTCCTTTGAGGTCTTTCTTTATTTCTGCCTCCCACCCCTCTACAGGTCAGCTATTTGTTAAAAGATACATTAATAGTATATACATTTTTATGGATTTTATAGGCAAATTTGGAATAATTGTAATTTATTACAATACCCATATTGTCTGAAAATTTTTTAAATATTTTATTATTTGTTTGATTCCATTTCTGCTGATTTTTCAAGTTGTATAAATGGAATTCAGATTAGCAAATACATACTTTACCTTTTAGTTTTTCATTTGATTAAGTATGATTAAAAGTTGTACTTTCTTTAAATCTCAGTGACAATGTTTTACTCCACCTTTGACCTACCTACAACTTAGCAAAAAACCTCTTTTCCACAAAAATTAAACAATAATGTTTGAATATTATTTTAAAAAGCCAGAATATATAAATGAAAAAAAGAATTTATGTTGGCTTTTTCATTCTCTTTCCTTATTTATACTAAAAATAGGATTTCAACTTAATACTATTCTGCTGCCATGTAACTTCTTACTTTTTTAAAGTTAACACATAATTAAAAATTATGTCCCACATCAATTGACATAGCTTTTCATCCACATTGCTAATGGATAGCTAGGAGTGCCCATCATATAGATTTATACTAATATTGAGAGTATAATAGTATAAACCCAAAACAAATCATATCTAATTTAGTTTTCACAACACCCCTCTGATGAAGACACAATGATTACTCCCATGTTAAAGGGGAGAGACTGAATTTTACAGTGGTGAGGAACTTTCACAAGAAAATACTACTAGAAAACTTCAGAGTCCTGAAGTGAAACAGACTCTCTGATTCCAAAGCCCGTATGCCTGATATTACTCTGTGCAGAGTCTTACCAACATTCATGTAACTAATCCCCAATTCTTCAATATTTAAGTTTTCATTTTCATGGTTTCTTTTTTCTATTGTATGTAATTATATGTTAACTGTTCCAAAGTATAAATGTAAACCACCTTTGTAAATATGCTCTTTGTCTCAGTATAAATTCTTAGAAGTGGAAGAGTTGGATTAAATGGCTATTTTTACTGCTTTTAATGCATTTTGGCATATTACCATCCATAAAACTTTTACTAATATGCACACTTACTTCAGTTTAAGAAAGTGCCTGTTTTCCTATGTTCATGCCAATATGAGTTATGAGCAGACTGTTTTTCTTTGCCAATCACCAATTACATTGTCAAAACCCAGAAATTATGAAATGCACTTTTTATTAAAAGTTTTTTTTCATTATTGGTAAGGTTGACCATTACTTCAATTGTTCAGTTGCAATTTGTAAACTTTTTGTTGATGGATCAAGGGCACGGAAGGTTGACCAGGGAAAGAAACAACACTGTAAATAGTTTGCCTTTAGGATGGACAATAAAGCATGTTTAGGCAAAGTCTATAGTTTTTAGACATGCAGACTGAAAAAACGGAAGAAGCTAATAGCTTTAATGTCACAACTTCCATCGAACTGCCAGGAATGAAACCCAAATGATCACAAAGCCAATTCAGTACACTTCCCACTGTCCTACAACATCTTTGCATTTGGTGTTGATTGATGTTGACCACACTTTTGTAATTGAAAACTTTATAATTGAAAAATATTGAGAACAATAGTAATTTTTCCTAACCTCCTGTGAAACAATTCTGAAAGTTCTAAGATATATCTTAAACTTAGTGTCTTACGACATATTTGGCATGATGAAATAAATTAGTTGTCAACTGTGGACCACTATAAGCTTTTAATAATTAAATGCTTCCTTTGTCACTAGGGAGAGAAAAATGCACTCTTTAAATCAAGAGGATAATTATTTTTCCTGACAAGACTTCACTGTGCTTGATTGAGATTTTAGGATGCATCTATATGAGTTGACAGTTTGCATTTGCTGTGTTTTCCCTTAGGTGAAATCTAAAAGCATTCATAAGTTTTAGTATTAATGAGAACAGATCCCATTAACCCTAAAAATGCCCTTTGGCTCAAAGGAATATTCCACCTGGAAAACTAATGCAAAAATATTTTTCATCATGAAATGAAAATTTAGCTTTTCAAATGAGATATGTGTCTGTTTAATTTTAGATATAACATAAATGAAATCAGCATTCCTTTTCATGGTAAAAACTATTTACCTTGACTTATATAGAGGGAGAAAGTGAGTCACCATTCTTTGCATTAAATTTACAGGAGTCTGTGCTCGCTTCGGCAGCACATATACTAAAATTTACAGGAGTTAGTCTTTCTTAGATTTTTAAACTTGGGAGCTATGCAAAATTGTCAGAGAGTTCACTGAAGACTCTGCACTTAGAAGGCAAGGCAGCCCTTTTTTCAAGTATGTGACAAACTATCACAGAAAAGGGGAGCAGGGAGGCATTCTCTCCACATCTTCAGACAACACCATCACAGTGCATTGAAGACTGTGAAGAGCACCCTGCTAATCTGAGAATCCTGTGCACCTCTTTCTCCTGGAGGCTCAAAATTGCTTCTAATGGAGAGAAGGTCCTCTGTGAGCATTAACGGTAGTAACAAGTCACCTCGGTGTGTGAATCCGAAGACAAGAAATCTTACAGTAAACAACAAAGCAAAAAGATGGAGGTTGAATAGGAAAAAGAAGATGAATAATTGTCACCTACTGAGTGATTACTCACTCATTATTATTTGTGCGTCTCATGTTTTAGCTCATGTAGTTTATGCAGCAAATCCTTAAAGTATAATTGCCATCTCTATTCTGCGAATGAATAAACTAAGACACAAAATGTGATGACATATGTCCAAGGTTCCACATCAAGTGTGTGGTGACACTTGGCCATGAGGTTCCAGAGCGATCACTCCTAGTGTTAATGCTGCTTGGTCTCTGCTGGGATCAAATGACAGTCCCACATCATGTCCACAAAAACACCAGTTAGGTTTCTTTATAGGCTCAAATTAGACACCCTTGGTGAATTCCCAAAAAATTGCTAGGTGAATCAGGTGTCATGAAGCCAGGACATCAATTAAATAATTTAAGCATAAAAACCCGTGACACCTAATTTCTGATTTTCTTCTCTGCATGTTCCAAATGGATAAATTTCCCATCCATCTTGTCTACATGTTTATCCCTTTAAGTTCCCCAATTGGGTAAAATTTCATGAAAAGCATTACTGCAATAAACATTTTCCTATTTAAAAAAAAATGAAAACTAACACACCTCAATATAAGAAAGTAGTGAGTGCGATAGAGAGCTTTTATAAAAAATTATTTGATCTGTGTTATAGTCAAAAAAGAAAGTAAAAACTTTCTGTTACTAAACTTACACACAATACCTGAGTGAATTCCAACCTGCTTTCCTTTATATGAAGTTTTTAGAAGGGTAAAGATGTATTTAAATTGTTGAATAAATAGAAAGTGAGACAAGGAGAAAATGAATTTTAAGACAATAATGGAGAAAGACTCCAATAAAGGAGGCTTAGGGCAATGGAAGAAGATATAGGATTATTTGTTTTTAATAATACCAGCACATGATGTGCAACTTAACAGGCGAAAATGATATCCAGTCACTTCTATTCCTGACTCAATCAGGCTGTTCTTTTAACGGACAATTAGAATATAGTCTCTTGTGTATTCTTCTTCAATTATATAGGAAAAAGATTACCTCTAAAAGGATTTTTACATATTTATATAATTTATATATTAAAATATATATTTATTTAATACAATCAATAAATTAATTTAAAATGCAAATAAAATTAATAAATACAATTTATACAAAATATAACACAATAATACAATTCAATTAAATATATATATAAAGATGTGTGTAAATCTATGCATCCATACATATATATGTATATATCTATATACAATATACAGCATAATAGGATATAATGTGTCTATATATGTGTGTGTGATTATATAAATGCCACTAGAAAACAAGCATAATTCACTAAAAAGGAGAATGTAAAGTGAGTGCAGCCTGGGGTACCTGGGTGGCTCATTTGGTTAAGTGTCCGACTTGATTTCAACTCAGGTCATGATGTCACAGTTTTGTAGGTTCGAGCCCATGTGTGGGGCCGTATACGCTGACCTCATGGAGCCTACTTGGGATTCTCCCTCTCTCCCTCTCTCTCTGCCCCTCCCCTGCTCATGTTCTCTCTGTCTCTCTCAAAATAAATAACTAAACTTCAAAAATAAATAAAATAAAACGAGTAGAGGCTTCTGGTTCATTCTTACAATATAGTCAGTCAATCAATCTGTCTCTTCATGACTGAGCTCCTGCTATGTAGCAGGCTTATAGGACTACTAATGAAGCATTTTATTAGGAGGAGGTTGAAATCTTTATTTCGTTAGGAAACAGTTCTTATTTTTAAAAAGTGGGGGGGGGGGGAGGAAAAAGAAAAGAGAGAAAGAATAAAACAGTGGAGCTGTATCCAAGTTTGCCTGGTAACACTGTGGTAGCCAGTGCCTTTTGTACTCTATTTTGAAGCATAGAGAAGAATGCAAAAAGGAAAGAAAATTCACGTATCCTATTATCCCTATTACCTAGCCTAATAAACTATCAGGAGAATTTTTCTTTCCAGTTTTTCAGAGCCTTACCTAACAACGGAGCTCAGCTCCATTATTTAAGGTTCAAATTCTGTGACAAAGTAGTTGCTCTTTTTTTTCTCTACTAAGTAGATGAGATCCAAGAAGCAGCTAGGAAAAGCATTACTGTACAAATTAACCAGGAATAAATACAAATTTTCAGTCTTGCTTAGAGAAAATAATAGCCCCCAAGGACCACACTGTCTTCATCATGTCAATAATGTATGTAAGTGAGGCTACATAGACGCTTGGGCAAGCTCAAGGAGAGCTCTGTCAAGGCAGGAGGGGGAGAGAGGCAGCAAATGATTGAGGTGGCCGCCTGGGAGTCCACGTTTGGTGAGGTGTGACATGATGGCAGGTAGGCACTCAGTGCTCACCAATGAGCCATGCAGCCCCTAATGAATGTGAGTCTGCACCCAGTCACATTCAGAGGTTCTCAAACGATTCTCCCTTCGCACAGAGCATTTTCCCTCGGTAGTTTAAAGAATAGCCTGATATGTCAGAAACCAGTCTCCTTAGTGAAAACTCAAACAGATTTTTAATGCTCCCTGAAAAAGTGATTTCCACATGTTTTACAGATTAGATGCATGTAGCAAGTATTTATTCAGCATCTGACACATTCTTCACGTAAAGGGACCCTGTGAGTTTTTGGCTCTTTAAGAGAACAAGCCATCTGTGAAATTCGTAAAGGCTCTAGATTAATGCTGTCCACTAGATATATAATGGGAGGCATACATGTGAGCCACAAACAGAATTTAAAATTTACTGAGCGCCACATTGAACACATTAGAAAAAGATAAAAATAACAAATATATTTTGCTTAACCCAATATATCTAAAATATTATATTTCAGTATGCAATCAGTAAAAGGATCATTGAGTTCTTTTACATTTTTCATATTACATTTTTTAAATGGTTATTTATTTACTTTGAGAGAGAGACAGAGTGCACACATGTGAGGGGGGAGGGGCAGAGAGAGAGTGGGAGAGAAAATCCCAAGCACACTCAGTGCTATCGGGGCAGAGCCCACACGGGGCTGGATCCCGTGAACCGTGAGATCATGACCTGAGCCAAAATCAAGAGTCACATGTTTAACCAACTGAGCCACCCAGGTGCACTTCCTATTACATTGTTGAACTCTAGTATGCATATTTTCCACTTTCAGCACATTTCAATTCAGAATGTACATGTTTCAAGCCATCACTAGCCATATGTGCCCTGGGGCCGCAGTACTTACCAACACGCCTCACGATTCCAGGTTCAGAGAAACATTGTGTGGATATATACAAATCAGTTTTGTGTAAAATTTCACATGGCCCTTGGACCTCAAATTAAGATTTCCTGTTTGAATAACTACTTGTTCTTTTTGAAAGATATTTCTCTCAGGAATTGAAGAAATATCTTTAAGAAGGCATGGTAAAATTCTTCCCAAGTATACACAGCCATAAAAAACTGAAGGCAGACAGTGTTAAGGATTCCTGCTATTAGACTGTTACCCTTTGCTTCCTACTTTGTGTTCCCTCATTGAATTAAGACTGTAGAAAATCCTTGATAGGAGTTCACTCACAGCTTCTGGATTGCCACAACTATCTACCCAAACATTGCTGTTTTTTAAACCATTAATTGTGGATGTTTTGTTCTCCACTTTTTTCTAATTCCACACCAATCCTTCCCTCCTCTCCTGTTATGTTCTTTCTGTGTCGACCTGATTCCTGTGTTACAGCAGGTGCAGCTAGTTGATGCTTTGCTTCATTTCCATTATTCAAATACAACACAATAACCATTTACAAGAGTAGTTCTCATATATTTCTTAATTCATCTTCTACCATTATTTGAAGACATGCCAGAAAATATTTATTTTGCCAGACATCCAAGCTCTTCTCAGAATGTCTTTGCCAGGCTAAAATCAATAGCAATCAAAGGAATAGCTAATTGCACGTGTTCGTGAGCTACCAGTTAGAAAGGTAGATTCTATAAACTTAAGTGGTCACATACCATGGAGCCATGGACTTGAGTGCCAGGTTGTAAAAAAAGGCTAACAAAAATCATCTGTATTGAGTGCAAAGGATGCTCAGATTACATAAATTAAGGGGAAATCTTCCATCAAAAGAAGAATTACAACTCTTTTCTATTATTAATAAATTTGAGTGTGCCTGGGTGGCTCAGTCAGCTAACTGTCCCACTTTGGCTCAGGCCACGATCTCACTGTTCATGAGTTTGAACCCCTCATCGGGCTCTATGCTGACAGCTCAGAGCCTGGAGCCTGCTTCAGATTCTGTGTCTCCTTCTCTCTCTGCCCCTCTCCTGCTCACACTTTATGTGTCTCTCTCAAAAATAAATAAACATTAAAAATTTTTTAAAATAAAAATAATAATAAATTTAGCAGTTTTTCACAACACTAAAAGCTTCATGATATGAACTCTATTTGAATAAATATTTAGAAATCCTCAATATTAAAAAAGTAAAAATTGAAAAGGTTAAAAACCTTTTCTATTCATAAGTAGATTAATCTTTCCTTTTTTTTTTTTTTGCACACTTGGCACTGTTTCCAGTGTATGCTCCTTACAAATCACCCCAATTCATAGCAGTGCTCTTTTTAAAATTTATATTTCTATTTTTGAAATTTCTCAATTGAGTCCAAGGGAGAGCTTTAACTGAACCTTTCAATATTTGCAAATCACTTTTGCTGCAATTAACATTTGCAGCAGTACAATGGAATAATTAGATGGAATCTGGGAGAAAAATAAAATAAAAAAGAATCCAAGAGTAGGTGGGAAAGTTCTGAAGCCAGGGGAGAAAAACTTGTCTGAGTGAGAATGCAAACCCAAATTAATAGAGCCTGGGTAACAGGATAGAGAGGCAATGGCATAGTGTACATGACAGATCTTTTCTAATCACATGAAAACAAACCCCTCAGAGTCCATAGAGAAACACTGTGCCATTAATTCTGCTCTGCTCTCTTGCACACTAACAGTTCCTGTCCTAATTAAATGTGCTCCTGGAACATATGTTTTATTGTCTAAGCTGTGCCATTAGATTTGATATACTTGTGAGTCTTGTCATCTGGGATGGGAAATCCCTCTTGGAGGCTTTATCTGTATCAATGTCTTCCCTGAGCAGAGGTGTTTGAGTGTCATATCATATTGGCAACAAACAGCAGGTGTAAATATAAGAACCAAAAACATTGAAACCATTCCTTTGAACTTTATATGCTTGTAGGTTTCATGGAAAAGGAATTAGATGTGTAGGGAAAAAATAGCTTAAGTCCACCTCTCCTTACATTGATACAGCATTGTTATTTTTCTCTGGGAAAGTTTTATAGTTTTTAAAAGGGGAAAATTTTTATTAATGATAACAAAGCAGATATTATCAGCTAATCACTACCTTCATTATTTATTTAAATTGGTTTGTCAGAGAAACTGGCTCCTCTAAATTCTTTTTTCTGTATAGAGTAAGGTATTGCCTGAGTAAGTCATTGGCAAGAAAGCAGAATGAAGGAAAGAGAGAAGAGTTTTAATTCGTTATGCTGTTGTAATCAAAGTTACTTAACTGGGCACCAGAACTTCCTTAAGGCTGATTGAACTGCATGGAGATTTGAATTGGTTCTACCACTCTGAAATAGAATGTCTCCATAGGGTAAAATACCAAAATATTGGTGAAACACTTGTTTTAGTTACTGAAATCTCTGGGTTCTACTATATAGAAATCTCTGGCTTTTAAGGAAACTAAATGGGGAATGTGGTAACTACAGAAAGAGTCGTAATTCTAATTCAAGCCTAAAGCTTCAGAAACTTCCAGTCCTAATTTTCAAAGACCCTCAGTTGGAACAGGGCCCTCTATTTCACAGGATTCCTTCTACTTCAGTATCTTGGTTTGGTTTGCCTTTTCATTTCTAAAAGTTAAAGCAGGATGAATGCATCTGGTGCTGTGTCTCTAATATCTCTGCTATGCTTCGCACATTACCAAAGGCTAACAGAGTAATCTCGATCCGAAAATGTTTTCAAGCTTTAAGTAGAAATGAAGCCTGTTGAAAATACAAAGTATTTGAAGAGTTTTCATAAATATCCTCATCAAAATTAGACATGAAACACTTCGCTATTTTATTTTATTTTATTTTTTAATTTTTTTTAACGTTTTTATTTTTGAGACAGTGAGAGACAGAGCATGAATGGGGGAGGGGCAGAGAGAGAGGGAGACACAGAATCGGAAGCAGGCTTCAGGCTCTGAGCCATCAGCCCAGAGCCCGACGCGGGGCTCGAACTAAGGGACCGGTGAGATCGTGACCTGAGCTGAAGTCGGACGCTCAACCGACTGAGCCACCCAGGCGCCCCACCCTTCGCTATTTTAGTGCTATTCCCTGTCTTTAGATTCTTAATCATCACAGATTAATATGGACAACAAGATCTTATACCTCTAGGGGAGAAGTGTCCAAGGACATAGTGTTTGAAGGTTAATTCTAGAAGTAGGGTTTAAGAGAAAAAAAATATACACTGAAAGAAGAGGTTAAATATATACCATTAGCTGAGAAAGTCTGACTATAGATTTTTAAAGACAACATTTTTAATATTGTTTAAACAACTCCAAGCAGATGGCCGACTGTAGATTAAAGGTGACATACTGAATGGGCTGCAGCAGTGATGGAATTTGAAAATCTTTGATCTTAAATTTCCTTGGCAGGAGGATAATCTTTGAAACACAATACTAAGACAGTAAAAGCAATGTTTTCAGGCTATTGCCTTCTCTTTCCAAGCACATATACAAATTTTATGAGAACTCTGATGACAACTAAGGTTTCAGTTCTCTGAAGTATTCTTGTTTATATCATTCACTGCTTTTGTCATGAAATCAACACAGGTATACTGTACCAAATTACAAAATATAGATAAGAAAAAAAGGAAAAGATAATATGATATTGGGGTTTTTGTTTTGATTTGTTTCATTTTACTATTTTTTCAGTTAATGTTTCTTTGTTGGTTACTCTACTCTTTACTTCGAGTATTTTTACTCCATGAACATGGTATCTTTCCTAGCTTTTTACTCTATGCCTATTATTATCTCTTCCTGTTTGTGTTGCTGTTCTTTCTTGCTAAAATGAATAGGTTTGGTCTTTCAAGTCTATAAATTCATTTCCTACATGTTCTATTAGCTGCACATTATTTGTATTATTTTTTTTTTAATTTCTCTAACCATGCTTTCATATTAGGGCATACATTTCCAATCTCAGTCTTTCCCCAGTTCATAAACTGAAAGTCCTCTCAAATCTCCCTGAGAATAACAATTTTCTGGTGGTTCTCCCAGCAACTGTCTTGCATCACAATGTATTTGGTCTTGTCCCTCAGGTATTTTCTCTTCTTTAGAACTGGCATATCTCTTTTCTATCACTTGTGCTATTCTTTTGTCTTTGATCATTTTGCCATATGAGTCAATGGACTATCATACAGTTTAGGAGCTAAGGGGAATTCTATCATGTTTATAACTCTCTATTCCAATCTTATAGTCACATAAAAAGAGAAGGGAAAAACTTAGCTCTTCTGAAGTTTTATTTTTCTAGAACAGAAATCCTGTTGCTTCTATCAGCAGAGTCAAGTAGGGCACCTGTGGAGGTGCCTGTGGCAGACAGCCTTCTCTCTGGACCAGTTTCTCTTTCATGTAACTCATAGCCGGCTCTATGTTCCCTTTCTACTCAGTATGGCTATTGTCATCAGGAAATGGTGTTGTTTTCGGTCCCATGTAGTAGTAATCTTCATTTCCTGAGTAAGTGTGGTGAACACTTTGGTGTGCTCCTGAGTGTCTCTTCAATGAAGGACCTATAGACTACTTGGGAATCTTGTCCACAATCAGCCTTCAGGTATCCACTTCTTTAGGAATTGTCTTAATAACAGGAAACCACTTTGTCCAAGGCCACAACCCTCCCCAGGAAGAGTCACAAGTGGTGACTGATTGATGTGGGGTCATAAAGCCCTGGCAATTTTGGCTCATCTCAGGACCGCTCAGGACCATTCTAACTCCAGGGCTTCCAAGGGGTCAGCCAAACTTTGTAACTGAACCTTTATCACAATGCAGCTTCTCCCTGTTCTCTGTTGTCATCCTCTTCCCTTCCACAAGTGTTCTCTCCAAAGCATTTTCTAGGAAACAATAAATATTTCCTCAGTATTAAGCTCTGTCCCTGACTCTGCTTCTAAGGGAATCCACCCTGTGACAGTAAGTTATATGGATAATGGATGTATTTTGGTTATGTATAAATTCATTAACTTAGTGAATTTAAAATAGGCACACGCAATGTCTAGATCTAGCCCCAAGTGCCCCTTTTAATTCCACCCCTTGCCCTTAAGCTAGCAGTTGGCGTTGAAAATCCTTTAGTGGTTTTGCCCCCCTTTTTTTCTTTCCTCCTTGGTCTCTTTGCATTTTGTAAACAATGAATTGATTGGCCCGTTCCTCAATCCAGCCTCTCCTTATTTATGTCTTTCAGAAATTCTGAAAAGATTCTGTCATGTGAACAAAGCAGTTGTCCTAGATTCTCACACATTTATTTTTCGCTTTTTCTGTTTCTAGACATCATTGATTATTTTCGCTGATGTTTTGAAGGGAAGGGAAATCTATAAGCATGAGCTCAGATCACCATCTCAAGGCAAATGTCCTTAGCATATTCTTGATATCAAAATTAACATTTCTTTTACCACCACAAGGAAGGAAAGTGAAATAGAACACTGAAATTCATTAAAACAAAAGCGAACACATATCACACGTGATATTTGAAAGTCAAATTAAGATATTATCTTTAAAATCACTTTGATTATAAAGTACTTTTTGTTCAAATAAGAGAACGGCCAAAATTTTTCCCATCGAGGTTATAGCTGGAATTAGGAGCACAGATTTAAAAATCATCCAACCTGGATTTTAATCCTGGATGTTTATTGTTGGTAGCATTGGTGCTGGTATTAATCTTGAGTGTGGGTACAGAAAACTCACATACAAGGAAAATTTACTTAGTTGATGTGACATAATTCCATGAACTAAAAATTTCTATCCATACTATGATTTTTTCACAAAAAAAAGTAGGACCTTGTAAAATTTTGTTAACGCTACTGTCACTCAGTTTTCTTACTTGTAAGTGCAAATAAAAATAAAAATAATATATTACTATGTGCCGTGAAAATCAGATTAGAAGATACATATAAAACTCTCTTGAAAACATTTTAGCAGAAACATGAAAGACATTATCACCATGATTCTCTTCTTCAATCCATTTTTATCAGTAGCATTTCCTGAAGTTTGTATTTTAGCAGGTTCTCACCATCGGGTTCAAGGATCAAGGAAGGTCTTGTTACTATACCAAAACTGATTTGCCTGACTTATTTATCTAGACAAACATCTAGAATATGATTGTAACCTTTGACTTTAAGAATTCATTGTTAATCCACCTGGGATAATAAATTAAAAGTAAATATCACCTATATACTCATTAATAAAGCTACCAACTTTTGTTTAATTAGTGCTTTGAGAGAGACAGAATGTGTGAGTGTGTGTGTGTGTGTGTGTGTGTGTGTGTGTAGATGGTGGCAAGCACCAACAAAAGGGAGAATGGCTCATGATGCTTTCGATCTAGTCTAGCCCTTGGAGTAAACATCCCAGGAAACCATGGAAACAAGGACAAGAACTCAGTCACAGGGTACAATAGAGGATTTCCAGCCTGTTAAAAAATCTTCTCAAAAGTTTGTGGTGAACAAATTGCAAAACAATTGGATATTGTAAATGTCCTCAAACATTTTCAAAGGTATTAATTTTAAATGTTGAAATCATTGAGGAAGACTTCTAGAAATCATTTTCTAGAACTGTCAAGCCAGTGACCAAACTATAAAACCTACAATCTTTAGTGTCAGGTACAGTTATTTCTTGTGCTCTGTGTATAATTCTGTGTTTTGCTAACTGCATATTTTTCAGTTTGTTTCAGCTTTGGCTCTAGCCCAGAGAGTAAAAATGAATTCTAGAGATGAATGTAACAAGCAAAGAACAGAATTGTGATTAAGATAAGAGGCTTTGGAGTTGAAGCCCTGGGCTTGTATCCTCTCCCTGTTAGCTCTTTGCAATGTAATTTCCCCCAAGTTTCCTCTACTGTTGATTGGAGATACTTATATCCTTAGGGCTGTTGTGTCATAATATAAACCATTAGATAAGCATATAATAATCAAAAAAATTTTTAATAATAACAACATTAGGAGCCACTAACAAATGCCAAGTCAGTCTGGCAAACTACTTTAGAAAATAGAATTTTATTTACTCATTGTGCTATTTTAATTTTTTTCATTGAATTGCTATAGTTCTCATATTATGTATACACACACACACACACACACACACACACACACACGGCTTTCAAAAGTAGTGCATTGAAAATAATCAGAATATTCACCACAGTAGACTTCCTCATAATAAATTGTTTATTGAGAATTTTCAAAAACTATCAATAACTTTCTCCTTCATGGCAGGTTTATAAGATTTTTGTAAAATGAAATGATGCAGAGAAATCAGAATGTGTTGTTGTAATAAGTAAATATACTATTTATTTTCTAGTTCAAGTTCTCCTGTAACCCCTTTTATTGTTTATATGTGGTTCTGTCCCTAACTACATGTCAATTCCATACACTGCAAAGGTTTTGTAATCCCAGAAGATCCTAAGTAACTCTAGAAAGGATTTGTTCTCAGTATGGTGGAGAACTCCTCACAGATGACTGTGTACCCTGACTGGTGAGGATGGAAGTGAGCATGCATGTGCCATTGCACATAATGAATGTCCCTCAAAGAAGCAACAGAATACTCTATGTCTCTGAAAACGGACATCTGTAGAGAAAGCTCTGGAGTCCTTTACGAGTTTTAAGACAGTGGCCAGTGGGGGTGCCTGGGTGACTCAGTCGGTTGAGCATCCAACTCTTAACCTAGGCTCAGGTCATGACCTCACATTTCGTTACATCAAGACCTGCATCTGGCTCTGCACAGTGTGGAGCCTGCTTGGGATTCTCTCTCTCTCTCTCTCTCTCTCTCTCTCTCTCTCTCTCTCTCTCCCTCTCTCTCTCTCCCTCTTTCTCTGTCCCTTCCAAGCTCACTTTCTCTTTCAAAATAAATAAATAAACTTAAAAAAAAAAAAGACTGCAGCAGCAATATAAGCCCCACATGTTGGCCAATGTCTGCCAGGATTCTGTAAGAGTTGGGGGACTGTTTATCCAGAGTCTTCGAAATTTGGAATGAAAGTTATTACCAGACCATTTTTATTCATTATTGTCGTTGTTGTTTCAGCTATAATTTTCAGTCAGAATGATTTCAGGATTTCTATCAGTAGTTCCTTTCAAATAAATATTACTGGTGCCTCTGAAAGTTTCAAATGCCCTTGAAGGGTATCATTTCTTGTCTGTAGAATTGAACTTGTCATTTACTGTCTTGTCTTCAAATGGACATATACCTACCCGCTTTACATTGTAACCTGAGCATAGACGTAGCAAAGAACTTATGTCCATTTAATTTGATTTGTGATTGATTACTTACACGATTAAAAAGAAATTCTCAACAGTTTTCTTCACCAGAGGCTCCTGGATGGCCCAGTTGGTTAAGCATCCAACTTCAGCTCAGGTCATGATCTCACAGCTTATGAGTTCAAGCCCCGTGTCGGGCTCTGTGCTGACAGCTCAGAGCCTGGAGCCTGTTTGGATTCTGTGTCTCCCTCTCTCTCTGCCCCTCCCCCTCTCATGCTCTGTCTCTCTCTCTCTCCTTGTCAAAAATAAACATTAAAAAAAGAATAAACATTAAAAAATTAAAAGAAAAAAAGAGTTTTCTTCAGCTAAAAGGCCTAGAGCATTTGGCATGCTATCAAGACTCTGCTACAGTTAGATTTCAGTAGATTTTTTTCCTCTAAGAATAATATTTTCAAGTCTACAAAGACAATTGATAGAGATATAAGAACTAAAACTGTAAAAAGAAAAAACATTAAAAATGAAAGGAAAAAAATCACTATACTTGTGAACTATAAGAAACTTGATATCCTTAGTCATATGAAACTTGAAGCATCAAGTCCAATTTTGGTGTCTCTTAGTAAGAGGAAAAAGTCCATAAGTAATGTAAACATATTTAACACATTTTTACATAAGAGTGTCTCCTGAACCTTGAACTTCTTGTGTTAAACATAAAGCTAATGAAAATTATTTCCTAATGAAATAAAATATGTGTGAAAATATTCGGCAGAGTCATCAAACTGAAAGCAATCACCTCAAGCTGGGCAATGTATCCCAGTCTATAAGCCACTTGCTTAACATATCTTTATCATGAACAAGTCATGATATTATAAGATCTTAATTTCACATAAATTTAATTTGGTCAGTTTTGAAGTGCCAGCACCTTAATTTAAAACAAAAATTCATTGGGTCGCCTGGGTAGCTCAGTCAGTTAAATGTACCACTTCAGCTCAGGTCATGATCTCACGGTTCATGAGTTTAAACCCTGCATCACGCTTGGTGCTGACAGTTCAGGGCCTGGAGCCTGCTTCAGATTCTGTGTCTCCTTCTCTTTCTGCCCTTCCCCTGTTCATGCTCTGTCTCTCAAAAATAAATAAACATTAAAAAAATTTTAAACAAAAATATGTTAATTCCCATCTTTATTATCTCTTATTCCTAGATACTTCTAAATCTTTACTCAAAAGCTATATGTATATTTATAAATATGTATATACATATATAAGTTAATAGATATATACTTTATATTTACAGTGAACATGACTTTTTTTCTAGTGCTTCTAAATCTTTGCTGTTTTCAGTTTGTTACCAAGACAGAGTACACCAACATTGATTTTAGACTTGGCAAATATAACTCATTCTTTAAATCTCTTCTTACTGTTTCACACAATGAGTGGCTTATAATTCCTCAAATATGCATATGGAAACAAATGAAACAAAGTTCAGGTACTTGCTTTTATCCCAAATGGCTATGATAACCCATGCCTCAGGAGTCAGGGTGACATTTAATGGCAAGTGGTAATATAGTGAGGTGGCAGTTAACATTGCACTATTTTTTTTTCATGGCACTAACGGGACCAGGTTGCATGCACTTCCATGCAGAGATATAGTTTATGTCATCGATATCTAATGTTTATGTCATCTATATCTAATATAAATTAGTATGCCTTCTCTATATGGCAGAACTAAAGTCTGTGACATTAAGAACAAGAAATCCTTGGGTCATTAGCCTATTAGTTGATGAAATCTGAATGACATCTTCCCCAATTATCCCTTAGTAAAAGTTAACTCACCTTGATTTGGAACTGACCCTTAAAGTAGCTCATTTCTGTTTTCTTAATTCAACTGGACAAAATTTAGTCTTGTATTGCTTTGGCAAGTATAAGCTCAGATCTGAGGATATTCCTAGTAGATTTAACCATAGGCAGCAAAGACATTAAATATTTTTCCAGGAAAAAAGAAGGAAAGAAAACAGAGTAAACTGAGAAAAATATGATGAAGAAAGAGATGCTTAAGCTGTGTCATATCACAGTAAGTGTTCTTGATATTTCTCTCAGTTACTGCTGAGCTGGCCAGCCTCTCTCTTAGATATTTGCAAAGCTGCCAACACTAGCTTAGCTCCATTTCTAAACAAATAAAAGCCAACAAAGACATAATTTATACTCGAAATGTTTATTATGGCCATTGGCTATGCTCAATAACTTGAAGTAGGTTCTCTGTGAAGTTGCTAGATTTGCTCCAAGCAAATAAACGCCAGGTAATAGTGGCTTAATATCTATACTCATATGCATTTTATCTCCCCCTTCCTCCACTTTTTTCCCCTCTTTCTTCACCTCCTCCTTCTTTTCCTTTCTCTTCCCCATGTCTTTCTTTTTCTTAAAATTCTGCTTCAGCGTCTTTAAGGGATGTTTCCTCTTAAGTAATTATGAGTTGGGTATATCCACAGAAAATTTATTGAAGAGGATAAGGGATTAGATCCTACCTTTGAGAAATTATTCTAAATTTCTCCCTGGTGTCCATACCATCGACATTCTCTCTGTTATATACAGCCCCACTTAGGCTGATCTTTGACAAAATGAACTAATAGATTTGTATTTGGCCTTTCTCCACTTTTCTATACAATATATTATGAACCACAGCTTTGGTTCCATTAAGATTCCAAACCAGGTAGTTGTATTACTGAGCAAAAGATAAGCTAACCCTGTCAGTTCAGTTTTATATATTTAACATACCAGATTATCATGGCCAGTTAGCCAATGATGGAAACACTGGTACCAATAGAGTTGGAATTTCAGAAGAGCTGATGTTTCTTTCCAGCTTTGACACTAACAAGGGAAGTGATCCTGTTTAGTTCAAACTCTCTGAATCTCAGTTTCTTTGTTAGTAAAATGAGAATAACACTAATAACTACCTCATAGCTTGCTGTGATGATCAAATACTTATAAAACATTTGCTTGCAGCTTTGTTTAGCATACATTCACCAACAGGCTTCCCTCTTTTGTGTGATACATAGGGAAATAAAATAACAAAAGAAAAAATAAACATAAATAATTATATTTTATATTGGACACTCAAAATAATATTTTCATTATTTTTACTGTAGGAATCTCTTCAACACTTTCCATGTTTTATATATAATGATCAAAAAGAAAACAAAGCTCTCAGTCTGTCACAGTCTTAAATAATCTGAATAATGACATGGTATACTAATAACTTTTTACCAGCCTTGAGGAAAGTATATTGACCTTTGAAAAACCTGAACACTTGAATAATGCCCACTTGTTAATAAAGTTGGATTTACACCAAGTGAATAATACGTTCAATTATACTCATGTTTTTGTGAAATTCAATAAGTCTTTCCCTCTAACTAATTTCCCTAGTAATAAATCCATTACAGAGCACACATTAAAAATAGCTCTGACAAATAACTCATGTTCTTGGTCCTAAGCCTCCATTTAGACCTCTGTGTTCCTTTCCATAGTCTTTGGATAGTAAACATGGATCAACTCTAGTATATCACAAACTGAAAGCTGCATTAAGCAATATTTTCAGGAACAGAATTTAACTTACTAAAGTACTAAAGACAAAAAAAAAAAGAAATTTGCTTTTATGTGTAGTTTTAGGCCTCTCCCCTCTCGTTCTTATGCACATACATACACACTACTGAGTATGAAGAACCAAAGGTCCCTCTTTCTTACCTTTTCTAGAAGTCCAGTTATTTATGATACTCCTAAAGTTACACCTTTCATGGTAGAGAGTCAGATGAAGGAACAATGTGGTGCACATACATGGAGAAGTCAGAGTGTTTTAAGGAGAATTTAATTGTGAATACACCATGTGGGTTTGAAACATAGGGTGTGTGGAACATCTCCTCATCTTGTTTCCCTAACACAAATGGAAGCCTTCTGTATCAAAGCACTGGAGCTTTGTTGCTCACTTTCCTCATCTTCATTTGTTAACTAAAGGCAAGTATCTTAATTAAACTAGAAAATACTGTGCATTTTTTCACATATACAGTATGTGGCACTTAAAACCACTGATGAGGATAGATGAGGCATAGTATAGAGATTCTGGTAACTGCCTTTTCTGAAGGCAAAGTGATTAGTAGATTCAAAGAACTTACAGTGAGATTATAAAGCAAGACATACCCTAATATATAAGAGCCTTCAAAATGTGCTGTGAGAATGTTTTGGAGGAAGACTATGTGATAGGTGTATCTCTGTGACTACTCATGCAATTGCAATTTTGAATTCCAACCTTAACATTTCAGGAAGTTTAAAATCATCCATGATCACTCTGGGTTGCTACTAGTTGCTTTCCTTTTTTTTTTCTTTTTCCCATTCTTATTCATTCTTGATTCATTCTTATAAATCCATACTAAACAACATTTGTTAACCATCACCAAAGGTTTTAATAAATCTATTTATTTATTTATTATTTATTTATTTATATTTCAAGTTTTTATTTACATTCTGATTAGTTAACATATGTGGTAAAATTGGTTTCAGGTGTAGAATTTAGTGATTCATCACCTACATGTAACATCTAGTACTCATCACAACAAGTGCCTACTAGTTGCTTTCCTTAAGCAATGCCTTACCTCACAGGAGAAACCGCTGCATTTGGTTAATAGTAGAGAATGACAATTCTGTGCAAGGCCTGTGGACACACCTTGCAGGCAATCACTTACTTGCTATGAACAAGGCTCTGTGACTGCCAACTAGCTTTATACAGAAATTCCCTGGAAGCTTTGTGTAACTAGGATCCAGCTTATCTGTGGAGGACACTTTATCTTTCCCTTTACTTAAGTTCATGTTTGGGAAGACTTGATTACCACAGACGAGTAGCTTTAGCACTTTCTTGAGGCTTGTTGCTGAAGCCAGAAATCCAAGTTAGGCCAAGCACATTTTTTTTTAATTTTTTTTTTCAACGTTTATTTATTTTTGGGACAGAGAGAGACAGAGCATGAACGGGGGAGGGGCAGAGAGAGAGGGAGACACAGAATCGGAAACAGGCTCCAGGCTCTGAGCCATCAGCCCAGAGCCTGATGCGGGGCTCGAACTCACGGACCGCGAGATCGTGACCTGGTTGAAGTCGGACACTTAACTGACTGCGCCACCCAGGCGCCCCAGGCCAAGCACATTTTGGATCAGTCAGCTTCTATCAAACATAGTATAAGTGTGAGAGAACCAGCTGGAAAAACAAAGAAAATTCATGTTAAGTAAAGCAACAATGGGCTTGGGTCCACTCATTCAGAGGGGCCTTTTGTGTTTTGTGCTCCACATAATTCTAAATGTGCACCATCCCAGATTTAATTAAGTGGTTTCTTCATCCTCCTCATTGAAGATGCCCACCTCTGCATCACAAACATTTGTTGGTACAGAGGGAAGGGGAACATTACCCTGCACTCACACGTACCCACAAGAGTGCTTGGTATGAACATTCAGTGAAAGTTTTATTTGCTCATTCTGTGAGACCACTGGAGAATCAAGAGATCAGTTAGTCCCACGCTATGTGGAAGAGAGTGAACTGCTCTTTTTTTTCCACCACTTGCTTTATCTCCTAGATTATATCAATGTTTTCAGGCCATGGCTATGGAGCTGGATACCTGAAAACATTCACTGAGAATGAGAAGCACAAGAACACAAAGGAGTTTCAGAGACATAAACATGTTTTCTTTGCTTGGGAGCACCTGTTTGCAAGGACAAAGTAGAAAATCAAACATGTGAATAAAAATATGAAAGACATAAATTTTAGTACAATTTTCAAGTATGAAAATGTCAGCGCAATTCTCTGTTCTCATAATGCACAGCAGAATATTACTTTTGACTTTAAGAGAGAGGCATAGGATTGGATAGGTTTTACGTGGTGTTACTGGATTGGGACTTTTTGGGGTGATTAATCTGCTAAGGTACTATTGCTGATTGTGTCTGAGTCTGTCACAGACACATAGGGGCCAAGTACATCAGTGGGAAAAGGTTTAGTCTTAAATTTGAAGAAAAACTGCTTAACATGTTTTTGTAACTTGCAGAATTTCATATTTTGGTCTATTTTCTGGTTGTCTTATGTCTCTAAACCCAGATGTCAAATTTCTAGTGCAGGAAACTTCCAAACCTTACTAATTGGTTAAAAATGACATCTATTACATGCATGAACTTTTTTATTTTCTGTTTCACTTCCCCCATAACCTATTTGTATTAGGCCAAAACTTGGTAGCTTGAAAAACACATTTTATATTGTCTCACATAGTTTCTGAAGCTTCGAAATCTGGGGGCCTCTTAATTGTGTGGTTCTGGGTCAGGTCTTTGCTGAGACTATAGTTACTCTCCATCAGGGCTACTGTCATCTGTGAGGACTTAACTGGGTTAGAGGATTGGCTCAAGATTGCTCATGTGCTTTTTTTTTCAAGAGACTTCAGTTCTTGCCACATGGGCTTTCCTGTAAGGTTGCCTTTAGCATTACTTCACCTGAACAAGTGATAACAGAGGGAGAAAGGGAAAGAGAATGATCAGTGGAAGCTGCTTTCACTTACAACCTAATCTCAAACATGATATGTCATCATTTTTATAATATCCTATTGGTCCTGTAGACCAATTCTGGTATAGTATGCAAGGGAAGTACACACAAGGTGAATATCAAAAGCCACAGATCATTGTTGGCCATCTTGGGGATTAGCTACAATAAAATTTATTAGTTTATTGATTCATGGGATTTATGCAATTAAATTTAAGTGAGTAACTTTGATTAGTTGAAACATTGAATATTTGTTAAATGCGTATGATGAGCCATAAGGAATTTACAAGACAGTTACATAACAGGAAGTTTTAAGAAGCAGATGAGAAAAGCTAGATCTGGGCTGGGCTCAGAATTCTTTCAGAGCATGATGCTGGGGTGGTCAAGGAAGACTGACATATGAGTAAAGGATATTTAAGCTGAAGAGGAGAGAATCAAAATAACAATGTTGAGATAAGAAACAATGGCATATCATGTCAGCGTCTCAACATATATAGAGGATAATAAATATTAAGGGTGCAAAGGGGAGAAAGATAGACTTGTACATACAGGAAATATAAAAACCTTCATATATCCATAGCAGAATCAAAAATAAATTCTGGGACCTCTTACTAACCCTTGGCATTGCATGTTATAGTTCCCAAGTACTATCTTAAAAATAGAAAAAAAAATCGTGGGTAAATATCCTTGAATTCAAAGTAATGCAGCCCTCTCCTGCGGGGGGTGGGAGGATGAGGGGAGGGGGAGACAATGATGCAAACAGCTTGCAACAATTATATACCTTCATATTCTTTTATCATGCTAATAACCTTTATCAACTTTGTTCTTCCATTTTTAGGTGTTACTAAGTCAACCCTCAGAGGATCCCATTAATAGCTCCAAACCTTTCCAGGAATGACCTGACAAGACCCCTATGTCATTTCACATTTCTCTCTACATCCCACATTTTACTTGTAGGATGCAAGAAATCCATATAAAGCGAGTTGAGAGAATTGATTTTCCATGAAGGGAATCTATCTTTCTTACTTAAATAGCCTCTCTTGTAATGGAATCACCATTTTCTTACCTTTGGGATACTGGATGCAAAATCTTTTCCTTTCAGTGCACAAGGAGAAATATACCACACTAGAGGCAAAGAGAAGACACAATAAATGATACAGAAACTGGGGCGCCTGGGTGGCGCAGTCGGTTAAGCGTCCGACTTCAGCCAGGTCACGATCTCGCGGTCTGTGAGTTCGAGCCCCGCGTCGGGCTCTGGGCTGATGGCTCAGAGCCTGGAGCCTGTTTCCAATTCTGTGTCTCCCTCTCTCTCTGCCCCTCCCCCGTTCATGCTCTGTCTCTCTCTGTCCCAAAAATAAATAAACGTTGAAAAAAAAAATTAAAAAAAAAAATGATACAGAAATTTAGAACTTCCCAAATTCGCCTCCACCATCCAAACCATTTCTATGGTTCTCTCCATTGTATATCCTATGGCCTCAAAAGGAAATTCCTGTATTTATTCTCTCACTAACTTGTTATTGCTAATGATGCTTAAATATAATCTTTTGTCTATTCTATTCTGAATTGATCTCTAGGAAAATTATTTATTAATACGTGTTTTTTTTAGGTTATGTAATTTTGTTTTTGTTTTTTGTGTTTTTTTAGCTATAATTTATTGACATGCTGGTTTCCATACAGCACCTAGTGCTCATCCCAACAGGTGCCCTCCTCAATGCCCACCACCCACTTTCCCATCTCCCACACCTTCATCAACCCTCAGTTTGTTCGCAGTATCCAAGAGTCTCTTATGATTTGCCTCCTTCCCCCTCTGTAACTTTTTTTTCCCCGTCCCCTCCCCCATGGTCTTCTGTTAAGTTTCTCAAGATCCACATATGAGTGAAAACATATGTTCCACCCACGTTTCTCCAAATGGCCAGATTTCATTCTTTCTCATTGCCAAGTAGTATTCCATTATATATATAAACCACATCTTCTTTATCCATTCATCAGTTGATTGACATTTAGGCTCTTTCCATAATTTGGCTATTGTTGAAAGTGAAGTAAACAACAAAAAGCCAATTTAGCTTTACAATATGGATGTATAGAGTGTTTTGGAGGAAAGCAATTCAACAGGGGTAAACAACTGAGAACTTCACAAGTATAATTTACCTGTATCTATTGAGACTATAGCTTACTTATTTTAGTTCCCTATTGCAGATGATTAGTTTTATTTTCACCCAGTATATACACATACATATATGTATATAATCCAAAACATATGTAGGTGTGTATGTATACACACATATACATACCTATACATACAGTTTTATATACACACACACACACACACACACACACACACCACACACATAAACGTGTGTGTGTGTGTGTACAATCTTTTAATTATTTAAGTCACTGAAGTTACTAACTTCAAGTAAAATTTCCACTTGGCACAATGATTTTTCAAATTCTGTAAACTAGAAATAATGATGTCTTATGTTTTTCAGTGTTGATATTTAAAATATCCACATCTTTATAACTTTCTCAATTACACATATACCCATATGTACACACACCCACATTAAAGACATGTAAGAATGCATATACTTCAATTTTACTGGTATGTAGGCAATAAATACCATTAAGTATTTTTAGAAAAGAACATTTAGAGAACCATCCTAAATAGGATAAACTCATTAATGCAAGATAGTGCTAGTTTGCTTCTGTTGTCTCAATTGTATCCATAATCTCAAACTTAACGATAAAGGAGGTTTGACTTCAGCAGGGCTTTTAGGATGGAAGAGAATAGAAGACTTAAAGCCAAGCCTGGTCTATCAAATTTGTGCTGGTTTTTACACGCTCCTATGAAAAAGGAGAAGAGCTGTTTTCTGGTGGGGACTGCGTTCACATTCTCCTCTATCTCTGATGAAAGCTGTTCTAGAATATCTTATTCATCTGCATACCAGATGTCATATAAAATTACAGAAAAAATCTTTAGAGAATCTTTAAATGTCATCTTAGGACCAAGAACAACTGTTTCACATATGATATCCAAAATATGACTTCCTATTGTGAGGGCAGAAACTTATAATAAAACAGTCAGAACTATAGCAGATTTCATATATGTACAGCGAAAATTTTTTAAGGAAATTCTACTAAGGTCTATCCATGATGGATTTGGCAGCCATTTTGGATCCTGTTCAATCAGATTCTGCTTCAATTTGAACAGTCACTTGTGGATTTTAAAGAGCTTGGATTAGGAAAATGAGGAGAGGACCAACTGACACACTTGCTGTTTGTTTAAAACATCAAGTGGGCCTGCTCACCCAGGCCCAAAATGCGGTAACGGTTCTGCTTGCTAATTCCTGTTCCCTGAAGACATATCTGCAAGACATGCCTGACAATAGAAATGTTTCTGAAAAGTCAGCACAGGTTATGCGTTGACATGAGGAAGATGGATGTCATGAACCACATCACAGCAAGAAACAAACACACAAAAAACAGTATAGTCAGCAGAATATCTTCCTGCCATGATCCATTATCTGGAAATCATGCCACACAAATCTGTACTGATGGCTAAAGGGGCACAAAACTGAATAATAGATATTAACATTCCCTTCAGGGAACTGGAAACACAAGGAGTGACTCCACTGTTGCCAAGTTTATCAAAGGTTGACAAGGAATAACAGATAGCGTGGACCATCTGGTGAGGTCTGTGACTTAGATGGGAAAGACATCTCCATCTTAACCTTGTTGAAAGCTTTCTTCAAGCACAAAATTCTTCTCATTGCCACTTAATTTTTCATTTAATCTTCTAAACTAGTGCTATTCTTCTTTTTTATTATTGTTTAATTTTTATTTTTGAGAGAGAGTGGGGGGGAGAGAGAGAGAGACCATAAGTGGGGTAGGGTCAGAGAAAGAAAGAGACACACAATCCGAAGCAGGCTCTAGGCTCTGAGCTGTCAGCACAGAGCCCAATGCAGGGCTAGAACCCACAGACCTTGAGATCATGACCTGAGCTGAAGTCAGATGCTTAACTGACTGAGCCTCCCAGGTGCCCCTAAACTAGTGCTGTTCTATACTAAAATTTATGACCAATTTGTCTTAAAGTCAGAGGACTTAAAATATTACTTGTTCTGTCTTCAATGTCATAGCATACAGATAATTATGTCCTTCTGATTTTGCTTTGAGATTGTCCTGAAGGTCTTTAACTTGGTTCCTGCTCTTGTTGCTCTGAACAAGCCCCAGGTCCCTTCCACATTCCATCACTCTTTGCCCCTGTCTTCTTCCTTGTCCTCATGTTTGGGTTCTCTTTATATTTGACCTCAGTTCCTCCAGATATAGGACTATGATTCAAACTTATCCACTTCTCTTGTGATTAAAGTTCTGCGCCTGGGCTCTCCCTCCTGTGGCTTCATCTTCCTTGATGTCAGGCATCCCTGAGATTACATCTAGAGAACTGAGTGCATCACTACTTTACCTGCCAGTAGGGAATGGTTTTCATCAGTTTCGTTAGAAGGCAAAGGGATAAAATGAGATAAAATTAGGAATTTCTAAAATAGAAAAAAACACTTTTTCTCATCCAAATTTCACTCCAAAATGTTTTTTTTTTTCTTCATGTATCTCTGTATTGAATATTATCTTTAAGGTCAAAGATTTCATATTGGATTCATGAACTTACACCATTATGCACATTTTTCTGCCCCCATCTGTTTCTTCATATCTCTATTCTTTGCAAAGGTCCAGTCCCACACAAAATGCATAGAAACTAATGAACCTGGGAGAAATATTGTAGCAGTAACACTTATGTTTCTACATGGTTCAATCAGGGTTTCCTTCTCTTTTTTATTTACTTAAAGCTGTAAGCCAGAAAATAGGGGGAAAAAAACCACACACACACACACACACACACACACACACACACACACACTATTTAATTAAGTGGAGTTCAACAGGTAAGTTAATATACTTTAGTGTGGGAATATGAAAAATATGCCAAAACAGCAAGTAAACAGACTGAATTATGAATTACATTCCCCCCACCATCTTTCACTTCCTCTCTCTGTGTCTTTCTTTCTCCACATGGGACTGAAGTTGCATATAGGGGGAAAGTTTGTGGTTGTTTGTTTATGTTGTTTTTCTCCTCTGTTGATCCATTTGCTTCCATGATTGACTGGTTCCCAACATGCAAATCAATTTGGATATTCACTGTTAGAAAAAAGAACGTATTTTTAATGTATTTGAATGGATTCTAATCCATTTTGTTTGTTGCTTTTAACACGTTGAGCCATGCCAGTGATTTTTATTACAGAGTCTCAGTGTTTTCTGATTCATAGAGTGGATGCATATAAAATTTGACATGCCCTAAATAAATAACTTCTGAACTTCTGAATCACTTGGAGTGGTAAAATCACACAAATAATATTTTCAAAATTAATTATTTCTCACTCATCACAGATTGCTGGATTTTCTGAGTTTTGCCCCTTCTTGAGCTTATCATCCCCTATTACTTGACAGAAACTTTTTACTTGGATGATTTTCTAGCATTTATTCAGTTAAGTCGGTGAGCAGACTCTCATGGGGAAAAGTACATTTATGGATGGTGGATGGCAGAGCTTTAGAATAGAATATTAACATCCAGTTGCCCAATGTCAGACTTTGTGAGCTATGCATATGCAAATTGCAAGAATGATGTATGTCTGTCCAAAAGAGAGAGAGAGAGAGACTTGCATCATGAAAGCTTTCTGGGAAGTAAGACACTTAAAAAGGAAACTGCAGACAAAAATGTACTATTAGCACTTATTACACTTATTTTTATACTAAAAAAATATTTTCAACGTACTTGACCTTGCACTAAGGTTCCTAATTTGGCCCATGTATATGACCAGATGTGAACAGCTTTTTCTTGAACTCAATTATTTCATTTAGGGGCTGTTTATGCAGGCGCTTTTTATGAAATAGAGGTCCTTTAAGATCTCTAATTTTAACATGAAACTTGTTAAAACAAATGCATTTTATATTTGTTTATAAAACAATATATACTATATGGATATACATTTATGCATTAACGTGTGTCTACACCTTCTGAAGCAAATATAATCAGTGTTAACATATTATTACTGATAATTAATTTGCATATTTTCTCAAAAGTGCATGATAATCATCAGTATTCTGTATTATTCCAAATATTGATGGTAATTAGATTTATGGTTTTCTTGTCTCTGAGGACTCTATAATGTAGTGAAACCTCATCACAGGTAGCCTAAATCATTGCTACCCTCTCATCACCCTTGCAAAAAAAACAGTAACCCTAAACATCATCTCAGTTATAGCAAATGGTAGAAAAGTAGTTGGTTAATATTCACCCAGGGAAACTGGACTAAAATAAACTTTCAAATTATAGAAGAAATATTTATAATATTTAGGAATCCTGGTTGTATAATAACATTTCTGGTGTTTTTCTGTGGAAATTTATTTGTACCAGAACCTTCTGTCATTTTCTGAACTACTTTATTATTATTTTTTTATTTCTGTGGCATAAAAATCTTCTTTATTTAAAAATAATTCTTGTCCACCTTATAATTCGAACTTTGCAGAATTTTCCAAAGCAGGCATCTTGATTTTAAAGTTTTAGATACGTGTTTTTTTTTTCAATGCAAAGCATAAAAATAAATATATATTTTCTTAACACTTTGCTTTTGCTTTAAATTGAGGAAGCACAATACCACTTAACCTCTGTCTGGGAGAGGTAATTTATTGTGCTGTGTTCTTGTTTAAGTGCAGTTTGGTTTCATTTAAAAAGATGTTTACATTGATATTAAGATGAGGAGCTGATAATCAATACACATAGTTTGGTCTTTAAAATGTAGATATTTATTCTCATGTAAAACAAAATATAGCATGATTCATCTGTTGGAAGCATGAAATTAAATGGTGAGGTCCCAATTTGTCTTTTCACATTCTTTTTTCTCTTATTTCCAAAAAAAAAAACCTAATTCTTTCACCTAGACATGGAAGTTTGACACTAAAACTCTGTTTCTTGCCCTGTTGATCTCTCTTGTCATTATCTTCCAAACAGCACACCTACACACACATAACCTCAACACACACACACACACACACACACACACACACACACACACACACACAAAATCCCCTGTGTTTCTTTTCCGAGATTTGTTTCAAAATCATTCTGAACACTTGAGTTTCTGCACTGAAGAGCTGTAGACTGCTGTTAGAAAGCCAAATTAAATTATATGTTCTCAGATTGTCAAAGAACAAGAAGGGTTGATAGAAAAAAGGTTTTCCGCCATTGACACAAATACCATGCCTCAGTGAAGTGAAGGCAATGTCTGGCACTATCAGAGATGCCAAAGACATTGTTTGTGCAGATTTCGTTTTCCTACCAAGATAAATATTGTCCTTTATACAAATACATACATTTTTTTCCAGCACTGTCAAGGCATTTCTCAATTTACTTGAGTCTAAGAAAGCGAGCTTTTGAAAATAGAGAGATGCTTCAGTCTGGTTTTGAAAATGAAGCATCACAAGCATGAAATTACATTATTGACCTAGAAAATTAGTGAAGTATTTGAAAACCTTATGTATCTCAAGTTTCTGAATCTTTTAAAAATGACCCATTTTAATATTCCATTTTAGGTTATTGAACTAATATTGGGGAAGAGCTCTGCTTTAAGTAGTTTTCAAAACTTTCTTTCTGAAATATTTCTTCACTCATTAATAACGCACATCTTTTGAAATTATCACTATCACCCTTCACCTCAATTTCTGCTCAAATCCTAGACTAAATTTAACTGAGTTTAGTGTGTCTCCTGTTAGCCTACACTCCACATGGTAATTTCTTAATTCTCATGTGAAGTCATTTTAGAAACTTGTAGGATCATGTGGATGATATATTTGCTGCTGGTGGAATACCTCTATGCGTCATCCCCCCTCCTGCCCCCCACCCAGCACACACACATATTCCAGCCCTCTTGTAACTACCCACGGCCAATGGAATATGAACACAAATGATGCAAAACCAATTTGGACTAAAGCCATTTTTCATCCTTCTAGCATCTATCTCCCTTCCTTTTTCGAAATGACTATAGAGGCCAGTGTAGAGATGGTATATTCTTAATATAGAAATATCTTGCATTACTGAGTCACCATTTGGAAGCTGTTTGGGAGATATGCTGAGGCAATAGCAAAGTTTCCATGAGTAAAATGTAGACATTTATTTGTTAAAGCATTAAAATTTGGGAAGTTATGCATAAATGTAGATTATCTTTACTAATATAAGTGAATCCTAGTAGATCCTAGACCAGCTATCCCAGAATATCCTCAGACTTGAGTTCCAGTCTTGATCTGAGGAATAGGAAAAAAAAAAAAAACCACAGAAGAGAGGATTAAGTTACCCAGAACAGTGACATTTAAAATTCTAGAGATCTAAGCCAAGAAAAGTTGTTGGTTAATATTTATCCAGGGAAACTGGAATAAAATAAGCTCTCAAATTAAAGAAGAAATCTTTATAACCTTTATGAATCCCTGGTTGTACAATAACATTTCAGGTGTTTTTCTGTGGAAATTTACTTGCAAGAGAAGCCTCTATCATTTTGAAACACACAAAGCATTGGTTGCCCCTTTTTAAAAATTTATTGTCCCTTGAGTGTATTGATAGGAAGTAGGCCCCAAGAGGCAGGAACTGTCTCTTCATTGGTCTGACTATATCATTCACCACAGTATCTGGAGTAGAGTAGGCAAAGTAAACATGGCTTACATAAGTGGTTACTTGATAGCTATGCCTATGAGTAAAGTCCCTAGGACAATGGTTGGACTGCATATTTATCTTAGTTGCTTTTAAATCAAAATATCTTAAAAGAGGATTCAATCCTCCAATATCAGGTGAATAGATAAAAATTAAAATAGCACTAATATTTCCTTGCTGGATTAAACACCAGGGACCAAGCACTGTGCCAAGTGTACATTACATAAAATAATCAAATGCTCAACTTGTTCAGGAAATCTTTTGTGTGTGTGTCATCCAGCATATTATTAATGGTTCTCTTTCTAAAAAAAAGTAGCTCTCCTCAAAGTTCTGATCAGAACAAAACTTACATGATCCATGTAGTCTTTGGGGATTTTCCCATTTGTCTTCAAGGAATCTCTATGCCATTATTATCCCCACTTGAGAAGTGAGAAAATGGATGTTTAAAAATTTGAGTTACTTGTCACTATCTCTCACATGTTTAATAAATAACAAGTCAAGGGGCACCTGGGTGGTTCAATTGGTTAAGTGTCCAACTTTGGCTCAGGTCATGATCTCACGGTTTGTGAGTTCAAGCCCCATATCAGGATCTGTGCTGACAGCTCAGAGCCTGGAGCCTGACTTGGATTCTGTGGGTGCCTCTCTCTCTACTCCTCCCCTGCTCATACTCCGTGTGTGTCTCTCTCTCAAAAATAAATAAACAGTAAAAAAATTTATTTACATAAATAAGTCAAGTAGGATGGCTTCATAATGCATGTTCTTAACCACTAAGCCTTACCACACCACTGCTTTCTAGGAACATGTCCATTGACTTCGGGGATGAACATTTACCTCACCGGATTCAATTTTACTAGATTCCAAAATTATACTTTATTGAAAGCTAAAGTGTCTCAGAAATAAATATGTGTAATGATGTCGCAGCATTGCTGCATGCTGTATCCATCACTGATAGATTTTGAGCATTAATAATGAACAAGTAGGATTAAAAGAAATTATGTGTCTCTGCCAACCCATAAACCACAGCAAAATAATAAAAATGGAGTTAGTCAGTGACTTACTGGCCATACTCATGTTCCTAATGAGTAAATAATTTTCCTTCATGAGGAAAGTAGATACTCCTCTGGGTTTGAGATTGTCATTTTTTTCCAGATATTACATCAATATTAGCATTCAATGTTACTAAACCAGCCTCTAATTTAATAATATTTGGAAATAAGACTATCACTTTATTTTTAAGACTATCAGTTTTTTTTTAAACAAAGTGACATGAAATGGCATTTGCTCCCAGTGGCAGTATTGCTACAAAATTTACCAATTTCTGGCAGTGATAGCATTTGATCAAAGTTCTGGTCTTACATAAATAAGTGAGGTTACTGCGATAAGGAGGAACATTTTCTGAAGACAACGCAATTATTTTTTGTTATAATATGAATTTCTAAATACAATGAACATGGGAAAAGTAATTTTGTTGTGAAATAAATGCTATGTTTTGACAACAATAAATTCTCTGAGTACAATGCTGAAGTTTTGCAGATGGAGCATAAGTTCTATGGTGCTGCAATCACATCTTTTTAAAGAGCACACGGACATGTGGAGCTAATGAACTCTTGAATTCTTAGTGCAGAAATAAGTTCCAGCACCTAGAACAGGCCTAAGCTTTAGCATGTTTGAATAAAATAAACCACTTATTAGATTTTTAAAAATATGTAACAAAAACATGAATGTGTGTGTGTGTGTGTGTGTGTGTGTGTGTGTGTCTGTGTGTGTGTATGCTATGTGTGTGCATACTCTGTGAATTCCTGGTAGGATTAAAACTTTTTAAAATTGGATCAGCTGATTTTATTTTTGCCCCAACTTAACTGTATAATGACATTTTAATTTACAACATTATTTATTTATTTGGACATTGCTGATATAAAGAAGAAGTTACTTCTCATCTGTTTGTCATCCCCATATGGAGCAGGTGATTTATGGTTAAAAAAAAAGGAGTAGGGTGGGTGGGGGAGGGGGGAGGATGTCACCTTAGGAAAGTGCACTGACAGAATGGATCCTGCTTGGGATTCTTTCTCTCTCCCCCTGCCCTGGTTGCTCTCTCTCTCTCAAAAATAAATAAGTAAATATCTAAAAAAATTTTTTAAACATGGATAAACCTTGAAAACAATATACTCTGAAAAAAGCCATAAATAACAGACCATATATTATTGATTACATATGCAGCCTCCAGGAAAGGGAAATCTATGGTGAAAGTGGTGGCCTGGGGCAGGTGTGCGCGGGTGTATATAAACGGTAGATGTTTACATTGGGGTGATGAAATCTTCTAAAAGTGATTTATAGTGATGGTGACATGACGTGGTGAAGTTACTAAAACATCATTGAATTTTATACTTTTTACCTGAAATGGGTGAACGATGTGATGTATAAAAACTTTGGTTAGTTTTGAAAACAGAAAGGGAGGCTTAGTATATGGGGGCAGAAAGACACTCCTTATATTTTGTATGAAATAAAAAAAATGAGAGTCTTTACTATATGACAAATAGAATGCTGAATTTTGTCAGCCTTTGGAGGACTATGTTATCGGTCATTGAAATTCTCCTGATACTCTAAAAAAGAGTTAGCATGATATGCTATACAACATATACATAAAAGGAAATGAAGCATAGTTGACTATTTTCCTCATGGCTAGAAAGTAAGTAGATAATTACGCTAAATTTGAAATATTCATTTACTAAAAATAACTTTCAAGTTTTTATGATTATCCTTACCTGAACTGCAGAAATAATATATATGCAATAATTACATACTTAGTAGCATTTAGTTTCTTTTTTCTTTTATGTTTCTTTACATGGACGACTTTAGTATTAAATTCAAATTTATTCTCACATTTCTGTTGTTAGAGATAGTAGAGAATAAAGGCAGTGTTGTAGATTGACTGCGTTACATTACATTTTAAAATAATTAAGTGACATCTTCCATTCTGCCTAATAAATCATATTGTTGCTGAATCTCACTATGATCTACTTAAGATCTGTGGTTTGCTTTCTCATGATGTGTTTTAGTAGGATTAATGGGATAATTTCAGTGTCCCCACATCCATCCCTTCTTCCTCTCAGCCCAGTAGACATTAACCTCAAAAAAAGCTTGTTACGCACCATTTGTATATAAATGAATATCCATTTGTTTAAACCCTTCATCAGTGATTCTTGAACACTGCACTTAAATATCGGTAAAATGTTTTACATAACACTGAAAAACTGTTGCAGGTTTATTAACTATATAGGGCACGTAAAAGGGAAAATGCTCTTTTAAGAATGACTTTTCCCTATGATGTCCATGCCTAGAGTTGTGTTAATATGTAGAGTCCTTTAAAATAAATGTGGTAATATGATACAACATATTTTTCCACTTTATAATCCGTTTATAATCTCAGTGGAAACTGGTAGTTTAATTTCCTTCTTGGTCATTCAAGAAAATAGCCAGTTACATGTTTTATTTGCCAGGAGAACTTAAACAAATAGAAATAAACAGAAGCAATCACCAAACACATTTACTAAAAGTCAGTTTTTGTATGCTTACATTACACACCCCTAGAAAAGTGATCATATTTTGAGATTAGTTAGAATGCACCTGGTTGCCTTAGAAACCAGCCTTGTATTCCCATGAGTACTTTTCACCTCCATTATTTCTTCTCCTGCCTCAGACATTTTCTACATTAAACACATGAGACTAGAAGTGAGTTACTGTAGAAAAACTCCTTCCTTCCACTCACAAGCTAATCGGAGTAGATATTTCATGCTTCTCCATGCCTTGTTCAAACTCTATGTCTTCAAACTTTCAAACACTGAAGATGCATTCAGACCCATAGATAGTATTTATTTTTATTAATATTTTTTCTGAGTATAAAAGGAAAAGTTTAGTGTAGAAATAATTTTAAAATATTGTCAGAATATTGTCAAAAAAAGCAATTTGAAAGGACTCAAAATTCCATTACCACAGATAACTAATTTAAATATTTTGGAGAGTATGTCTCTAGTAATATGTCAACAAACTGTACAAGAGTATAGGCTGCTTTCGAAAGTAATGTACCTAAGTTACCTATTATGCCTTTAGACAGATTTTTTTAAATAAAAGCATGATTAATGATAGCATAGTATTTCAATATTTCATGATATATTTCACAAGTCTCTTTTTGTTCAGGGTGAAAAATGTTTCTGATTTCAATATAATGAAAAATTTTGAAATGTTCTTGTGCGAAAATCTTTGCAAATATCCATAGCAAAATTATTAGGATAAAACTTATAGGTAAGGGATTCCTGGCACAAAGATCATGAACAATCTCTAAAAATGTATAATAGCAATTTATGTTTGTATCAATTTAAACTTTCATTAACAATGCTTACTGGATTCAATTTTATTATCCATGTATATAATATGTTATAGAAGATACTTCAGCAAAACTCTTGTCACTAGATTTTGATTTTGAACTGTCTGAGGATTTTTATTTATTTTAATTTATTTGGTTGCTTATTGGTTTTTACATGATAGTTTAGATGAGTATGAGTTGGTTTTTGTTTTTAAGTTTATTCACTTATTTTGGGAGAGAGGGTATGTATGGGTGCATGCATGCACATGGATATGTGCATTTGGGGGAGGGGCAAAAAGAGAGGGAGAGTCCAAGTAGGGCCCCATCTCAGGAACTGTGAGATCTTGGCTTGAGCTGAAATCAAGAGCCTGAAGCCCAAATGACTGAGCCACCCAGGCGCCCTGCATAGAAGTTCTAAGTTGAAGCTGTTTTCTCTCAGTATTTTAAAGAGTCAATCCAGTTGTATTTTCTTTATTGGTACTTAGCTGTTTCTCACTGATCCATGTAAGTCATTGTTTTCATGTTCTGGAGATTGACTCCCATGTGATTAGATGTGGAGCTCACTTTCCTTATCCCATATAGGTCTTCTCATGATGTCTGCATCTAATTATTTATATCTTTTTTTTCAGTTATAAAAACTGTGAAGCCATGCCACTTCGCATTTATCTCTCCCTCACATCCTCTGTCCCTTATTTCTTAAATTGCTGTTAGATATATATTTATTTTTCCATATATATATATATACATATACATATATATGTATATGTATGTGCGTGTGTATATATATATTTTTTATCTTTAAATATACATAAATTTTTATCTTTACCATTTTGTGCTGCATTGTGGGTCATCTCTTCACATCTGTCTTGTCATTTACTAATTCTGCCTTTAGTTTTTTAAAACACTTAAAATTTGTATTTTTCAACTCAAAAAGTTCTATTATTTGATTTCTCAAATTCCCCTGGCCTTTTTGGTGCTCTCATATTTTGAGTCTTCTTTCTTATCTTTAGCAATTTTGTACATATTGGTTTATATTCTTTATTTGATATTCTGATTATTCGAAGGGAACATGGCCGGTGGAGACCTTCACACTGGGGCTGTGGCACTCTCTTCTGGATTAGAGTGGATGAAACCCATCTCCATTTTAGCTACTGTCATCAAATTGGCCTCACCAACTTTTTCAGTGAGAAGTTCTTGACTGTTTGGAGGTTCTTCTCTTGTCACGTTTGCTTGATCCCATGCTCCCTTCTGCACAAATGCTGATAAACCCTCATCTCTGGCTCTTAGTGGTTTCTTACCACCTGATCATATTTTGAGGTTTGTGGGAATGTGTTATCATTTAGTTTTGTTGCAGATATATATGTGGTTTTGAAGTTCTGCTCTCCTAGTTGTCCCATCTGTTTTTAAGGGGGTACCTATGGAAATTAAAGCCTATTCCATCATTGTCTTTAGATTCCTATGGTTTATTCTTTTTTTTAATGTTTATTTATTTTTGAGAGAGAGAGAAAGACAGGGACAGAGACAGAGACAGAGACAGAGACAGAGACAGAGCATGAACAGGGGAGGGGCAGAGGGAGAGGGAGACACAGAATCTGAAGCAGGCTCCAGGCTCTGGGCTGTCAGCACAGAGCCCAACATGGGGCTCAAACCTACGAACACAGAGATCATGACTTGAGCCAAAGTTGGAAACTTAACTAACTGAGACACATAGGCGTCCCTGTGCCTGGTTTACTCTTATAAAGAGAAGCAATTTGAGGATTCTGGGGGGAAAGTGTCATTATCTGATTTACACTTTTAAAACACCACTAATCGCCCTATGGAGAATGGATTAATGGCTGTCAAGAGTGGAAACAGGGAGCTCTGAAAAGAGACTTTTCTATCAGTTCATGTGAGAGACACTGCTGACCTGGACAAGCAAGGCAGAGGTGGAGGGACTGCACAGAAGGTGGTTATAATTTACGGATACATTTAGGCAGAATGGGCTGATGGATTCCTTGTGGGATTGCAGGGAAGACAGCAATGGATACTTTCTAGATTTGGGCCTTGAGCAATTTTAGGATGGTGATATTAACTAAGAGGAGGAAGATTATAAGAGGAGAAGTTGTGAGAACAATAGAAATAAAGAGTCTTGTTTTGATCTTGTTAAATTTGATGACTATTAAATATTCAAGTAGAATATGGTCAAACAAGCAGATGAATGTTTGAGCCTGGAATTCTAGGTTCAATTAAGGCCAGAGACCTCTTTGATTTATCCTTCCTCTTTCTCGTCTTTGAATTTTTTCTATCCAAATTCTAGGAGAATGCCTTTGATTGATTGATTGATTGGTTGATTGATTGTGTTTCCTGAAATTTGTGCTCTGCTGTTACTGCCTCCACTAGATTTTTATGCAGTACAACCTTTCCCTCTAAATCTATTTTCCCTCACTGAGTATTGCCTTTCCATAACTGTGTATTCTGTTGTACTGTATATAATCGCCTCCTGAATTACACTGAGAATGCCAGTTGAGAACACCGTATAGTTTTAGCCTTTTACATTGTAGATCCATTTCTAAGAAGTATTAGTAGTATAGAGATCAAAGACTGGTCCCCTTTTTTCAACTGCTAAGTCTATTCATATGCCCAGTGAACTAATATTTTTTTATTCTTACAGATGGATGGCTACTTTTCACATGACTGGGAATTCTCTTGGAGATTGCATTGAGTTGTTTAAATCTTTTATGACAGGCAAGATGGAAAAAGTTTAGTTTCAATTGGCCAATTTAAATCTTCAATTGTCTGTGCATTCCCTCAAATCTGTGGTATCTCTGGAGGCTAAAATGTTTCTTTTATTTTCTGTTTTATTATTTATTTTTATTTATTTATTTATTTATTTTATTTTAGTGATACCTTCCTTCTCCAAATATCATGACTTTTCTCTTTGAAGGTACTTTTGGCAGTGCTTCTACCTTTGATGTTCAGCCTGCTGCCCCTGGGCCTTAAATGAAGCCCATAGTTAATGAAATAATGTAACATCTTATCTGTGTGAATTCTTATACGTGGTCTAATATTTGGAATTAATGTTGGGGTTAAACTTTGTTTAATACAAATGACACCATATTTACCCTTGGACCTGGAATTGGCTGTATTTGCAAACTTTTTCTGTAAAGGGCTAAATAGCAAATATTTTAGGTTTTCATGCCATAAGGTCATTCATAGAGGTCATCCACCTCAACCTTTATAGTGCAAAAGTAGCCACTGAGGATATATAAATGAGTAAGTGCAACTATGTTTCAATGCAACTTTATTTACAAAGGCAGACAGCAGATACATTTGTCACACCAGCCACACAGTTTGTTGACCTCTATTATGTGATATTACAGGAATTACACTGGAAAGCATTTCCTTCGCATTCACAGTCTCCTGAGTCAGGCCAAGAACTCCAGAAGTTCATATTGCTTTTAGCCCTTCCTTCAGTCTTTTTTGGGCACTCAAAATCTTACAGAAAATTTCCTTGATTTGGAGCATACAGGATTTGTCACTCACCCTGTGTCACTATTGCATTCCTTTGATCATTTGAAAAATAATCTGAATAAATGGAAAATTTAAATATGTGCTAAGACCCCCATCTTAGAATGGGTTTCATTTGGGTCCAGTTAGGAAAACATATTAAATGTTTCAAATAAAGTGTATGTGTTTACCCTGATACTGGAATTTTTAAAGAGCAGAAAAAGAAGTCCAAAGTAACCTAGAAATTTCCAATTGCAGAAAGCCACAATCTCCTCCAGGGCTGGTAAAAAAATGGATGGAATTAACTAAACCCAGAAGCAGCAAGATGGAGATCCATTAATACTGTGCTTTGATGTTGGTGGGGGGGGGGGGGGGGTAAGAGGGAGCAAAGCTTAACAGGTGCTCAGGCTTCTGAGGAAAGAGCAGGGACTGGTACTTGGAGCCACAGGAAGTGCATGACCAGTGGACAGGGAGCCTACATTGTGCCTGGTACTCTAGTTTGCTAAGAAGACACGGCAGACCTGGAATGTGAGTGCAAAAACAAACTGCAGGCTTGAGCCTCTTGTTATCTGCTGCTGGAACAACAAAGTAGGTGGAAAGCTGGAAGGAAGTCCCTTTGCTTATGCTACAGTCTCCACTTAATGCCTGCCATTAGCATTTTCTAGCAGAGTGCAGACTAACTAAGGGGATGTGAGAAATGTAGTTTGAAGAATCACATGAAAAAGTAGATTCTAAAATAAAGATGGGCTCCGGACTTCCAAACAATAGTAAATTACCAGCACAAACCATATTTAGCTATCTTTATCTTAAGGTTTTAGTAGGCTATGATTTTTGCCTGTGGAGCATAGCACATATGTCATATTTAGAAATATTGCTTATCAGAATATATTTAAAAATCTAAAAACTTTACAGTTAGGCTAACAACATTACTCAGTTTTGATGATACTTGCCTAACTGCTACATTTTGTGTGCAAAATATGCCTTTAGATAAAATTAAGTTTCATGTAATGAGGATTTCTGGTACTGAGAATCTCATGATTCCTGTGATCTTAAAGTTTTATATATACATATATTCATATACATGAATACACACATACATACATATTAGCATATATATGAGTATGTATATTTTAAGCAAAGGTAATAAATAGATTTTACAATATATTATATCTTATATATAATATATATTATATCTTGCATATATTTTATATATATTATTACTAAATATGTATTATATACATGTCTCTTGTTTAACAAACAAATCTTTTATTTACCAATAGTCAGAATTGTTTCCCATACTTATTCATTCAAATGTTTTTCAATGTCTTCTAGGCATATAGCACTATGCTGTATCCTAAGGGAATCCAAAATAATATTTTAAACTTGCAATGAAATAATAAAATTTCTGGATGATAGGATTAACTGAAAGAATCAGAACTAATTTAGTAAGGGCTTAAAGCAATACATTTGCATGTTCTTTAGTATTACCTCCTAGTGATATCAATACTTTTAATAACTACTATGCCATTATTCATTTCACAAAATAAATAAAAATATCTCTGTATCATTTAATATTTACTCCATATTTCCTTTTTCCTGATTGCTTCAGGGATTTTTTTCCCAACATTTTATTTTATTATTTTTTTTAAGTTTATTTGTTTATTTTGAGAGAGAGAGAGAGAGAGAGAATGCACACACAAGCACACAGAAAGAGAGTGAGAGAAAGAATCCCAAGCAGGCTCAGTGTTGCCAGTGCAGAACCCAAAGCAGGGCTCGATCTCACCAACTGTGAGATCATGACCTGACTCTAAATCAAGAGTTCGATGCTTGACTGACTGAGCTACCCAGGCACCCTTAGCATATTATTCATTTAAAACAAAACTTAACATAGGTACCCATTTCATTTGAATATTGCATCTCAAAAATTTTAAGAAACTCTGCCTTTTATTTTTTTATATTTATTGTTGGAGAAGACAGGATATGTGTCCTGTAGAATGTCCCACATTCTGGATTTGGCTGATTGTTTCTTGTGGTGAGGTTTAACTTGGTCTTCTATCCCTGTTATTTCCTGTATTAAACTAGTCTCAAAGCTAAAGGTATGATTCAGCAACAATGCTTGTGCCACAAGAACACTTCATGCTGGTTCTGTGCAATTCCTACTCATCATGTGAAATTTTACAGTGTTAATGATTGGGAATTGGGAGATATGCCAATTGGGACCATGAAGTTTAGTTTTTAGAAGAGCATGTCAAGGTATTGTGACTGATGAACTGTTTAATGGTATAAATAAATTCTTAACCCAAATTAGCATAAATTCTTGAAAAAGTGATGGATACTCCCTCTTCTCTCACAGGCAACATTATTAATGCAAATGTGTCAAAAGAGTGTGATGAGGCTGACAAGGAAGTTAATGTGTAAATGATGCAGAAATGACAGAAAATTCATTGCATGTTAGTCAAAGGACCAAGAGGACACCAAAGGATGAGAAAAAATCTATGAGTACCTTAAGGAAAGAAGAGAATAATTTGTTAGAAAGGATTATTCATCTATTTATAAAACATTTATGTTATTTATAAAATACCCATGTTATAATCTTCAGGAAGTTATGTGTGTACATTTTTGCATCCTAACATTCATAAAAGACACATAAGTGACAGTGAAAATATCTTATTATTTTATTTAGTTAAAATTATGTTCAGATGAATGTTAGGTTGAAATAAAGTTCATTATATTCAAGTGCTTTGAATATTAGTACCAAGTCTCCACAGGTTTCAGTTAATTAGGTAGTCAATACCAAGTCCTGTTTGTCCAACTTCTTGACTGAAGCAGACGTTTGCACGTGTGCATCTGATTGTTCTGTTATCTAACATGCATTATAAATTATTTACAGCAGACAAAAAGCACAGAAACGACATTCATTTGACCAGTATACACTTAATAAAATAAAACGTTATAAAATCTATTGGAGTCTCCTGGGTTTTCTCCCAATTGCACCCCATTCTCTTTCCTAGCAACTAGATAGATAGCTAGATAGATAAATAGATAGGCAGACATCGATGTATAGATATATGGATATTTAAAGATGTGTATATGTATTTAAACCATGTATAATATTGATTGACAAGTTTTAATATGCATACAAATGAAATCAGAATATATGCATTAGTCTGCAAATTTTTGGCATAACAATATATTTGTGAGATTTGCTCATTTTGACAAGTATAGGTCTAATGTTTGCAATAGTCAGTCATGAGAGCATGACAGTTTATTTTTTCATTCTCCCTACCCGTAGAGGGATGGTATTTTGTGCATAATTATTCTGCTGTGAGAAATAACACTGCTACTATGAATATTCTTATCAATGTCTTCTTATACGACAATTTCCCTAGATTATACCCAGGAGTTGACATTATTTACTAGATAATTCCAAATTGCTCTCTAAAACGCTTTGAATTTAAATTACCACCACCCCTACTTACCATCATTTTACATTACCAGATTTTTACATTACTGTAAGCCTGGTGGGTGTGAATGGTATCTCATCATGGTCTTACTATTTACTTCTTTATTAGTGGGCTTTAATAAGTTTTCCTTTTTTTATTGGCTTTTCCAGTTTCTTCTTTGTGAATTGCCACTTCTTTTCCCATGAATTTGCCTTTATTTTATTGATTTGTAAATAGTCTTGACATCGTCTAGAAACTAACTTTTTGTGGGTAATATGTGTTATACATTCTGTATTTGTAGGAAATGAATTGTATTTTCACTTTTTAGTAGAATCATTTGCATCACACAAGTTTATAACTTAAAAATGACCAATTTTATCAATACTTTACTTTGTGGTTTATATTCTTTGTCTTGTTAAATAATGTTTCCTTACCAAGAGGTCTTATTAATATAGTCTTGTATTTGCTTCTACCCATTTTAAGTCTTGAATTTTTACATCTATGTCTTTAAACTACAGCTATAAATTTTTGTGTATAATAGGAGATAGATATCTAATTTTATTGTTTCCCATGGGAATACCCTTTCCTAGGCATTATACTTGAATAGTCCATTTTGTCCCAAGTGACCTTCATTATCATCTATGTTAAGTTCCTATAAATATGTACCTTTTTTCCTGAATTCTCAAACTTCCTTTGGATTGTCTATCCTTCTATCAATTCCACATGTATGATCACCACATTGCCATAATGATATTTGGTAGGGTAAGTTCTTCCAAGTTGTTTTTCTTCAAATTTAACTTAATTGTGGTCCTTACTTCCACATACATTTTAGAATCAAATTCTATATCTAGGCTCAAGTGTAGATCTATTTGGGATTTCCATGTATTTTTTAGGTAAAAAAAATAATTTTTCTTTTTTATGTGAAAGTATTTTCTTTTGTGTAATAGAGGTTTACTTTTATGTAAAAGTGAGTCTTCACTCTTATTGTCACAATGTAGTTTATTATATTTCCCAATTTTTAAATTTGTATTATGTTTGTAACTTTGATACTTTTTACTCTTTAACATTTTTATTTGTTTTTTTTGTTTTTTGTTTGCTTGTTTTTATTTATTTATTTATTTATTTTGGATCAGGAATACTCTATCCAGAGCTTGAAGATTTAATAATTTTTTGATCTTTTCAAAACAATATCTTGTCTTTATTAATCTTCTGAGTTGTGTCTTTTTTTCCTACTTCATTAATTTTTCTATTTTCATTACTTTCTTTTCCATTCATTACTTTCCTTTCCATTCTTGATGTTACTATAGCCCTACTAGCTTTTTATTTATTAGCATTTATATTTTATTTTATTTTTTTATTTTTTTTTCAACGTTTATTTATTTTTGGGACAGAGAGAGACAGAGCATGAACGGGGGAGGGGCAGAGAGAGAGGGAGACACAGAATCGGAAACAGGCTCCAGGCTCTGAGCCATCAGCCCAGAGCCTGACGCGGGGCTCGAACTCACGGACCGCGAGATCGTGACCTGGCTGAAGTCGGACGCTTAACCGACTGCGCCACCCAGGCGCCCCAAGCATTTATATTTTAAATGAAGCTTAAAATTCACCATATTTAATTGCAGAGTTTAGTTTAATTACCATAAGCTGGTAACTGATGTAACTATTTCTGTCACCTAATATGGGCTTTCTGTTTACTCTGCTTTTCTAAATTTTAATTCTATATTGTACAATTCTTCCTCCTCTAGGATTGATTATTAATTTATTCAATATTCCCCAATAATGGAAATTATAAAAATCTATTTTAGTGTTTATGGTGACATGCAAACATTCATACTTGATTTGACAGTACTGATATCTATTTACGCTACTCTAAAGGCAATTCAGAAAATGTGTAGTCTTTTAGCTTTGACCACTATTCCATTTTACATAGCATTCATTTTGTCTTTTCCTCCCTACTCTTATTATAGACATTTTTATTATTTTGTATACTCCGTTTTGGCTTATACTTACTCATGTGTTAATCAATTTCTTTGCTCACTGTTCTCTCACATCTCTACCTTTTCTTATGAGATTTTTTTGTCTTATTCCTTTTAGAACTCCTTTAATGAAAATATTTTAGTGGTAAACTTCCTTTGCTTGAATATACCATTTTTTCCCTTATAACTCTATGATAGATGAACACATTTGAATTCTAAGCTGGGAATCTTTTGTTCAACATTTTGAAGGCATTGTTCCATAACCGCCCCAGTCTATTATTGCTGTTGAGAAATCTTCTGATTCTCTACTTTGACATCATTCCTCAATTCTAAAAATATTTAGTCCTTATCTTCTTTACTATTACCTCTCCTCCATTCTCTATGTTATATCCCCGAGAGACACCAAGTAGATGAATGTCAGACTTCCCTTGTCCTCTAACATGACATATTTATGCATAGTGCCAGGCAAGAAACTATTTGCAGGCAGCTGGATTCAGTATGTGCTTTGCCTCACTGACTGGTTCAAGGGTTCTATAGATGGTTTGTGCTGCTTCTCTGTCTTAAAGCTAGGTCACTGTGAGCCACCATCACTGTCGGCGGAGAGATCTTTGGGGGCTACTGCACCTAGGCCTTTTTGTCACTAAATAATCCAGCCCACAGTACCAATTAGACCTGGCTTCATGCCGGTGCCATATGTGTCTTGCCTTCACCTCAGAGCTTTCAGTAGCTTCTAAGGCCTAAGACACTGTAAGATTCCTTTATGTTCATACCTGTGTGAACTGTTTGGGGTTCACCTGCTAGGTAGTAAACCTTGGCAAATACCTAAAAAAAATCCAGTGGTCCAGATCAATGCTCATCTCCTTCTCCTCCTGGTTTAGGTAAGGCCCATCTTTCAATTCATCATGCAGTTGTGACTAGCTCAGCAACATGCTGAGCACATTGGTTATATTTGTTTTCTCTGCTTAGCTTCCCTTTTCCATTCACTTATACTTCGCTGGGCCTATACTCCCCAGTCAGGTGTTAGCATATGATATTTTGTCTAAGGACAAGGAGGACCTGTGCAAAGACATATACTTACATGCTGTCAAACTTCTATTATTTATTTGCGACATATATGCCTATCAGTTTATTCTCTTTCCTGGTTTAATTTAGCACATCTATTGAGGGTTTTTTTTTTTTAATTAAGGGATTATATTTTTTGTCTTGTAGATTTGTTTTTATAGCTGCCTAATCTCTCTTTTGATAATACTATGTGCCTCTCTATTGTCCTCAGTTCTATCTTTGAACATACTCATTGTATATTCTCCATCAATTATTTCTATTTTCGTTACCCTATGCTGTTGGAGTTCGAGGTCTTTTCTTCATGTCCTTGGTGGTTCTCACTCACTGTGGCTTGTGTCTTCATGGATCTGGTTATTTTAAACAGTGAGCTCAACTTTCTCAAGATTTAACCTGTGAGTCTAACTTCTGTGATGGTTGGTTCAGGGTCTATATCTCGGGAGAGTATTTGGGCTAAATTCCACCAGGCCTAGGTTACTATCAACTGGGGAAAGTTTTAAGTGAAGTTATTAACTGGCTTTTTTTCCCAGTGGACCATGTGGAAATTGAGAAGTTCAATTCCTGACTCAGAGTGGACTATGATTGTGAATTTTTATGGGAGAGGTTTTTCTCCCACCAGGTCCTAGGCCAAAATAGGCAAATTATCTTGCAGCTTTGCCTTTGTCAACAGAAACAAAGTTTCTAGCCTACCAATTCTCTTGGGAGGTAAGCTTTAGAGAGATCTACTTAAGCTGTGTGTGTGTGTGTGTGTGTGTGTGTGTGTGTGTAGGTGTGTGCACCCACCTCCTTGATACTGTTTAGCAGTAAGGTCTTGTTTCTTGTCTACAGAGCCATTGTTAAAACCCAAACTGCCAGCAAAGAAGCTTTTTCGCTTAACAAGATCAGCAACTATACACTGGTTGCTTTAGTTTTAGTATTAACTTACCATTCTCGTTTCTAAAGCCCTCTTCTTTGGGGCCTGGGGTAATTTACATTACTCTCTTGTGAGCTCAGTCAGCTACAATGTTTAGAAGGTTATATTTGTATCTTTTACTCAGAATGTCCAGGTGTGCTTTGTCACTTGCTTCTTCTGTTTAGATAACATTGCTGGTAGAAGCAAAAGTCTGTCCTCTGACATTGAAGCGTGGTGTTAATTTACTATGCTAGCATTTAATAGCCTTGCACCAAGTGTTGTTTTGAAATTTTTTATGTATGACCTCTAATCTTAACTTCTTAAAACCAAACGTGAAAAAATGCTTTAAAAATGAGAAGAAATGCAGTATTTAAGAGAGAATAAAGTGTGTTGGTGAAATCATAAATTTTGGTTTACAGCCTGAGCTTGACATCTGGCTCCAGCTCTTTTCTAATGTTAGACTTTGGGCCAGTTGCCATTCTCCTTCATACCCTTCTCATCTGTAAAATGGACCACAAGTAACAGTGTCCACTTCTTTGGATGATTGCACTGATTAAATGAATGAGCATATGAAAAGTGTCTACAATAGTGCCTGGCACATTAAAATGCGCTCTAAATCCTTTCTATGATTATTATTCCATTTACGGCCCATCTTCAATGCAATTCTGAATTAGTTAATCAGTAAGAGCAAGACAGTCTTTCACAGGATTGTTTTTTTAAACTTGAATTTAACTCATGTGCTTTCCTCCCTTTTCAAAAATTGGTTCACATATAGTGCAATAACAATAGCATAAAAGAGTTTGTCCATTTTGGCTTTTTGTTATCCATATAAGTTTTGGGAAGATAGGAATATTTACGCATACTGGAAATATTTAAAAGATTTAGGTACTGAGAACATTTAGAAACTACTTTAGCCTCATATATTTTACATTGGCTAATCAGTTTGTGATAAGAAACCATATTTAAACAAGCAGAAAATCATTATATGATGTACAAAGTGCTGAAAACAGACAAAGAGAATATGATATCAATTTGAAATAGAAAATGATTTGATTGTTCTCTTTAGCTGAACACATTTTTTCTTGGTAAAAATTAAAGGAATTGTGTCAGGCAGAAAATTGTGTTCCATATAGTATTTGCTGAAAATGAACAAATGGCACATTGGCAATTAGTTTTTCCCTAGAATACAAAGACAGACTACTATTCTTTAATATATAATTTGGTGTTTCAAAGAGAATACGAAATTATATAACTCTTTAATAGCTTTTAGTTTAAGTTAATCTGTCTTTTACCGAATCAGGACAGACTCAAAAGCCTCCAAAAATTTCCAACCAATATTCTTAAAACAGAAAAAAAAAAGAAAAGAAAAACACATGTTGAGGGTGAGGATGCTTTTTCTTTCAACTTTTCAAACAATGGTTCTTAAGCCATTGTTAGTGTATCATACTTGTTGGTAAAGAAATGTCCAAAAATAAAAAGCTATGAAAGTATTTTTATGGTTTGCTTAAAAAACTTTGTGATTTATTAATGCTATATAAATATATATTAAAATAGTAAAATGTGATGTTAAAAATAGTCCCATGAAATATTTCTTCTTAAGCTTAGGTATATCTAAAATTCTCAAATCTAGTTCATCTAACACATAAAAATATTTCTTCCTCAATAAAGAGAAAAGTTTGCTTTTGAAATTATATTACTAGAATCAGCTCAATTTTGGTTATATATAGACACCCATTGCTATATTACAGGCATTGTAAAATTTTCCTCATGGAAAAGAAAACAGCATTGACTTTTACAATATTTTGGAATTTAAAATTTATTGTGTATATGTGTACAAATGTGTTTGTATAAGATTATCACCACCATTATTAAGCATGAAACTCCAGCCTACATTAGTGGTCCTGTGCTTATCCTATAGCTCATAATCCAAAAAATATATAAAACTTCAATTTTATGTATACATATGTATCTGTAGTATAAATTTGGGACACTTATTATGTATTCCCAACTGAGACAAGCCTTTATATTCAGTATCAAAATTATTCTTCATGACAGTATGAGGTAGGTACTATCATCGTAACTATTTGTGATTAAACCATCTGTGAGGCTTGGAGAAGTTAAATACACATCTAGTATATGATGAATCAAAGTTAGTCAAACTCCAGAGCCTATACACTTTTAACTCTACTTCTGGATACAAGATTGATGATGTAGACACTTCATTGATGAAACGCCCATGAAGTTAAAAAACAGAGTAATTCTCCCATAAATAATATTACAGTAAATTTGCAAATAGAAAATGTGGTAGTTAGAATTAGGTCTGCTATTAGAATCCAACTAAACATTGTTAAACAAGAGAGGCACTTGTTTCTCATATAAAATTCTGGAGGCTGCAATGGAAATCCTGTTCACAAAGTCCTAAGGACCTGCGGTCATTTCAGCTCTCCACCCTTCAGTCCTCTGTGTCTTCAGGGTTCAAGATGGTTACTAGTCGTCTAGCCATGAGGATCTATCTTATAACCAAATTAACATGAGTTAGTTGCAGATAGAATCTATACCAGGTGGTGTTGTCACACCAAAGAAACTTTATTTGTAGCACATAAGGAGATCACAGGGAATGACCTCTTTTATTTTTTTAACTTTACTTATTTTTCTTTGAGAGATACAGAGACAGCATGAGTGGGGAGAGGCAGAGAGAGAGAATGGGAGAGAGAGAGAGAGAGAGAGAGAGAGAGAGAGAGAGAGAGAAAAGGAATCCCAAGCAGGCTCCATGCTGTCAACACCAAGCCTGATTCAGGGCTTGAACTCACGAATCCTTGAGATCATAACCTGAACCGAAACCAAGAGTTGGACCCTTAAGTGACTGAGCCACCCAGGTGCCCCACAGGGAATAACTTCTAAAGCCATGATTCCACAAGCAGGGGTGAGTGGGTTCTCTTTATTTAGGGTTTAGGATGAATATTCAGAAAGGGGAGCTTTATCACCACATGTAAAGGTGACCGTAAAGTTTCTCAGGTGAACTTAGAAAATATGGCTATACGTACATCCTACGTTATGTTAATAAAGCCTATGTTCCTCCTAGGGCAGAGACTTTAACATTTTAATAAAGCAGAGGTAAATGAGTAGGGTAAGTGGCTTTGGACAGGCTCCCATGGCCAGTATAAAATGGATGGGGTCTTGGGCTCCTATCTCAGGTAAGAAATGCAGGGTCTGGCATACTTTTGAAACAGCACTGGGAGATTTTAACCACTGATTTATTGTCTCTGACATGGTTAAGCTATTTCCTGGCTTGGTAAGACTGCTGGCTTTTGCATTCCCTTTGTTCCCTTAAAATTTTTAACTACTGAGGGTTTTGCATTTCTTTGTAATTCTGACACTTCTTAGGAATTTCTGCAAGAAGTGTGTTTGGGCAGGTAGATCATAGATAACAGAAAATAGCTGGGGGCCTAAAATGACTTCTCTTGTGTCATGAAAACTATGTTTTGTCTGTCTTTCTGGGGACCCCTAATTCTTGCTGCTTACAAAATTACAGGCATCAGAATGTAAAACTAGTTGGAGATGGTCAAAAGACAAAGTAATTGTTTTATCAGTAATGTTGTTCATTGTTTCCAACGTTGTTCATTGGAAATCCTCTCCATAATCTTCTGTTTATATATCACTGATGAGGGATTAGTCACACTCTTTACTTACCAAAAAAATAAGAAAAATTTAAAAATTAAAAAAAAAAAGAGGGGCACCTGGGTGGCTCAGTCGGTTGAGCTTCCGACTTCAGCTCAGGTCATGGTCTCTCAGTTTGTGAGTTCAAGCCCCGCGTCAGGCTCTGTGCTGACAGCTCGTAGCCTGGAGCCTGCTTTGGATTCTGTGTCTCCTCCTCTCTCTGCCTCTCCCCTGCTCATGCTCTGTCTCTCTGTCTGTCTCTCAATAATAAATAAACATTAAAAAAAAAAAAGAAAAAAAGAAAAGAAAATCCCTATGTCCAGATAAAAATTGGGACATTCTATTACTATGTAAGAAAATGAAGTGAATTCAACACTCAGCACCAGAGTAAGCATTAGAGTCACTGTTCTGTACTACGTGTTCATTAAGAGGTAGAAAGAATAGGAATTTACAGAGCTTGACTACCTAATGTTTTCCAGGACTAGCTTCCCATGCTGTGTGGCTGATTTCATCTTATTTGGGGTTGTTTTACTGGCTTTCACTATTGAAATAAATGGTTGGTGAAATGTGTGGTAGGTTCTCCACTGGCTACAACTTTTGACTCGGTTCCGTGGCACATCTTCGGTCATTTGGGTGCCTGTGTGGACAAGCCCTTCAGAGCTACTTAGAAGTGGGCATCTCAAGGAAGCACAAGTACTTCTCTAGACTCTAACAGGTAGACGGCTCCACACCCTCAGCTTGATGAAATCCTTGGCTCCCTAGGGTGACTAACTGGGCATCGCGGGAGCCGAACCTTATCACATCCCTACTACATGTTGCAATCTGAAATTTCCACCATGCTTACTTTCATTTTGTGGAAAATTAAAGGTCTTGGAATTTTCCAATCTGCTCATAGAGAAAATAATGAACAAATGACATATTTGCTAAAAAAACATATGCACAAATATAGCATTTTTATATCAGTCAGATGGGTGTTTTGGCATACTTTTAAAAAGTTATAAATTAATAAAATAATAACCTTCACAGTATCAATGCATCACTGAGTTAGTTTTCCCTTCTTCAAATTACCTCAAATGTAAGATGTATAATAAGCTGGTCTTCTAAAACAGTAGAATATATAAAAAAAATTTTAAATGATGAAATACTGCTTGTATTGTACATATAGTATTTGTGAAAGGGCAAATGTGCAACATATTGTCAGGAGTAATGAAGTTCTTGTAAGAAAAGGGCAAACATGTTCAAAATAGAAAGATATTTTTCTCTGATACTAATGTCAGAACCAAAAAACTAGTGTAATTTTATATTTTTCCACTTTATATTGATTTTTTTTATATAAGGTAAGAAATACAAATATGTGCGTGTGTATATGTTCACAACTGGTTTATCTTTACCAGCCCTCAATTTAGTACACGAACAGCAATTTTCTGCACTAACCTATATACCATGTATGAAAGATGCCCTTTTGAATAGATAGATGTCTAAAGTAAAATTGTCTTTAAGGAAAGTTGTAAAGTTGTCTTCAAGAGTAGAAACTGTAAAACTTTACTATAAACATTGAGTTTTTAAATGTATTTCAAACTAATAACTGTTTCTATGACAAAACTCATAAAAAGAAGGAAATAAAGGTAAATAGTAAGGTCTCTGACTTTGTGATCTGGATCCCTCTAAGCATGTAGTCTACTATTAGTCATATTATAAGTGGTTGATAAATAAAATTATAGTCAAAAACAAGCAAATTAACACAAGTAACTGGGAAAAACAAGAATGAGCTGCACCTTGGCACCAAAGTCAAAAAGGGCACACCAATATCCCTGGAATTTTACAGGAATAAAATTTATAGGAAGATTGAAGGTAAGTGGAATTTAGGGCAGGAAAGTTGATGAGAAAATGCCTATAAGAGAAGAGGTATTCTTCTAGGATCTACTTCTCTTCTGAAAGATAGGAAGGAGTAAATTAACAATAAAATAAAAATATAAAAGAAAGGTAAAACATAGGTATAACTAAGATTTAAAGTTGTGGACCTTAAATCTTTCAGGGAGTATGATGGATTGTAAAACAATAGTAATCCCATTAGGATGGATTTTGGATAATAATTTTCATTTATTTGATTATTTGAAAACAGAACCCAAAAAGCTGACTAAATGTATCTTTGTAAATTTTCTAATGGATTATGAAGCTGTCACTATTCAAGTATTGCTTCCAGGGATGAGTATATCTGATTGGTCCAGGAGGATACTTAGTTGACTCAGCAGTTGCCCATGGCAAGAAAGTTGAAGGTTTTCAGAGTGCAGTATTATCAGAAAATTAGGTCTAGAATATTTTTGAAAACCTATCCAGAATGCATTCCCAAACTGATAAGTTGCTACTGAAATGTAAGATTTCAAAAAAATATATAGAATCTCAAACTTCAGAATGTACCTGGCATTTATTGGAAGAAAGTCACTTCTTTACAGTGAAATATTTGAAAATGATGAATGTCTAAATTCTAATATGAACGGCAGGTAAATATGTTTGTCTCTATGTGCACACATATGTGTGTTAATTTCTTATACATTTGGGCAATATATATATATATATATATATATATATATATATTGATTGCTGTATTAAGTGCTAGTAATGCATCAGGGTGAAAAACAAAGATTACTGTCTTCTGGTGACTTCTCATCTATAGGAGAGACAGATAATAAAAAATAAAAATAATCATAAAGTAAATTATAGACTGAGGCAGAAGGTAACAAATGTAATGAATAAAAGAAAAAAAATATAGAGCAGGATAAAGAAGATCTGTTATATGAGCAGGGAGAGAAATTTCTGTTAAAAGAGTACTTAACACAACGAGACCATTTGTGGGCAGAGAATGGTAAACACAAAAGGCCTGAGGCTGGAGAATGCTCCATTTAGTTGTAGAACTTTAAGGAGGCAATTTTATAGAATGAAACAGGAATAAAGTAATAGTAGAGGAATGTTAACAGGGAACTAACCACAGAGGCCTTATAGGCATTGTAATTACCTTGCAGATAAGAAATGATGATGACTCAGACCCTGGTGTTAGCTGTGTTGGTGGTAAAAGGTATGAGGCTTTAGATCTGGACATAAATTGAAGGTGGGGCTAACATGATTAGATAAAATGGGCTGTGAGAGAAAGGGAGCAGTCGAGGATAGTTTGGGCTCCAACCACTGGAAACAATTTCCATTAACTGAGATGGAATGGATGCTGGTTAAGTCAACTTAGAGTAGTGCAGTGGTCAGAGTTCAGTTTTGCGAAGGTCAAACTTGCGATGTGTTAGATTTCCAAGTAGAGCAGTCAAGATAGCAGGAGACTTGCTTCTGGTGTTCCAGAATGACCTGAGGATATACATTTTATATTCTTCACCACATGCAAGGGACTTAAAGCCAGAGCTGGAATATGTGCAAGGGTGTGAGTGTAGGCTGAGAAAGTGATCAGGACTGAGCCCTAGGGAAACACCACCAAGAGGAGGTTGGGGAAAAGAGGGAGTGGGCAAAAGAGACGGAAAGCAAGTAACCAGTTCCGTTGGGGAAAAAAGAGAGGATTGAATTATGGAAGTCAGCTGCAGATCTCCCTTCCAGTACAACAGACTGATCAACCCTTTCAAGTGCTGCTAATAGGTCAAGTAAAATAAGAAGGGAGAGGTGAATATTGAATGTAGCAATGTAGGGTCATTGAGGACCTTGATGAGAGTAATTTTAGAGTCATCGTGTGGGTGAAATGCTAATGGGAATGAGTTCAGAGAGAATGGAAATTAAAGAATAGAAGTGAGTAATTAACCCTTTTGAGAAAAGTTGCTGACAGAGCAAAAAGATACAATATTTTTAAAGTGCACTTGAAAATATATCTGTACGTAAAATGCATGTTAAAGATAAAATTAAACTTAAATCTGTTTCCTATGTAGGAATTATATATAAATATTTCAAAAAATTTGAAACATACAAAAAGGTAGAAAGAAGAACGTAAAAGAATGGAAATTAATACCATCATTACTCTAGTATGCTATAAATAGTATTTTGCTAAATTTGAGTTGATAATTATCAAGCTTTCTGGGGCAGCAGGACCAGGAGTGAGAATTCCTTTTTCTGTAAAAATGACCATCTGATGTATTTTAAGCTTGCAGGTCAGAGAGTCTCTGCCGAACTACTCAATTCTGCAGTTGTATGGCGAAAGCAGCCACAGACAATATGTAAATCAATAAGCAAAGTTGTGTTCCAATAAAACTATATTTACCAAAACAGGCATTGAGCCCTATTGAGCCTGCCGGCCATAGTTTGCCAGTCCCTGTGCAAGACAGTCATGGCATTTAAGATTGCAGTCCCTACCTTTAACTCCATAAAAAAGTTGAAATGTTTGATATTTGTAAAGGTCAAATCCATTACTGACAGAAAAGACAGTTTTCCTTTTGTCAATGTGTTTCTCTATATTTATAACATATTTTAAAGCATTTCCCTGGACAACAAGTATTGGTGAGGATGTTGGTTGGAATATAAAATAGAGCAGCCACCATGAAAAACAACATAAAGTTTCTTCAAAAAATTAAAGAGAGAATTACTGTTTGAACCAGCAACTCCTCTCTAGGTATATATCCAAAGGAATTAAAATCTGAATCTCAAAGAGATATCTACCCCCCCCCCATTTTAATCTCAGCATTATTTACAACAGTCAAGATAGGAAAGGAATTTAACTGTCCATCAACAGATGAATGGATAAGGGAAATGCATTTTAGCCATACACAGGAGTATTATTCAACTTTAAAAACAAGTTCTGCTATCTACAACAACATGGATGGACCTGGAGGACATTTGCTAAGTGAAATAGGCCAGACACAGCAAGACAAATACTGCATGGTCTCATTTCTATGTGGAATCTAAAATAGTCAAGCATAGAGAGACAGAGAAAGGTGTTTGTTAGGGGTTTGGGTGAGGGGGAAATGAGGTGTTGGTCAAAGGTGTGAAGTTTTACTCATGTAAAATAAATGTTTTGGAACTCTGTATAACATAAGGCCTATAATAAACAATAGTATATTATATGCTTAAAAAATTGCAGTGTAATTTTTTATTACACTGAGAGTGTAAATCTTATACTAAGTACTTTTACCACAAAAGAAAAAGAAACAGGGTGGGATTTTTAGAGGTAATGGATACATTAATGGTATTGATAGTGATATTGATTTCACAGGTATACACTTATCTCCAAACACAAGTTGTCTACATTAAATAAATACAGCTTTTTGTATGTCAATCGTACCTGAATAAAACAGTTCAAAATGTCTCAATTTGGAGGCAACTTTAACAGAAGTCTGTACATGGTTTCCTAGCCTTTTTGCTTGTTGTACGAGCTTTGCCACTGTACTATATGGGTATCAGATAATCAGATTTTTTGCAAAGTCTCTAAAGATAAGTAGCTCTCTAAATTAATGGCTATTGTTTTACCGTATTTCATGACAGCTCATCCATACAAAAGACTTTCTGACTTGCTAAGTTAATAAAATATTGATTGGAAAAATATATAGTTTATTATAAATGACGAACAAGGCCAGCTCAGGCAATGTTGTTATATTATTCTGCTTTGTTACTAATTCCTCTGTCATTTGACATTTGCAGGACCACAGAACATTGCAAAAGGAGATATAGGTATCGATGATGTAGAGATAGATAGACAGACGATATGAATATTGCTGACCTTAAGAAAAGAGCCAGCTATCTGAGTGGCAAAATGGACTTTTTCTGCAATAGCAAATGAGTTGCAATTGACTGGCAAACTAGAGAACAGAGGAGAGGGACTTGCTTTTATAGGAGAAAGAGGAAGCTGAGAGGGGCTGTTGATACTGATTTTAGGGCAGTGGCAGCTGGCTGGGCTGTTATGAGGCAAGGAGAAATTCTCCCCTCTGTCTGGGGTATGTAAAGAAAGCTTTTTCCTGTTGGGGAATGTGAGGTATGCTTCTTACTGTTAGTGGTAGCATATGAGAGCTCAGGCCTTCCTGACTCCATTTTATTTATTTATTTATTATTTTTTTTTAATTTTTTTTTTCAACGTTTATTTATTTTTGGGACAGAGAGAGACAGAGCATGAACGGGGGAGGGGCAGAGAGAGAGGGAGACACAGAATTGGAAACAGGCTCCAGGCTCTGAGCCATCAGCCCAGAGCCCGACGCGGGGCTCGAACCCACGGACCGCGAGATCGTGACCTGGCTGAAGTCGGACACTTAACCGACTGCGCCACCCAGGCACCCCCCTGACTCCATTTTAAATGAAGTTTCCTTTATTTTCACAATATGTATAAGAATATATACAAAGTATATTATATATAACATATACTATATAAAGCATATACTATATGCTATAGTATACTATACTATATATAAATATAGTATATATAAAACATATACTATAAAAAGCATATATATATTCTTTAATAAGAGAAGTCTTTTTTCCTTATTCTTGTTTTCAAAGAACCTTGGATATGAAAAGAAAATAACAAAAAAAAGCTGTCATTTAGAACTAATTCAACATCGCCAATTCCTGTTGGATTAGTTTGTAGCAGTTTTAGAGATATAAGGTGACAGAATTCTTTGAAAAAAAATTTTTTTTCACCGTTTATTTATTTTTGGGACAGAGAGAGACAGAGCATGAACGGGGGAGGGGCAGAGAGAGAGGGAGACACAGAATTGGAAACAGGCTCCAGGCTCTGAGCCATCAGCCCAGAGCCCGACGCGGGGCTCGAACTCCCGGACCACGAGATCGTGACCTGGCTGAAGTCGGACGCTTAACCGACTGCGCCACCCAGGCGCCCCGGTGACAGAATTCTTAAAGAAATCTCAGATGGTTCTTGGGTATATGGCTACAACAAAAAAAGTTAATCCCAGTGTTACTCATAGCCTTATAACAAAAGGTAAACATGTAAAATTACAAAGAAAATCTTGCTGTTAGACACTCAAAAGATTAGCTCAACAATTTCAAAAAAGAAATTTGGAGATCATGAACTATAAAGTATAGGAAAAAAATGGATTAGAAAGTCTCCTGATGAGAATGGAAGGAAGCAAATCATTTTATTTATTTGTGTCTCTCTGTCTTCACTTAAAAATTCAGTGCTTCCTTTGTTACAGAGGGCTATGAAGATTAATTATTTGACATATATTAAGTACTATGAATGTGCTCCGTGTAACTTTCTCATTAATCAAAATTCAAGGTCTTTCAGTCTTTGTCAATGTACAGTTTTTAGAGGCTACTGAGTACAATCTACACATATACAGACTGAGAAACTTGCTTTTTATTCCCCCAAAACATATGCTGGAATTTTTATTAAGCTGATCACTCATCACCCCCAGTCTTCATAATCTCACAAAAGCCATGTTTTTGCTACTGGGAGTCCTTCTGGATCTTCTTCACTGGAGTGATCTCAGTAAGTTCCAAAATCATGGGCTGTGTTGGGACACCCAGGTCAGAAGCATCTTATGTAGTGAAGGTTTTCTACTCTAGCCCACAGACAGTTCTTGAATTAGAAACGTCTAATATCTATGTTTAATCTCATACCAGAATTTTCCAAAGTTTTTGACCTGATTCCATGGTTCTTGGAAGAACTAAAATACATCTCTGATCTTTCTCATCTGTGATATCTTTTAGGATGTAGTAACACTCATCATGTTCCCAAACTGGAAATAAGCTAGTACTGGCCAAGTTTCCTCATCTCATATGTTCAGGTTGATTATAGTTATTATATATATAGTTATTATATTTATAGTTATTATATATATATATATATATGTGTGTGTGTGTGTGTGCCCATACAGCATATGGATTAAAGCCACTGTGGAATATGTCACACAATAAGAAAACAGTCTATCTTCTTGAAGCCTCCTTTTTACAAATAAAGTGGCTATTCATAGATAATTTAGACAATGAGAGAGTTATCTCAAAATCATACAACTTAAATCTGGCAAATATGGACAATATAAACATTGTGTTCATTTGTGTGACTTTCATCCTATCATTTCTACTAATGTAACATTTTAAAGTCATTTAGACACACATTCAATGGCATTACCCATGCTTCATTTCAATGTAGCAAAAAGAATTAATACTATTCCCCCAAGAAACAAAAAGATGTTCATGCTCATTTGTTATAAATAAGCAAGAAACACTACAGTGTATCCTTCTTATTATCATGACAGTTGTTACTATAATATCTGTTCTTTATGCACTGCTTGTTTTATTCTCCAACTATACTTCAAGCATTAGGAGAGTGACAGGGGCTGAAACTGTTATCCCATTTTTCAACTTGTGAATTAAATTACATTCCATTAGGGATTCATTTAGTGAAATATCCTTTAAAGTATTTAAAATATACAAATACACTGCAGCCTGTGCATAATATGTATCACTACAAATTAGACTAGTTAACTTCTCATATTAAACCCCAAACACTGAAGGAATTTTTCTATCTTCCAAGGACAGTGTGAGTTCTGGTAAGTATTGTATGTCAGTGACAAACCATTTATGTTAGATGTGCTTTTAATTAATGTTTCCCCTAGCTGCAGCATCTTTCTCTTTGAGGAATGGCTCTGAGAGAATGAAAATGCCTTTTTGCTTTATGTAAATATCAGAAGCCTCACTCATCTACATAGTGCTAGAAAAAAAAGTTCTAAAATACATGGGAACCATTCTTAGAAAGTAATCTGAATCAGACTTTAGAATGACCCTATGAGAAACCGCCTTAACTTCTCCCCACTCCATTTAAAACAAAGTTGAAAATTAGTTTTAAATTGTGACTTTTATTATCACATTTGAATCCTATTTGTATTGTGAGAAAATAATACACAACAACTTATTTTTATGACAAGTTTATAAAAGTATCTTAAGTAGTATTTGGTGTTACTGCCACCTTCGCCCTATCCTCCTACTCACTGTGAAACATGTCACCAATTTTTGTGAAACAAAAACTAAATATAAGCCCAAGGCTGTATTTACTTCGAAGAAATTTAAAACAGTTTAATTGCTGATCTCCTTATCAAGACTAATAAACCGACAGAGAATCTAGCTTATTTATGATTAAGCCTAACTTTTCTTTCCAACATTGTTCTTTCAAATCTCAGTCTAGTAAAGTTTTGGAAGGATATACTATCTATACTTTATGTAGGTCTGTTTCAACTTCAGATTTACCATGTATTGGCAGGGGCAACTCACCTAATCCACTCTGTAGAAAAGCGTCACTAAAAGTAGTACTATATAATAAAATAAATCTTTAATTGTGATGCAACAATGTTGATCTGGCTTCCATGACCCAGCAATAATTTCTGTTTTAAACTGACAACTGGTTAGCAGTCTGGGTAAGTTGTTACCCACACTTTCACTGAAATACTTACTAAAACATAGAAAACAGCAAAATCTCATTACGTTCTGAAAAAAGTCATACTTCAGTCAAACTTCTGCTGGTGTATTTGGTTTTACTTTGAACCTAACTTGATGGAACTTATTTGATTAATTCAAATGCCAGCTCACCTTTGTAATGCCAACTAGGAATTCTAGGAAAATCTATTTTCAGCTTTTCTACCTCTTAGTTTAGAAAGTCCATACCTATACCAATTGATGTGCTGTCATTATAATGTTTGGGGCTAATTTTTAAGATAGCCCTTCTTCTTCCCTCTGTTCCAAATCAGGACTCTCTTTCCGCTTCCAGTTTATGATATAATCCAGAGCTATAAAATGCATCCATCCATATGGATGGATGGATGGATGGATGGATGGATGGATAGATGGATGGATATGTAGGTAAGTAGATGCATAGATAGATATCAATTGAGTAGGACAAATTCAGAAAAGTGCAATCTTGGAAATTCAATCACCAGAAATAAAGTACTGTACATTTAAAAGCAGAAATAAAAAATTCAGGAATGAAGAATATTTAGCCTTGAGTTTCTATAATTCCAAGAAGTAGGGAAAGAGAGCATGCCATTTCATTACTGCTAATTCCCACATGATAAAGTCAATTTCAACAGCAAGAAGTAGTCAAGGGACTATGGACAAAAATACACTTTCCAACTGCAAATTTGAACTAGGCCCAAGGACACAGATCTTATGAACAAAAGCAAATCATACACCAACAATGTTAACGAAGGTTTGTTAGAAATGGATCACCTATGTTTGAATATGATATAAATGTTGACATGGTAAGACAACAGGATAAATTAAAGGAGATTAATAAGAATTTGGGGAAACTAAAATATGCATTAGAACATTTAAAATCAAAAGAAAAAGACCATTTAAAATTGCATTTAAGATAATGAAAGATAAAATAGACACAATATTGAATGATTGGTATGAAGGGCAAAGGTTTGTAAAGGCTTTCAGAATAAAGAAGAGAAGTACTAATAAGTACATGGCAAGTTATTCATAAGAAAAATAATGTGGAGCTAGTTAAGAATATATTTCTCATAAATATCAAAGATAAAGTCATCTATATTGAATAAAATGCTCTCAGCTAAAAAAAAAAATGACAAGAATATACAAACAAAAATGGTTCATCAGATTCCTAGAAAAAAATCTTTGCTGAAGGTCACATATTTAGCCATGGCTATTTTTAAATTACTGTAAAGAAAAAAAATATATAAATATAGGCAGAAAGGGACAAGTGGTATATAAAAAATCAGAGTTCTCCTTGATAACATGAATCTACAATCAGTATATTTTCCACGATAATACACATTGATTCCTTCATACCCTCCTTTTACAATGTATTTGAAGATCAATGAGAAAGGAAATCAAAATTAAAAATTAATAATGGTTCATTTTTTGGTATGAAAAGACTGATATTCATACACTAGGATTCAATCTTAAGGAATATTAAGAAATGCTAATGACTGCAGATCATAATATTGGAAACATGTCCATGGAATGAACATAGAATAATATAACATAGAAATGAAGTACATAATTCAAGGAAAGTGCCATCAAAACGAATATGTTACAAGACTTTACATTCTATATAATTATATATTCTATGTATAATATATAATAATGTGTTAATGTTTATATGATTAGAAGACTATGCACCAAACTTTTACACTAGGTGAGAAGAGTTGGGTAGCTTTCAATTTATGGCTTATTATGATAAATATTTTTAACAATAATTATGTAATATTTAATAATAAAATTAGAAAATAATATCAAAGTATTCATGGCACAAGAACATATTTACAACATAGTATCAAAAAATTACATGAATATGTATACTGTAATATATTTGTTGGGAAAACCATTGAGATACCTGCCAAAATTTCACTAGTGGTTGGTTCTATGTCAATGTTTTGCAAACCATAGTGTGCACATGAATCACCTGGGGACCTTGTTTAAAAACAAATTGTGATTTCGCTAGTCCAGGATGTAGACTGATATGCATGTCCAACAATTTCCCAGGAGACACTGAGGCTGTTATTCTAAGCACCACACTTCAGGAAGCAGGGACCTGTATGCTCTGCTTAAGGATAATATTCCTGTTTCTTTATGATTTTCTGTATTATAAACTATCCAGAAATAAATACATATTAAATTTATATTTAAGTTCTATATTTATGATGAATTTATTCATTATTAAAAAATGGATACATAATGAAATTTAAACCAGAAAATTTGTGATCCTTTTTTTTTTTTTTGCCCTCGTCTAGAATCTTTAGTGCAGACCAATAGCGATTGTTTCTGTACTAACAAACCATCACATTCCGAAATCTTCTATGACCTGACAAACACTAGTAACTGGATAATTGAGAAAATCGTATAAACTTTAGAGATTTTGGAAAAGGTTGGTAAAGCAGTCTTTGGTAAGCTATATGGGATTTTTGAATCTTAAAAATAATATGTCCCAAATCTTTGAATTCATCTATTTTGAAATCAAATATATAAATATGTTTAGGCCATCCGTTGTTTTCAGGGACACAATTATGATGAAAACTTGCTGAATAATTGTGTATAACTATGGAAACATGAGTCATCTGGGTTTTCAGCTAAAGACCACTCATTTGGAAAAGATTAACCTATAATTTTAAGTATAGTTTGTATTGTAACTAGTTGATTTAATTTTTATGTTGTTATGATGTTGATAGGAGCCATTAGTTCCCAATCTGATATTTTTTAATTGATGTCATAGAATAGAAAGATTTGGATCTTTAATAACATTTTACAACTCTGAGTTTTCCAGAGAAGGCAAAAGGAAGTGACTATTTTTGAGGGTTTAGGGAGAGTATAAAAAGCAATTGCACAGTTCAGTGATATGAACTAAAATGACAAAGTCCTACCAATTTGAAATTTCAAATGCTTGTCAGTTCTCATACTCTGAACCACCAACCAGCCCAGTGCTGCCTGGGATATAGTATAAGAGATACCTACACAAAGCATAGACCCCAGCTTCTTCTACTTTCTATTAGAAAAATTAGATATTAGAACGTGTTTGAAGGTTTTTCTTTATCAGCAACAAATATTGTATGGTATTCTTGAACTCTGCTATTTGTGAAAGTCTATAGCATGTTCTCTCATGAATGGGAAAAAATCTTCAGTAAAGGGTTATAAATATCATAAACAACTACTTTTGGATTTATTTTACCTGCCTATAATTTTAATATGGTTGGAACTTGAGATTTTGAACAAAGTCCTATTCAAGCTTAATTCATGTTGTAGGAATAAATCTCTGCTTCTTGTTTCTTGCCACTGTAAGAGCCATAGTGATACCCGATTCCATATTTGTCATATTCCTTGTCTTCTGGGGAGTTCAGGAGAAATACAGTAAACTCCATTACATTTACTATTTAATATTGGGAATAATACTTAAATGAATATTTTATATACTAGAAATTTGTATATAATTAATGAATTTTCAAGTTTCATTGAATTATAGTAAAATAACATGGATAAAAATTTAATAAGCATTTCTTTTTTTTTTTTTTTCGTTTATTTATTTTTGGGACAGAGAGAGACAGAGCATGAACGGGGGAGGGTCAGAGAGAGAGGGAGACACAGAATCGGAAACAGGCTCCAGGCTCCGAGCCATCAGCCCAGAGCCTGACACGGGGCTTGAACTCACTGACCGCGAGATCGTGACCGGGCTGAAGTCGGACGCTTAACCGACTGCGCCACCCAGGCGCCCCTTAATAAGCATTTCTAGAAAACCATTGCAATATACAAAGATATCTTTAGGTTGGAGAGATTTTTATTGTTGGAGCATTCTGATCACGAGAAAATCAAAGCTCAGGTTATGCAATTATTATGTAGATTCTAAAGTTCACAGTGGGATTGTTCATGTCATTTTTATATCATTTGGTAAGATTTTGATGGTTTGTATTTGGTCCTGAAGGTATAGATCTCCTCAAGACTTTTTGTGACATATTCTTTATGCTCCTGTATTTTCCTATGTACACTATTCCTGTGGTAAATGTGACCTCTAGAGTAAAAAGGGAGAATGAAATATTAGTCATGCACAGAAAGTAATCCCTAGGGTCTGGATAGGATTAAAGCCACTAGATTCTGAAGGAATATAAACATTGCATGTTAAAACTGTTCTTTAAAAAATTTATTTTTTACTAATGTTTTTAAAGATGTAGTTGTATATATATTTTAAGTAGTAAAAAAACAGTAGAATAAGTAAATAAAAACAAAAATCTTTGTGATAAATTAAGTGTTATTTTAATTTTCTTTTTTTTTATAATAGAAAGGTTGAATACTTTTTTTTTAATTTTTTTTTCAATGTTTATTTATTTTTGGGACAGAGAGAGACAGATCATGAACAGGGGAGGGGCAGAGAGAGAGAGAGGGAGACACAGAATCGGAAACAGGCTCCAGGCTCTGAGCCATCAGCCCAGAGCCCGACGCGGGGCTCGAACTCACGGACCGTGAGATCGTGACCTGGCTGAAGTCGGACGCTTAACCGACTGCACCACCCAGGCGCCCCCATAATAGAAAGGTTGAATACTTAATATATAGTTTGGTCATTTTCATTTTATCTTAAAATATTCTATTTAGAGTGACATCAGTGAAAATGGCAGCATCAGGACCTCTGAAAATTTGTCCTTTTGTAAAATCAACTCAAAAACTCAATGTAAAAATTATTCAAAGCAGTGTTTTTGTTTTGTTTTGTTTTTTCAAAGCAATGTTTTTAAGACTCTTGAAATTAAACAAAGGTTTGCAACAACTCATGGAGCATTTATTCAAGAAAGTGGCAGATTGTTAGTAATTACAGTGAGTTTTGTGGTGTTTTATCATGCCCTGGTCCCATCCCCTGTTCTCAAGCTCAGCAGTAGTCATGACAAAAATAAAACAGCATGTGTTCCAGGACCTGGAGGGAGCAGAAAAGAACATGAGGTTTCCAAAGCCTCATTCCCTAGGAATTGTTGTTGACTGATCTGTCTGGTGGTTATCTAGGAGTCTCTACTCAAAAAGATAGTCATTATATGCCCTCATTCCAGCTTGCCAAGACTAAAAGCATTTCCCAAGGGGTGTGTCCAAAAACATTTACAATTGTTTTGAACTTTGCAACTGCCTGCTGTATAGTTGGGACAAAGCAGAGAATAAGAAAGAAAGCTTTTAAAACTACTACATATTCTGGGAAATCCAGAAATCACCCATATGTATAGGACTGTGAACATGCTCAGGGAAGACTTAAGAAGGCCCTAAGCGCTGATCAAAAAGGATTTAAATAATATAACAGAAAGTGAATTTAGAATAATAGTCATAAAATTAATCGCTGGGCTTGAAAACAGTATAGCTGACAGCAGAGAATCTCTTGCTACAGAGATCAAGGGACTAAGGAACAGTCACGAGGAGCTGAAAAACGCTTTAAACGAAATGCATAACAAAATGGAAACCACCACGGCTCGGATTGAAGAGGCAGAGGAGAGAATAGGTGAACTAGAAGATAAAGTTATGGAAAAAGAGGAAGCTGAGAAAAAGAGAGATACAAAAATCCAGGAGTATGAGGGGAAAATTAGAGAACTAAGTGATACACTAAAAAGAAATAATCTACGCATAATTGGTATCCCAGAGGAGGAAGAGAGAGGGAAAGGTGCTGAAGGGGTACTTGAAGAAATAATAGCTGAGAACTTCCCTGAACTGGGGAAGGAAAAAGGCATTGAAATCCAAGAGGCACAGAGAACTCCCTTCAGACGTAACTTGAATCGATCTTCTGCACGACATATCATAGTGAAACTGGCAAAATACAAGGATAAAGAGAAAATTCTGAAAGCAGCAAGGGGTAAACGTGCCCTCACATATAAAGGGAGACCTATAAGACTCGTGACGGATCTCTCTTTTGAAACTTGGCAGGCCAGAAAGAATTGGCACGAGATTTTCAGTGTGCTAGACAGAAAAAATATGCAGCCGAGAATCCTTTATCCAGCAAGTCTGTCATTTAGAATAGAAGGAGAGATAAAGGTCTTCCCAAACAAACAAAAACTGAAGGAATTTGTCACCACTAAACCAGCCCTACAAGAGATCCTAAGGGGGACCCTGTGAGACAAAGTACCAGAGACATCACTACAAGCATAAAACATACAGACATCACAATGACTCTAAACCCATATCTTTCTATAATCACACTGAATGTAAATGGATTAAATGCGCCAACCAAAAGACAGAGGGTATCAGAATGGATAAAAAAACAAGACCCATCTATTTGCTGTCTACAAGAGACTCATTTTAGACCTGAGGACACCTTTAGATTGAGAGTGAGGGGATGGAGAACTATTTATCATGCTACTGGAAGCCAAAAGAAAGCTGGAGTAGGCATACTTCTATCAGACAAACTAGACTTTAAATTAAAGGCTGTAACAAGAGATGAAGAAGGACATTATATAATAGTGACAGGGTCTATCCATCAGGAAGAGCTAACAATTATAAATGTCTATGCGCCGAATACCGGAGCGCCCAAATATATAAAACAATTACTCATAAACATAAGCAACCTTATTGATAAGAATGTGGTAATTGCAGGGGACTTTAA
>NW_024412452.1:7393129-7510059 GCF_014898765.1 Herpailurus yagouaroundi
ACCAGCGAAGAAATTGAATCGGTTATCAAAAATCTCCCAACAAATAAGAGTCCAGGACCAGATGGCTTCCCAGGGGAGTTCTACCAGACGTTTCAAGCAGAGATAATACCTATCCTTCTCAAGCTATTCCAAGAAATAGAAAGGGAAGGAAAACTTCCAGACTCATTCTATGAAGCCAGTATTACTTTGATTCCTAAACCAGACAGAGACCCAGTAAAAAAAGAGAACTACAGGCCAATATCCCTGATGAATATGGATGCAAAAATTCTCAATAAGATACTAGCAAATCGAATTCAACGGCATATAAAAAGAATGATTCACCATGATCAAGTGGGATTCATTCCTGGGATGCAGGGCTGGTTCAACATTCGCAAATCAATCAACGTGATACATCACATTAACAAAAAGAAAAGAGAAAAACCATATGATCCTGTCAATCGATGCAGAAAAGGCCTTTGACAAAATCCAGCACCCTTTCTTAATAAAAACCCTTGAGAAATCGGGATAGAAGGAACATACTTAAAGATCATAAAAGCCATTTATGAAAAGCCCACAGCTAACATCATCCTCAACGGGGAAAAACTCAGAGCTTTTTCCCTGAGATCAGGAACACGACAGGGATGCCCACTCTCACTGCTGTTGTTTAACATAGTGCTGGAAGTTCTAGCATCAGCAATCAGACAACAAAAGGAAATCAAAGGCAGCAAAATTGGCAAAGATGAAGTCAAGCTTTTGCTTTTTGCAGATTACATGATATTATACATGGAAAATCCGATAGACTCCACCAAAAGTCTGCTAGAACTGATACGTGAATTCAGCAAAGTAGCAGGATACAAAATCAATGTACAGAAATCAGTTGCATTCTTATACACTAACAATGAAGCAACAGAAAGACAAATAAAGAAACTGATCCCATTCACAATTGCACCAAGAAGCATAAAATACCTAGGAATAAATCTAACCAAAGATGTAAAGAATCTGTATGCTGAAAACTATAGAAAGCTTATGAAGGTAATTGAAGAAGATTTAAAGAAATGGAAAGACATTCCTTGCTCATGGATTGGAAGAATAAATATTGTCAAAATGTCAATACTACCCAAAGCTATCTACACATTCAATGCAATCCCAATCAAAATTGCACCAGCATTCTTCTCGAAACTAGAACAAGCAATCCTAAAATTCATATGGAACCACAAAAGGCCCCGAATAGCCAAAGTAATTTTGAAGAAGAAGACCAAAGCAGGAGGCATGACAATCCCAGACTTTAGCCTCTACTACAAGCTGTCATCATCAAGACAGCATGGTATTGGCACAAAAACAGACACATAGACCAATGGAATAGAATAGAAACCCCAGAACTAGACCCACAAACGTATGGCCAACTCATCTTTGACAAAGCAGGAAAGAACATCCAATGGAAAAAAGACAGTCTCTTTAACAAATGGTGCTGGGAGAACTGGACAGCAACATGCAGAAGGTTGAAACTAGACCACTTTCTCACACCATTCACAAAAATAAACTCAAAATGGATCAAGGACCTGAATGTGAGACAGGAAACCATCAAAACCTTAGAGGAGAAAGCAGGAAAAGACCTCTCTGACCTCAGCCGTAGCAATCTCTTACTCGACACATCCCCAAAGGCAAGGGAATTAAAAGCAAAAGTGAATTACTGGGACCTTATGAAGGCAAAAAGCTTCTGCACAGCGAAGGAAACAACCAACAAAACGAAAAGGCAACCAACGGAATGGGAAAAGATATTTGCAAATGACATATCGGACAAAGGGCTAGTATCCAACATCTATAAAGAGCTCACCAAACTCCACACCCGAAAAGCAAATAACCCAGTGAAGAAATGGGCAGGAAACATGAATAGACACTTCTCTAAAGAAGACATCCGGATGGCCAACAGGCACATGAAAAGATGTTCAGCGTCGCTCCTTATCAGGGAAATACAAATCAAAACCACACTCAGGTATCACCTCACGCCAGTCAGAGTGGCCAAAATGAACAAATCAGGAGACTATAGATGCTGGAGAGGATGTGGAGAAACGGGAACCCTCTTGCACTGTTGGTGGGAATGCAAATTGGTGCAGCCGCTCTGGAAAGCAGTGTGGAGGTTCCTCAGAAAATTAAAAATAGACCTACCCTATGACCCAGCAATAGCACTGCTGGGAATTTATCCAAGGGACACAGGAGTGCTGATGCATAGGGGCACTTGTACCCCAATGTTCATAGCAGCACTCTCAACAATAGCCAAATTATGGAAAGAGCCTAAATGTCCATCAACTGATGAATGGATAAAGAAATTGTGGTTTATATACACTATGGAATACTACGTGGCAATGAGAAAAAATGAAATATGGCCTTTTGTAGCAACATGGATGGAACTGGAGAGTGTGATGCTAAGTGAAATAAGCCATACAGAGAAAGACAGATACCATATGGTTTCACTCTTATGTGGATCCTGAGAACTTAACAGGAACCCATGGGGGAGGGGAAGGAAAAAAAAAAAAAAGAGGTTAGAGTGGGAGAGAGCCAAAGCATAAGAGACTGTTGAGAACTGAGAACAAACTGAGGGTTGATGGGGGGTGGGAGGGAGGAGAGGGTGGGTGATGGGTATTGAGGAGGGCACCTTTTGGGATGAGCACTGGGTGTTGTATGGAAACCAATTTGACAATAAATTTTGTATATAAATAAAAAAAAAAAAAAAAAAAAAAAGAAGGCCCTAAGCTCTCACTGCCCACAAAGTATGAGGGTCTGGACAACCAGGAAGTAAAAGCTGAACCAGAGCTGTGAACTTGCTGGATAATTTTTTTTTAATTAAGTTTATTTATTTATTTTGAGAGAGAGAGTGAGCACCAGGGAGGGGCAGAGAGAGAGGGAGAAGGAGAATTCCAACCAGGCTCTGTGTTGTCAGTGCAGAGTACAACACGGAGCTCGATCTCAGGAACCGTGAGATCATGACATGAGCTGAAATCAAGAGTCAGGTGCTCAACTGACTGAGCCACCCAGGTGCCCCTAGGTGATGATTAGATGAAAACCCCAATAAGCACATAGAGACCATTGATTGGCAAAGACTGGGAAGTTTATTGGTTGTAGGTAGTTAAGAAAATCTCTCTCACTCTTAAATACAGAGAACAATGTAAGGGTTGCTGGGTGGGGCAGGGAGTGGGTGTTGGGTGGGAAGATGGGCTAAATGAGCAACGGGCATTAAGTAGGACACTTGCTGGGACGAGCACTGAGTATTATATGTAAGTGATGGATCACTAAATTCTATTCCTGAAATCGTTAAAAAAAATTAAAAAGAAAAAAAAGAAAATCTCTATTTATTACCCAACAACTAACCCACTCAGAAACAATAATGGCCACTTCTGACCAAAAAAAAAAAAAAAAAAAAAAAAAAAAAGATTTTGCAGAATTAGTGCAGAAAAGTCACTAAGCAACAACTTCAACAAGAAGCAACAACAAACCCTGTTAGAGCAAAAAGATATAACAGCTGTAAAAACATGTTCACCTAGCCACCCCTTAAAACGTCTGAAGCAAACAGACTGATGTGAGAAATAAACAATTAATTATAGTTGGAGTCTTTACTCTACCACTGTCAACAATTAAGAGAATATCTAAATAGAAGATCAACAAGAAAATAGAAAACTTGACAAATACTATAAACCAACTAGACTTAAAACACACTTATAGAATACTTCATCCTACAACAGCAAAATACATATTCTTCTTGAACGGACATGGACATTTCAGGATAGACAATATGGTACGAGTCTCAATAAATTTTAAAAGATTGAAACCATATAAAGTATGCTCTGGCACCATAACGTAATGAAATTAGGAATGAATAACATAAAAAAATTTGGAAAACTCACAAGTATCTGAAAATTAAACACAAACTACTGATTAACAAATAAAGAAGAAATTGCAAGTAAATCTAGAAAATACTTTGATATTGGGGCACCTGGGTGGCTCAGTCAGTTGAGCATCTGGCTTCGGCTCAGGTCATGATCTCGCGGCTTGTGAGTTCGAGCCCTGCATAGGACTCTGTGCTGCCAGCTCAGAGCCTGGAGCCTGCTTTAGATTTTGTGTCCCTCTCTCACTCTGCTCCTCCCCTGATCATGCTCTGCTCTCTCTGTCAAGAATAAATAAAACACTAAAAAAAAACTTAAAAAGAAAATACTTTGAAATTAGCTAAAATGAAAAAAATAACATACAAAAGTTACATAGCAAAAGCATTGTTAGAAGGAAATGTACAGCTGTGGATCCCTACATTAAAAAAGAAGAAAGATCTCAAGTCAATAACCTATGTTTGCGCCTTAACAATTAGAGAAAGGGTAGTAAGCAAAACTCAAAGTAAATAGTAGGAAAGACCTAATACACATTGGAGAAAAAAAGAAGAAGAAAAAGAAACGATAAGAGGAAAATGATAGCGAAATCCACAAAACTAATAGTTGGTTCTATGAAACGATCAACCAAATTCACAGATCTTTAGCTATATTAACCAGGAAAAAAAGAAAAAAGAGAGACAAAGAAGACTCAAATTCTGAAAATCAGTCAGGGAAGAGAGGATATAATTACAACCTTAGAGAAATAAAAAGGATTATAAGGAATACTGTGACTACCTAAACATCAACAATTAAGGCATCCTAGTGAAATGTACAAACTACCAAAAGATACAAACATACAAACTGCCAAAAAACCACTCCCATGAAGTAATAAATCTGAATAGATTTATAACAAATGAAGAGACTGAGTTTGATATCAGACTTTCCATGATAAAAAGCCCAGAGCCAGATGGTTTCACCAGTGAATTCTACCAAATACTTGAAAAAGAATTAACACCGATACTTCTCAACTCTTCCAAAAAATAAAAGAGGGAATACTTTTTAACTCATTCAGTGAGACCAGTATTACCAAAACCTGACAAAGACATAAACAAACACATAAACAAAAAACCACTCACCAATATACATTAGATGCAAAAGTCATCAGCAGTTTACTAGCAAACCAAATCCAGTAATATTTTTAAAAGATCATTATGGGGCGCCTGGGTGGCTCAGTTGGTTAAGCTTCTGACTTCTGCTCAGGTCATGAACTCACAGTTTGTGGGTTCGAGCCCCACGTCGGGCTCTGTGCTGACAGCTCAGAGCCTGGAACCTGTTTCAGATTCTGTCTCCCTCTCTCTCTGCCCTTCCCTCGCTCTCTCTCTCTCTCTCTCTCAAAAATAAAAACATTAAAAAAATAAAAAAATAAAATAAAAAGACATCAGGGAGCCTGGGTGGCTCAGTCGGTTGAGCGTCCAACTTCGGCTCAAGTCACGATCTCATAGCTCGTGAGTTTGAGCCCCACTTCGGGCTCTGTGCTGACAGCTCAGAGCCTGCAGCCTGCTTTGGATTCTGTGTCTCCCTCTCTCTCTGCCCCTAACCCACTCGCATTCTGTCTCTGTCTCTCTCAAAAATAAATAAACATTAAAAAAATTTTTAAAAATAAAACAAAATAAAAAGATCATCCAGTATGATGAAATGTGATTCATCCCAGAATCACAAGGTTTGCTCAATAAATTAAAATTTAATCAATGTAATATACTACTTTAATTGTCTACAGGACAAAAAACCATATAATCATCACAGTAAAAGCAGAAAAACCATTTGACAAAGTCCACCATCCTGTCTTACTCAAGTTTTATTCATAAACACTCAACAACCTGATAAAACACATTTACAAAAAGCACACGACTAATATCATACTGGAGCTTTTCCCTTAAGATCAGGAGAATAGGATGTCTGCTTTCCTCACTTCTAATTTGTACTGGAGGTTCTACTTAAGACATTAAGGAAAGAAAAGAAAATGAACGGGACTCAGTTGCAGTGGAAGAAGTAAAACCATCTATTTGCAGATAATATAATCTTATATATAGAAAACCCTAAAGAATAAAACACCCACCCCACCCCCACACTCCCACACCTCTTTATCTTTAGATAAATGAATAAGTAAATAAATAATGGATTCATCAAACATGTGGAATATAAGATCAAGATACAAAAATCAGTTGTATTTCTACACATCAGCAGTGAACAGTCATTTAATCCATTGACCTTTTTTTCTACAGTATTTCATTGGATCTTTAAGAGATACTTTAAAACTTCAGTAGTTGTATCACTACATAACCCCTCACCTCACTGCCCCATCACCTACGTTGAAGTCCTTTTTTGTTGGTGCCAAAGATCCTAATCAGAAGTTGTTCTCTTATTTTGGCTTATTTTACCAAGAGAACTTATTTGTTCTCTTATTTTGGCCAGGCTTTAGCCTGAAGGGGTACTTTTTTCTAATTGAGTGTCCCTTTCTTTACTCAGTAAACGGTGAGGTCCTCAGCCCTTTCCACCTTCCATCCTTTCCTACCTCCTTTTTATTTTTTAGAAGTTCCTCTCATTTTCAGGATTTTTTTCTTAATCTTTATGAGAGATTTATATGTTCTCTATTGTTTTCTTCCTCCTATCTCATTAATAAGAATTAGGAAACAATGGTGTTAAATTCAGATTATCTCCTGACAGACATTCACTTTGCTTATTTTCCAGCCTTGTGATGCAATGCACGATGAAAAGCACCCAGAATGGTACATGTTTCTAGTCCTATTAATACAAATTATAATTAAAATGGAATCACATATTTGATACATGTACTATCCAGATTGTATCAAGAACTTTTATAATGCAATAATAAAAAAGACAAACAATCCAAATGAAAAATGGGCAAAGGATTCAAATAGACATTTACCCAAAGAAGACACACACATGGCCAAAAAGTATGTTTTCACATCATTATTAGAGAAATGAAAATTAAGACCACAAAGAAACACCACTTTACACTCACTATGATGCCTATAATAAAAAATGGAAAATTTTAGGTGTTGACTGTGTGGAGATGCAGAGAAATTGGAGCTCTCATGCATTACTGGTGGGAATATACAATAGGACAGCCACTGTGGGAAATGGTTTGGCAGGTCCTCAAAAAGGTGAACATAGTTATCAGATGACCCAGCAATTTCAGCAGTCCACCCACTACCACCCCAATACATTGCCTTTGAGTAAATTTGGAATTTGGCACTCTCCTCAGGAGAACTCAGGGAAGGCTCGTAGGCTTGTGATTAGATCAGACCATGGGTTGGACTTCAGCCTCCATTCACTCTGTGAATGCGTTTACAATGGACATCATATACATGCACAGTGTTATGAATCATCCTTGTTTGAGTAAGCCCTTAGTAATTCCCCAAGATGCAACCTAATATCACATCTTTTTCAATTCTTTTTTAAAATAAATTGTGAATCTTAATTAGTCTCATATTATTTTAATATTTCATGTATTCCTTTTATACTTACTTGTGTATTTGTCTGCATATCATGTTCCTACATGTCAAGGAGAGTCTTCCAATTTTTTTCATGTTAGTCTTTATTCACAGTGAATGCGCCATAAAGGGTAACTGCCAAGCTTTCACATTAAGCTCCTGATTCCCATCCATTAATATACTTCCTTTGTACCTTAGTGACTCTTGTTGCAGCTTGAACTTTAAAATGAATCAAGTAAGAGAACTTGAACTTCAGAGCATGTCATGCTGTAAGTATGTACATGTATGCACACACGCACACACACACACATGTACACACACGCACAGCTTAATGTTCCCTGTCACTCTTACTTTAGAATCTATTTCCCCAAAGAGCTTTAGTCTCCCGCAGAAAAATAATCCAGGCTATCAATAATCTTTATTTTAGGGACATATGCTAGATTTCCAGTAACTGTAGAATGGAGTTGATTGAATTTGGGAGAACACAAAGAGGAAGCATTAAACATGTTATAAATTCAGAATTTTTAGTTTATTATAATAAGCATTTGTTGGGCATCTGGGTGGTCAGTTGGTTACGAGTCTGACTCTTGATAGCAGCTTAGGTCTTGTTCTCAGGGTCATGAGTTCAAGCCCTGCATTGGGCTCCACACTGGGCATGGAGCCTACTTAAAAAAATAAAAGCAAACAAACAAACAAGCAAATAAATAAAGCATTTGACATTATTGGCAGTATTCAAAGTAGAGTGTTTCCAAACTCTGCTCAATTTAATTTTGACCAAAAATAATGGACAATTTTTAATGTCATTATACTTCAGGATGATATAAAGTAGGTTGCTTTGATTTTGAACTTAATGACATTTGCCCTTTATGTTTAGTTGTATCCTCTAAAGACTTCTGCAGAAGAAAGTATAATTTAGAAGACAATATACACAGATCCTCTGTTGACAAAACAAGTATCAAAAAAATCTGACACTGTTGTCTTGTTTTATATTTTTCCTTCCCAGAACAGTAATTGTACATATAATTTGGTAGAAATGTAGAAGCATATGACATAATGGCCCCACAGTTAGCAAACACACAAGGCTAAGAGGCACCATTACATTCTTCTAAATAGAATGAACTTAACAGATGCAAAACAAATCCTCGGAGATCTTACTGTGATTTAAATTGTGAACACAATGATGACCAGCAGGTTATGCTACCATAAAAAGGACAAAGAAGAACTAAACACAGAAGAAAAATTATCAGAATGTCAGAGCCCTAAAATTCACACAGACAATTAAGGCCCACCTCTACCTTGTTACATCTGTGTTGGGGATCGCTGTATCTTGTGCCAACATGATAGAGTGCTGAAGAGGTGATTAAGCTTTGGTGACCTATAAGCCTCCTGCCCCAGCTACACGTTATTGGAGGCAACAAGACATCATGAAAAATCCAAGACTATTCTGTGCTAGGGAGAGAAGGAAAGACAGATAAAGAAAAAACAAAGAGAAAAGAGAGAGCAAAGAGAATAACTGAGTTACAGTCTGAGTCCTGTCTCTACCTGTGGGTTTTAAAATATCAGCATATTGACTATACACATTGAGTAGGCAGAAGAACCAGGTCATTTTCCAGATAGTGCTTTGTTGAGTTGGAATACTTATAATAATTGCCAGATCAGGTTACTCAATCTGTTTAAATACTGATTAAAATTATTGTTAGGTCTAAAATGATTGCATTAAGTTGCAAATATTAGTTCCTTTCTTCAAGTCTTGAGTTTTATCATTTCTCTGCAGAGAACAACAACTGCTGTGTAGAGAATAACAACTGTTATGTAGATTTCCAGTATTTTAAATGAAGAAATTCTTATATACTTTTCTACTTGCCATGTGCTTTTTGATTAATCTAGTTTAGAAGATACATTAAACTCAAATACTAATGTTTCCACTTTGTTTAGATCTTGGAAGTACTGCCTAGTGCAAACAGAATTTTACCAGATTGGAGGTATGGTCAACAATGTAAACAGGAAGAATGTTATGCAGGAAAGAAATGAGTAGGTCTTCTCCAAGGGTAATTTAAGCCAAAATTGAGCAATGACACAAATGTATTGGACCCCCTCTTGCCTTCCTGTTACCCTCACACATGTTTTACAGGCATATCCTGGAACATTAGCTATTTTCATTTACGATGCTTTATAAGGTCACTTGTGCTTTCCACATTCTCAGGGAGCCTGCATAAAATATTTTGTTTAATTGACTCATTAAAAGCTATCAACTATTAAGTATGGTGTAGATGACTTTGAAAATCAACTTGGGTTCAATTTATCCATCAGGCAATGATGATAACACAGAGTGACTAGTCTGTATATGTATAAAGAGAGAAAAAAGCTAGTTCAATTAATTCATGATTGTTCACATTAATGAATCACGGTTTCATAGAATTTAATGGATAGGAGTTGTGGGGTAGATCATTAGAATGGTAGATAATGGGAAATCATATCTGGGAGTTAGTTTGATATATAAAAGCACATAATATTTTATATTAATCTGAGAATTAGCAATGCTATAAACAAAGCAGGGTTAATCATGCCCATCTGGTCCCCATGCTGAACTCTGTTCCTGGAAGGATTAGAATGTTTGTCATAAACCCTCAGACTGATGCAGTAGACCAGCCTAAAGCATAATTGATCTCATCCTGAAAGCTTCTGCATAACATTAAGTGAAAAAGCAATTAATGTGTTGGCTCTCATAATCTCAGCAGGTTTATTATTTTAATTTTGAAGACCACTTTTTTTTTAGATTCTAGTAGACTAGAGTAAATTAAAGAACAGATGAGGGCAACCTTAAAACCCTGGATTTAACATTTGGATTACTGACATTAGCAATATGAACTGACTTTTCAGATTTGCCAAGTATAATCATGATAATTAAAGTTGCTACTACTATTTATAATCTAAAGGATATTGCGTTATCTAATTTGCTTCTCACTATGACATTGTGATATAAGAAGAACTAGGGGCACCTGTGTGGCTCAGTCGTTAAGCACCAGACTCTTGATTTTCGCTCAGGTCATAATCTCCCAGTCATGAGATAGAGCCCTGCATCAAGTTTCATGCTGAGCATAGAGCCTGCTTAAGATTCTCTCTCTCTCCCTCTCCCTCTGCCCTCCCCGCCCCCACACAAACTCTTTCTCTCTAAAAAAAATAAATTAAAAAAAAAAGGAAGAACACCTAACATGCCTTCATTTTATAGATTTAAAGAAATTAAGATAAAAGAAATCTAACGGTATCTCCAAAGTTGTAAATCAAGGAAGTGCAAAACTAGAACTTGAGTTGATAGTTTTTACTCTATGTGACATGCTCCTTATAATTTTCTAGTAAATTATTGGTTGCTCCTCAATGATGCAATTTTATCATTTGCTACTATTTTGCACTTATATTGGAAAACAGAGACAAATTCTATGTATATACAATAAATTTATATAATTTATTAAACATTGATAATATTAATGTGCCAGGTATTGTGCTAAAATCTCTCCATGAATTATCTTACTTAGGCTTCAAAACACCCCTACTAAGAAAATACTGTATTTTCCCTGATTTGGGGGATGAGGGAAAGAAAACTGAAACTTAGATAAATCGCAGTTATCCAAGATAAGAGCTGTTAAATGGCGGAAGCCAGATTTGAATTACGAAGTCAAAATCTAGAACTAGTTAGCATTTATAATGGTGTATATATACATATTCCCTTTCCTTAACGTTGGACTTTCTTTGTTTTGCCATGATTTTAAAATAAGTATTAAGTTATCTGCTGTAATCATATGTTTTCAAGCATGATTTTTCCAAAAGATTTGGATCACCTTTGCTATAAATAAAATACATAGGTACATTTCCTTAAACTAATATTTTTTAAAATTCCAAAGACGTGTTTACCTAAATCACTTTTCCCAAGATGTTAATCCATGTTCTTCAAGGACATTTAATCTGTAAACTCATATACTGCCTAATAATTTCAGTAGCATCTTTATGTTATAAAATAATTGCATCTTTACCACAGATAATTTTGACAATGCCCCTCCCCCCCAAAAATCATAATAGAAGAAAAGAAAAAGTCATCACTAAATTTCCAAAAGAAACTATAATTAATATTTAGGCATATGTCTTCATAGGCTTTTTTTTTCCCACAAGCATGCATGCTGTGAGGAATTTCAGACACCAAGAGATTGCATGACTGGTTTTAGGTCATATGATCAAACCAAGATGTAATTCACAGAAACTGATTCCAATGTTCCCAATCATCAAATTGACTGCAAATATTTATTGTAGAAAACACTCTTAGCTCAAGTGTCCTACAAAGAGGGCCATATTGGGCCTATGGGCCAGAGTTTACCAACCTCTGCTCTTGACTGTTACTTTACCCTGCCTCTCAAAAATGAACAAACAAAACAAAGAGGTTTATTTTGTGTTATTCTTTGAGATGTCTGTTTGACAATCAATTGGAGATATCAAGCCTGGGGATCTTGGAAGAATGGGAGATATGATCTGGAGTATAACAGAACTGTATGAGGCAGAAAAAGATACATTTAATATAAAAGTGACTTTAAGGTATGGGCAAAATATCTTTTGCTTTATCTTTTACTTCTCCCAAACGGGATAGGTGCAGATCACTGGGCAAAAATGTATTGCCCTGTTATGATTGCCTTGCTGTACTGCTACCCTATATGGGTTAATCACTTAGTATAGGCCATGCCCATAGATAAGAAGAATGTTGTTCAGGTTTAAGAAATCCCATGTAATTCATTTGAGAAGGATACAAAATGATTGAGTCTCTTGCCAGTGACTTGATTCTAAAGAAATTATTCTGGTCAGGCATATGGAATGTGTTCCAAATGATTGAGAAGGAACTGGCACCTCACTTGCAGGGCTTGTGTTGATTCTAGGCCAAAACATGAGCCATTATGTTTAGTTTCTCGCTATTTCATTTTAATATCTAAGTGCCAAAGTTACCCAAGTGAAAAAAAAAAAAAGTGAAGTAAAGAAAAAGACTTGGGAATATTTAGACAACTCTACAGAAGGAATTATCCACCGTGACAAGCTAATGGTTTATTACTACAAGACAAACGGTCTTCCAAATCCCAAGACATTTGTCAGGAAATAAAAAATGGAGACAAACACAATATATTTATTTTGTAGTACATTGTTTTAGGATGATAGTCTAGTTCCCATGATTCAAGTATGCTAAATAATTATGTATAAAAGAGTAAATTTAGCTACAGATCTGGAAAACCATTGCCAAGTTTAGCAGATTAAAAAAAAGGATTGACAAAGTTTAGTGGGAGAAGAAAAGGATTTTTGTTTTCAAAAGGACAACTTTTTGACTGGCCTAAGTAATGAATAAATTTTAAAAAGTTGTTTAGAAAAATGGTTATTTCAACTGAATCAGAAAATTTCATTCCTAAATATTTATAGGAATTCAGTGGGAAAAAAATCAAGTAGTAAAAATCATGACTTAAAGTTCAAAGGAGCTAGATATGCAATATTACCTATATTAAATGTATGTAAAAATCCTACCTAAAATAATTATCTAAACAAGTTTGGGTCATATGCCTAATGTGTAGAACCAACAACAACAACAACTAGACTAATTTTTATTAAGTCTAGTATTTTTAGGTATTTAAAATTTCTTCTTATATTAATGTGTGTTTTCCTCAAGAAAACTAAACATTTTAATTCCACTTGAAATGTATTAGAAATATAAAGATGGGACACTTGGGTGGCTCAGTTGGTTAAGCGTCCAACTCCAGCTCAGGTCATGATCTCGCACTTTGTGAGTTCCAGCCCTGTGTTGGGCTATGTGCTATTAGCCTGCTTCAGATTCTGCATCTCCCCTTCTCTCTCTCTCTCTCTCTGTCTCTCTCTCTCTCTCTCACTCTCTCTCTCTCTCTCTCTCTCACTCTCTCTCTCAAAAATAAATAAACATTTAAAAATTATTTAAAAAAAGAAATATAAAGATAGTTACAGAATGTTGTTTGTTTAGAGAGCAAAGGAATAAATGGAAGAGGAAGAAGGGATAAAAGTAGGGGAAAGAAAATATAGAATGAGGAAGGAAGGAAGCAGAAAAGAAGTAAGAAAAGACAGATGAGAGAAAAAAGGGGGAGAGAAGGACTGAAACTACCTAGGATACTAAAGATTCATTACTGATGATGAAATTGCCCTGCCTCTCATCTTCCCTCCCCTAAGGAAGGTTTACTCACCATAGACATGGTGGTAGGCATGAGCTACAGCTAACATTAACTGACTTCACTCTAGTCTTACACTTCTTTTTTTCTTGAGATACAACTGAATTATAACATTAGTTTCAGGTGTATAACATAATAATTCAATATTTGTGTATTTGGCAAAATTATCACCATTTTAACTAAGATTAGTTAATACCCATCACCACACTTAATTACATTTTTGTCTTGTGCTAAGAACTCTTAAGATTTACTCTCTTAGCGACTTTAAAATACAAAATACAATATTATTAACTGTAGTCACTATGTTGTAAATTAAATTACAGGACTTGTTTATTTTTTAACTGGAAGTTTATAATTTTGACTCCCTTCATCCATTTCTACCACCCTCACTCCTACCTCTGGCAACCACTAATGTGTTCTCTGCATCTGTGAGTTTGGTTTTTGTTTTGTTTTATTTTAGAATCTACATGTAAGTGAGATCATATTTGTATTTATCTTTCCCTTTCTGACTTCTTTCACTGAGCGTATAGCCCTCAAGGTCCATTCATGTTATTGCAAATGGCACAATTTCCACTTTTATGGCTGAATAATATTCCCGTGTGTGTGTGCATGTGTGTGTGTTTGCATGTGCATGCACACAAACCTGTTGTTTCTTGTGTTTTTGACAATAGCCATTCTAACAGGATTGAGGTGATGGAATCTCATTGTGGTTTTGATTTACATTTTCTGGTGATTATGATGTTGAGTAATGTTGAGTAACTTTTCATGCACCTGTTGGCTGACCCTAGCACTTTTTGATTTATTCCCTATCAGCCAGAAACACTTATTACATGACCAAAGACAGACAATTAAAAACAATGCCCAGTAACTAACAACCTCTGGTTTATGACCTACTAATTGCCATGAAATATGAAGAGGTTCAAATAGACTATGTTTCCTTGAGATTTTTCATTGGTTGTTTTTAGTAAGAAAACTGAAGGAATTAGGGATGGGAAAATAAAAAATGTTACTGTGAAATGTCATCATCAGGAGGAGTTGATGCCAGAAGCCTGTGAAAAATCGAAACCATTGACCCAGAATGTATGGATGAACAGAAACCTGCAGAAGCCGTTTGGTTAGCAGACTTTGAAAAGCTGACATGGGAGATGGGACTGAGTCACATTTATGTGTATATACACTCATGTGGAAACTTTCTTACTTCCAGTTTCCATGAATCCTTGAACTAGTATGAATCTTATTCTTAGCTTCCCATGAAATTCACCTCCCTCCATATCTGCTCTAAATATAGGTTGTATTGATTGATTTATTGAAATACTCCTACTGCTTGAACCTGGTTACACATTAAAAGCATCTGGGGCGGGGGGGGAGGTTGAAAATTATCAGAAGGTCCTGATTTAATAGTTCTGGGGTGTGGGAAGGGTACTGGTATTTTGTTGGAAAGCTCCCCAGATGACTCTAATGTGCAATCAGGTTGAGACCACTGGACTAGCTTGGTTGGCTCCAAGTCCCTTGAAATCAAAACAGCCAGACTAAAATTTATGTTTTAATAGTAAGGAAAGGTAAAATTAGCCACTGTCACACTATGATTTAACAACTAAATTATATGTTACTCCACTGTGAACTAGTTATTCCTCTAATTAATGGTCTTCTTGTGGCTAATGATAACCCAATTAATTTGTTTAGCTTCTTCCAGGTTTCAAAGCATTGCTACACACATTATCTCAATTGCTTTCAACAGTAAGTATATGTTACACTGTTAGCCACCCCTGTTCTTCAGAAATCTACATTTACACAGGTTTTGTAATAACATTAGTTATCTGCACCTTATCCCATATATTACAGAGTTTTTCCAAAATTTGGTTTATGTAATACCTTTTATGGGAAGCATAAATGTGTGGTAATCTTTGTGAATATTTTTTTTTGAAATAGTTTTTTTGAATAGTTTTTGTTTTGTGTTTGTTTGTTTTTTTGATCAGGGGCTAGCAAATTTTGTATCAAAGGTCAGCAAAGAGTTTCTGTAAAAAGCCAGATGGTAAATATTTGACTTTGCAGACCATGCAGTCTCTCTTGCAGTTCCTCTGCCATCATAGTCTGAAAGCAGCCATATACAACATGTAAGTCAATGGATGTGACTATGTTGACTTTATTAAAACAGGTAGTGGGCCAAATATGGACATTGGCTGTAGTTTGACAAACTATACTATAAGAACTATAGTAATGCTGTGTAAACAGCTATTGTACTACAGTAATTATCTTTCAAGATTTGTATATGTTGGACTTTGTCTTTATTTATTAGAGTGTGGAGGGAACTTAAATAACCAATGGAATTTTTCCTCCCAAATAGGCAATGATTTTTGGGGGGAGGAGAATCTGATTTTTTTTCTCTTAGATTCAAAAGCTTAGCCAATGTAATTTTCAATGACAGTCTTCTTTTAAAATTTTTTATCTGTTCTTCACTCCTTTTATTCATTTCTATTGACCTTGAGCTTTTGTTTAAGTCATTCATTCTGTTTTCTGTTTTAGCTAATTTGTTCTCTACTGCCTAGTTTGTATTTTTTTTTAATTTTTATTTATTTTAATTTATTTTTTTTTTTTTATTTTGAGTGAGACAGAGAGAGTGTGAGCGGGGGAGGGGCAGAGAGAGAGGGAGACAGAGAATCCCAAGCAGGCTCCACAAGGTCAGCACACAGACCCCAACAGGTGGCTCGAACTCATGAAACCACAAATCATGCATGACCTGAGTCGAAATCAAGAGTCAGAGGCTTAACCGACTGAGCTACCCTGGTGCCCCACCTAGTTTGTATTTTAAATTTTTAAATATTATTCCTATAGTTGTCCTTGATATTGGATTATGATCATTTCATTGCTACTAGTTCTTGATGTATATAGGTGCTATAATTTGAATCTAGTGTAAAATATAAATTTAAGATTTTTTTCAAAAAACCTCATTTCCTAAAGCAATTTAATTTCACAGCAGTACATATTTTCAAATGCTTTGGCTGGTTTTCCTTCCTTTCTCAGCTTGGTTTTACAAATAACGAGATATGTGCCCAGAAAAAAAAGAGCACAGCGGATTTCCAACAACAGTTGGGAATGTTCTTCCTTGGGGATCCCAGGCCCGGTCACAGAGAAAAGGAACAATTTAGATGTCGTGTTGTTTTATTTTACTTCTTCAGTTATCTAGACGCCAAGGGAAGGTAGTGCAGGGAAAGGAGGGCAGAAGGCAGTCATGGCAGGGAGATCCCCTCTGGGCTGAGTCATTCCTTTCCTGTCTGTGTTTGTTGTAGAAGTTCAAGGCTGCTGGGCTCAATGTCCTCCTTTGTTGCCAGCACTGGTCCTTTGCCCCAACAAAGCCATTCTAGGGCCTCTGCTTTTGGCCCAGCCTTGCCATTGGAGCAAGAAAAAATGCAGCTCTTCTATTTCTACTGTATAGAAATCAGGTGATCTAGTTGCAAACAAATTGGGGGGGGGGGGAAGGTTGCAAATTAATAAGTCAAAAACAAACTTTTTGAAATGATAAATTGGTCAAAAATGAATTTTTCCAGTCACTGATTTTGCAATTTTTCTAGTCACTGATGCCTGCTTTACTTTTAAAAACAGCAATTACTCAAACTAAAGAAATAGCAGTCTGATTGTTTCTACTTTTAAAAACAGTGGTCAGCCAATGGTAACCCCTCTACTCTTCCAAATGATTCTTCAAACTGAGTGTAGCTCTAAGTGTAAGTGAGTGCACTTAAGTCAAAGAATGTAACAATATCAGTGTTTATTAGGAATGCCAAATCAATAAGAACTATCTAGTTTGTGAATTTTTCCCTGAATAGGACCTACTTTAACTGTTTAGCCATGTTTACTTCATTTATCCTGTATAGGTTTTCGTTCTTTTACTATTATATATCTTTGATAAAGTCACAAAAAAATTATCTAGTGAAGCAAATAAAAACAAAAATTTTTTATGTGAAAAATATTTGTCTAACATCCCTCTCATTGATCATTATATCAGGTAGTCCATATCCCCTGGTTTGCCTAATTATTTGCAAAGTGGAAGTGGATGCCTCTGAAAAAAAAATGTTCCATAACCTGTGATTGGAATATTCAAATTCTAATCCCTTGTAGTTTTAAACAATGTGCAATGTATTTTTTCAACCAAGTTTTCGAGTGTTCCCTTGGCACCATTTCTTGTGGCTTCTAACCATATGTTCTCATTTGGATGAGAACTTGTGGAATTTATGTAGGCATTCTTTCCCAATGTTGACCTTCCCCATGGCTGCCCTCCTACCGACTCTTCAGAAGAACCTCCTTACATACATGCTATCCAATTCTCTTTCCACACACAAGGAAAGTAGGGAACGTCTCATAGTAAGTGGGCAAAGCCCAGTTGTGTTTCAGACATGGTGACTCAAAGTTGGAAGAAGTAAAATATATCAGTATGTAAATTTCTAATTCAAAATCCTTATTTTTGAACTAAACATTCTCCCACTGATATTAACGCAGGATAGTCTGAAGATACACTAGTCAGTTTGTTTGTTTTTCTTTGGCTATTGTTTTCCTATCATATCTGTACTTAACAAGCAAATTAAACAGAAAAATTGGCCTTATATAAATTTATTTTAGCTCAAAATTTCCATTTAATTTTCCTTTATGTTTTTCCAGTTTCATATTGTGACCTAATTGTGTACCCAGTGTTCCTGCTATGTTTGGCATAGAGACTCATTAATTCTATTACCTCTAGCAGGATAAAAGGAGAATTTTGAAATGGCTAGCAGCTACAGATCAATACCCCAACTCAATAGAGATAATTATTGAAATCACTAGGAGACTAGCAAGCTGTCAGCTGTAAGCAATCATTTTAGGCCTGGGATAAATCTACAGAAAACACAAAGCAAACTTTAAGTGTATTATTTATATTGAAAGTCATATGCCTATGATTGTCTTTCTCTTATCCATTTCCACAGATCTATTATCATTGGTTCCTGATGATGTATATTGATTTGTAAATATTTCGGCCTGCTAAGCTTCCTGTTGAAGCTTAATTCCTGTCTGCTTTGTCTTTCTAGTTCATTATCCCTGTTTTGCTCTCTTATTGAACTATTAAGTTTTGTTCATTTATTTTTCATTTTTAAATATGAATATCTTATTTGGATTTAAGCATATACAGGGATCAGTCATGGAAATATACAAATGAAAGTAAAATTTCCTGTAATATCACATTTCTGCACTATATGAATTCCATTTTAATAATAAACTTGTACTTTGTCTTCTAGTTATGGTTTCTTTGAACTAGTGAGGTTATAAACATAACCATCAAGGACACTTCTTCATATCTCTCAAAACAAGCTTTCTGTTTCTCTTAAACTATATTAGTAAAATACTCCTTTGTCTTCATATTTTTTTACCTTCTAGGATTCCTAGCTCCTTTTCAAAAATTACTGAATGGGACCTGAAACTTTGTTAGATTGGTGAATTCAAATAGAAAGCTATTCTATTGTATATGCCCTGAGGAAAATCAATGAGGCTAAGCTTTATACATCAAGCACATTTTTCACTTTCATTTTAAATACCTATGTCAGCATCCTTGGTATTGTAAGAAAATAATTAAAATAGAAAATTAATAGAATCTCTCACAAGAATATTTACACACACATGCACCCACACACCTGCACATAATTCCCAATTATAGAGAAGTAAATGCAATGCTTATAAAAATGGTAGAATAGAATCCATTGTATAGATTCTGAGCACAGTTATCATTAAAACATAGCATCATATGGCTTCTTCTTTCAGTTCAGAAAAATAATTATGAAGTAGAAGACAGGAGAAACTTTGTAACTTATTAGATAAGTAATATGGCAACAAGTGATCACTTATAAGGGCGTGATTCTGGAGCGCCTGGGTGGCTCAGTCGGTCCAACTTTGGCTCAGGTCATGATCTTGCAGTTTACAGGTTTGAGCCTCCCATCTGGCTTTGTGCCAACACCACAGAGCCTGCAGCCTGCTTCAGATTCTCCATTTCCCTCTCTCTCCGCCCCTCCCCACCTCAAAAATAAATAAACCTTAAAACAAACAAACAAAAACTGTGATTCTCTCTTTTGTGAAAAAGGAGATGTAACCTTATTTTGCTCTGTATCCCCCTCAACCCCCCCTACCCCCGACTGTGAATGCTGTTGGTTCGCTTTCATTGATTTCTCTTGTGGTCAAGGGTTAAGAACATCTCCAAGCATAACCTATCTCCCACCTACAAATAAACTACTTTTTTAATAGCTTCATATAAATTACTGCAGGTCCTTGAGGAAAAATTGGAAATAAAAGCATAAGACCCAAGAAACAATTACATCTTCTAAAAACAGTAGCATACTGGAGGGAAATGGATGGTTGGTTTTCATAGATGCTTCCACTGTCATGAAAACCATCACTGCTTTTAGTTTCCTATTTGACAAGGTGAGACAAAGAGTGGGGGGAAAAAAGTGAAGTCTTTATCCAGGTGCTCAGATTGCAAATTTGATAATCAATTTAGTCTTTATGTAAATAGTTAATGCTACCAGATGACAGCCTTACACAAAAACTGGTTTTATAGATGTCTAGGGACCTTTAAAAGTTTGGTGTATTATCTATCCCAGAGAAAAGGTATGGAAAGTAGTTTCAAGCCATGACGTTACATGTATTAATTTTAGGAACAGACTCACACACATGGCTAGTGATCCACTGGGGAAATTCATTTATTTTGGCTTCAACATCTTAGTCCTGGGCATTAAGATGATAGATTTATCCTGATCCTAAAAGCTTTCTTTTGAAAGTCAAACTTCTGTAGTTCAGAGAAAAGCACTTAATTCATCTGACAATGAAACCTTCTTTGACGAGTATATGGTGCAAGTGGAAACAATTCTGTGACTGTTATTGGTCCTTTCTCTTGACATACCCTCCTTTTCTGATTATCTTTTTTCTTATTTTCATAATAGTGATTATTTAGTTTATGTTAGTAAGTGTCTGTACTGCAGGGCTTCTCAAATCCCACAATACTAATATTTCAGACCAGATATTTCTTTGTTGCAGGGCACTGTCCTGTGCACTGAAGAATGTTTAACAGCAGCATCCTTATCTTCTGTCCACTAGATAACAATAGCATACACCCCAGTCTTGATAATAGAAACATCTACAGACATCACCACATGTTCCACGGGAAACAAAATCACCCAGGGTTCAAAACCATTGCTCTAACATTTAATGTTTCCAATTTTGGTCTAATAGTTAATATTAGATATTTAATATGATATTAATTATGCTAATATTTGCTCTGATATTTAATTTTGTCTAATTTTTCATGGTCTGATTGACCTAGGTATGCACAAGTAAATTATGCATTTATTTGAGTCAATTGAGAATATAAGACATTGGCATGATGATTATTTAGAGAATGAGTGAGTGAGTTATCAAAATAATTGTGGTGAAAATAACAATAGATAACATTTAATGAGGGGTTGCCCTGGCAAACATAATTTTAAGCAGTTAACATGTATTAACTTTCTAATTACTCACTTACGCTTATGACATAAATACAATTTTTCCATTTTATGGAAGTGGAAAGTGAAGTTTGGATGGGTTAAATAATGCCAAGATCATAAGTAAGAGATGCATTTTGCAATATTCAAGATATCAGTACAGGGCAGAGACCTAGTTTGTTTCTAACAGTGCCAAGCAATTAGTGGCAAGGACTTGTTGAATGTGTGACAAGTTCTTGCGGGTTCAGGTTCTTGGCCTTCATAATGATGTCTTCTGTTTTTTTGCCCTATCCCTTCAGAAGTGTTCTGACACCTGTTTCTTTGAACTTAGTTGGTTTCCTTCCACAGATTCACTAAGTGGGGATGGTAACCCATATGCTATCTATAGGGCTGTACCATTGATGGGATTGGCTCTAAGTTAAAACAAACAAATACAAACATAAATGGCATCTCACATTAGACCACAGTAGAGAAAAGTGGCAGTGGTGAAGCCAGTCACCTACTGAAGAATGTAGCCAGAAAAAAATGGGGCTACACCTCTGAGCTCCATGATGATAGCCATACAAGAATGGAAGGTCGGGGATCCCAGAGCTGCTGATTCCTCAGGAAAAGCAGAACCCTCCAATTTTTAAATGAAATTTTCTGATTTTACTGCTTGTAATGAATTTAAATCAAAACAAAAGGGAAAATGGTCCAAGAAAACACAGCTGTGGACAAGTACAGTCCCTTGGGCATTGCTTTTGACCTTTGTTCCAAATAAATGTCTTTAAAGTTAGAGCATACTAAAGGGTCCATTCTTTATTACTGGGGATAGGGAGGGAAATTGCTCTAATATCTACCCAAAACTTTCAGTCATTTCACTGTTATTTTGATAATTTCTAGAAGAAACACAAGTCTACCAAACACTTTTGAAAAACTGTTATCGTTAAATTTTTATGAAGAATTTTGCCAACTTAGAAGATGTTAGGCTTATGTTACAGAAAAGACATCTGAAGAGTTAAGATTTGCCCAACTAATCTAATTTTGTTATATATTCCTCATCAGAAAGTCATTGGTATAAGAGATACTGGGACTATTTGGTAATACAATATCTACATTTCTTCTTTCTTTGCACCTTTTCAAGGCAAGCAAAGAATATTATACTCACATCATCAAAATTTAGCAAGAAATGTATTACTTTAAAACGGCTTCAAAAGCAAATGTACAAAGAACAAGGGATTTTTTTTTCTTTTAAATCAGTGGAAATTATTTAGACCAGTCTTTTGAAGCATAGTTTTAATCATATGCATACAGAAATTCTCCAGTTGAATTTCTAGTTTTAAGAAGCCTTAACACAAACTAATGTTATTGCCTATTTGTTTTTTTTTAAATGTTTTAACGTTTATTTATTATTAAGAGACAGAGCATGAACAGGGGAGGGGCAGTGGCCGACGTGGGGCTCGAACTCACAAACCACAAGATCATGACCTGAGCTGAACTTGGACACTTAACTGACTGAGCCACCCAGGCGCCCCAACTATTTCTAAAAATTGAATGATGATGGCTATCCATGTGCTTAAAAAAAAAAGAGTAAGACATGCCCAAACAGGGTTACAACATCCAAATACATGTATGGTTCCACCTCTGTGGACTCCCTTGAAAATAAAAACAAATTTTCATGCCAATGTTTTAGCAGGCTCATCTGAATAAGCCCCTAGAGAGTGTATACATGTAAAAGAAAATTACACAGCACACACACGCACATGACATACACATACACACTGATTTATCTATTTTGAATCATGATTGTTTTGTGCATAACAAAACATATACTGCTTTATTTTTCCCTGTTAATTCATTACCTTCCATTGCCTGCACCTGACTTCACTGTTGATTCATTTTTATAAAAGATCAAAATAAAAATACAGAGAGATACAACATGAGACAATAGAGAAATGGGTTTTATATCAAAATATCTTTGTATCTACATATAAAAATAATCACCTCTCTTAAATTTCTTCTTCTTCTTTTTAAATTTATTTTGAGAGAGAGAGAGGGAGAGAGGAGAGAGAGTGCACATGACAGAATCCCAAGCGGGCTCTGCACTGTCAGCACAGAACCCAATGAAGGACTCAAACTCTCGAACCATGAGATCATGACGTGAGCCAAAATCAAGAGTCAGATGCTTAGATGACTGAGCCACCAAGGCACCCCATTCACCTCTTTTAAAAAATACACAAATGTACCACTTTGAAAAAAAAGTTAGCTCCTACTTCATTGCTATTGTTGAGGGTCAGGTTAACTTGTTGCTGTTGTTATGATAATTTTCAGGTTTTTGTGGATATACAGAATTAATTTGATTTTGATTAATTGCTCAGTGGCTCTCAGCTAGGGCTATTTTGTCCCCTGGAGACACATGGTAATGTCTGAAGGCATGTGTTTTTGTTTTTGTTTTTGTTTTTATGTTTATTTTTGGGAGAGAGAGAAAGAGAGAGAGAGAGGGAGAGAGAGAGAATGAGCAGGGAAGGGGAAGAGAGACACAAAATCTGAAGCAGTCTCCAGGCTCTGGAGCTGTCAGCACAGAGCTTGACGCAGGGCTCGAACCCGTGAGCTGTGAGATCATGACCTGAGCCGAAGTCAGTCACTAAACTGACTGAGCCACCCAGGTGCCCCTGAAGACGTTTTTGATTATTCTAAATGTGAGTGGGGATGCCACTGTAATCTATCTAGTATGTAGGAATGCTCATCAAGACATTCCACAATGCACAGACATCCTGTACCTACATCTAACAAAGAATCAGCTGGTCCAAAATATCAGTAGTGCTGAGGTTGAGAAACCCAAATAGTGTATCTTCTAAGTATGATTGATCTGTTGTGCTTTTTTAAAATTTTATATTATTGGGTTTTAGGGGGTTGAAATGTGTCCCCCAAAATTTGTGTGTTGAAATTGTAATCTCTAATACCTCAGACTGTGACTCTATTTGGAAATAGGGTCATTGCAGATATTAATTAAGGTGAAGCTACGCTGGAGGTGAGGGAGCCCCTAATCCAATGTGACTGCTTTCCTTAAAAAAAGGAGAGATTTGGACACAGACACACACACACACACACACACACACACACACACACACACAGGAGAACACCATGTGAAGATGAAGGCAGAGATCAGTGTGATGCTTCTACAACACAAGGAGTGCCATGGATTGCCAGCAAACCACAAGAAGCTAGGGCACGATCACAGAACAGATTCTTCCTCATAGCCCACTGAAGGAACCAGCCTTACTGCCACCTTGATCTCAGACTTCTAGCCTCAATAGGTCTGGCACAATAAATATCTGTGGTTGCAGCCACTCAGTTTGTGGTACTTTCTTAAGGCAACCCTAGCAAACTGATACCTTGTGCTTTTAACTTCTCTGTTACTACTCAGTTTAACATTCTGCTCAGGAACAGCTGTTAAAAAATACATTGTAACAACGATAAGCTGTGCCTGAAATGACTGATCAACGCTTAGCCCATTTAGCAGTATACTCACCTAATTGAAATCAATGTTATGTATGAGACCAAAGACAACAAATATTTTGCGAAAGGTGAGCCAAGATGCAGTGGGGATGCTGAGAATAAGGATTTCTTCTGTAAAGTTTTCTCCAGGCTGAAGTGTAACACATTTCTGAACTGCTAAGTACATTTTAATTCAGAATGGTGACAAAATGTGTCTTGTTTCTTGGATGGTTGTTCTGAGATAGGAGCAGGACATCTTTCTGCAGAGTACGTTAGGGATCAAAATAAAAAATCCAAGGATGAACCTCTAGCCCCTCTTTCTACAAATCTCTCAGTCTTATGAATGCATTTCTAAATATGCCTCTGTTTCCCTTTCATTCATCAGGCTGGAGTCACCTCATTTGGCTTGATGATAACGCCAATGCAAATACGAGTCTGTTCAAACTTGTCTTTTCCTAGATGACAAAAATTCTGTATGTTTTTCTGTGTGGGGAGGGGGTGGCGTATGTCTAGCTAGGGAGCCGATCTTCTGCTTCATTCCCTATGCTCCATTTTTATAAAAAATCTTACTCCAACCATTTTTCACAGTGTGAATGAGGCAAATTCTTCCTGGGAATAAAACGGATAATTTTATATTGTAACCTCAAGGGTGCATGTGTCAGACACATCCCTGTCTCCCTACTGAGTGGTGTCTAGTCGTTCTGCCAAAGGCTCCTCCAGGGACTTCATCATTGAGACTGTCTGCCAGGGCTCTGTGGCAATTGAATATCAGATTATTTTTGAATATACTGTCGGGTGGAATGAATGAGTATGTAGGTTGGCTCTAAGCTGCCATTTACCAAGCATTATAGTAATTTTCCTAGGAAAAAAAATCTGTCCATTGCACGTTTCAGACTTTGGTTGGCCTTTTAGGGTAACAATTAACCCCAGGAATACAGTTCATAGACTTCTGTAAAGGAAGGTGATGTGTTGTGTTGAAAAGACCATCATTTGGGAATCAGATACTCTTTTTTTCTAGTCTGGTAGGGCTGGCTGTATGCAATGTAAAACACAAAGGAACGCCTACAAAGTATTTTTGCCTAAATGGTTGAACAACTACCATCAAATCAAAACTCCAGACTTAGCTAGATTTATAGCTAATCTGAGAGAATAGAGGAACAACTTAAATGACACTAAAGGGAACCAAATGTGCAAGTCCAGAATGTCGGGCATTTTAGAGGAGAGCTAAGTATGTTTCTCAAACAAGTTAATGACGTGAGAGAAAAAGGGAGGGGTCATTCTGTATTAACTAAACTTAAGAGACACAGCAACCAAATGCAACATATAGAATAGATCTGGATTCAAACCAGCTAAAAACTATTTCTTAACTTATCAGGGAAAATTTATGATACAAAAATAATTGCAATTTTGTGTTAGATGTAAAAATGGACTTATGTAAAATATGTCCATATTTTTGAAAAAGACGAATACGGGTGCAATTTGCCCATGAAATGACATGAGACCTGGAAGTAACTTTGTCATATTTTAGCAAAAAGAAAAAACAAAAATAAAAACAAATGATAGATGGGGTGCCTGGGTGGCTCAGTTGGTTAAGTGTCCGACTTCAGCTCAGGTCATGATCACACAGTTTGTGAGTTCAAGCCCCATGTCTGGTTCTGTGCTGACAGCTCAGAGCTTGGGGTCTGCTTTGGACTCTGTGTCTCCCTTTCTCTCTGCCCCTCCCCTGCTCATGCCCTATCTCTCTCTTTCAAAAGTAAATAAATAAATAAATATTTTAAAAAATGATAGATGGAACAAATGAGGCAAAAATCTGGATACTTGTTGAAACTGAGCAACAGGCACATTGGAGTTCACTTGTGAAATTTTCTCTACTTTTTTGTGAGGTTTCAAAAATTATGAACTAACTCAAAAAGTAAGAATACCAACTTAAAAAAAGAAAGAATACAAACTTTAGACTCCCACACTTCTGGGTTAAAATTTTACCTTTTCCAGGGCACCAGGGTGGCTCAGTTAAGCATCTGACTTCAGCTCAGGTCATGATGTCATGGTTCCTGAGTTTGGGCCCCACGGGTTCTGTGCTGACAGCTCAGACCTTGGAGCTTGCTTCACATTCTGTGTCTCCCTCTCTGTCTGTCCCTCCTTACTCAAGCTCTGTCTCTCTCTCTCTCTCTCAAAAATAAATAAAACATTAAAAGTTTTTAATAAAAATTTACCTTTTCCTCCACATTTACTAGCTTTGTGCTAGGAACTCTTCCAACCATTTTCTCAAGTTCTGTTTAAAACTGCCATGTTACCTTTCACATAAAGGCTATTTACATGTAGCATGTTCAGAAGGTAGGTACATAACATATTAGTGCTTGCTAACCTATTACTATATTCACACATGTTCGCTACTAAAACATTCTCACAGGTATATGTGTCAGCTGTGCCAGACTTTCTCGTGTGTGTGTGTGTGTGTGTGTGTGTGTGCATGAGAGAGAGAGAGATTGAGAGATACCAAACTAGTATTAATCATGGAAAGGACATCAAATAGACCAGTTTTCACTCCCAAATTTCTCTCTCTCCTTCCTGTCTCTCTCTGTCTCTCACTGTCTCTCTCTGTCTCTCTGTCTCTCTGTCTCTCTCTCTCTCTCTCTCTCACACACACACACACACATACACACACTCTTAATTAATACCTGAATTTGTTCAGAAAAAACATTACCATAAGAAACATTTTTAATCTCAGCCTTAAGATCTGTATAAATTTTCCCTTATAAAATGTTTCTCTTCTCAAAGAGAGCAGAATGAAGGCTAGCATTTTTTGAGCTTTCCATGCAAAGTAATATTTGAACTGTTTGATGTAATTGGCAGAGTTTCAAATAAACATTCTAAGCACCATATTTTACAGATAATCTTTAGTTGAACCATTTTATTTAAGTAATGTCTTTTAATTCCATTAAAATAATATTGCCTTTACAAATTTCATGCACTTTATATTCAGATGGGTTAAAGGTCCTCAAGCATAAAGGACAGTATGTCCTTTATGTATGTATTCCCATACTGCAGGGACTGATCAAGGACATTCTAATTCCTATTGAAGTCATTCAAATACCTACAGGAACTTCGCTAAAAGGTTTCATGCATTTATGATTTCTGTCATCATTTTTTTAAATTATCTGGGAAGAAGATGTAGAAGAAAGCAAACAAAAATGAAGGAGGAAATGAGGAAATCCTCCCAATTAAAGCATTGTGCATCCTGGAATAAGTGTGTAGTTCTCTTCTTGGTTGAGATATTCACTAATCTCCTGGCCAGGATGTGGGCCGGAAGTTGTTTTTGCCTGTTTGTAGGATGCAGAATTGACTGTTTTGCTACTTTAATTGCAAATAAATTATAATACATTTCTTTTTTTACCTGACATATAGAGCTTAACATCCATTAGTTATTATTCCATTGGAAATCCTTCATCACTTTAAGATGAAGAATGTTTGCAAGAGGAATTCTGACAGATTATAGGATCATTAGACTGGTCCTGATTCATCATCCTTCATAAAGTTTGGCTGTAATCTGCACATTTATATGATAATATTCCAGTTATGATTAAATGTTCCCACATCATCCCTTTCGAATAAGACAGCATTTGCTTAACCCTTTCTCTCTTCTTTCCCACAACATCACTGTTGATTACAGCTTGAATTTGATTTCAGTAGACCACATAAATTCAACATAGCGGCATTAATTTAGGCATCTTAAATACCCCTGTGCAAACATTACAGGAAGACCCTTCAGAGAATTAGAAATTTCTCAGCTGTGCTTCTTGTTGCAATGTTGTATGTTGTGTTAGCATTGGAAGATAAGATGTGTTGGGAAGCTACAAGTTCTAAATCCTCACTTTTACATCCTCTTATAGACAACTTTTCTGACAGATACTGAGAAAATTTAAATATGCAGAAGGTCAATTGTCAGTTGGAACATTAACCCTAAATCTGAATGACTACACTAGAGGCAGCCATTGACCTACAACCAAAATATACCAAGTAGCCTGTTTTCCTCCCAGAAACACACCCATCTACACACCAATATCAATGAGAGGTGAGGACAAGAGTGTAGCAGCAGAGAATGGGAAAGAAAGGCTGATTTCCTAGTCCCAAGGGCAGAGCTGACCTAACAAAACCATACACAAGCCTTCCTAGCCTGAGTAGCTCCCAACAGACCGGGAGCACCTTGGTAGAAAAGAGAGCCCAAAGAAGTCCCCCTGGCCCACAACACTGGATTAAGCTTTGATCCCTTTGCTTGGAACAGAGAAAGCCCTATTCACCACTGCGGTCTATTCCAAAGGCTTTGCTTGAGGACAGTGGGAGGGCTGGAGGTATAGGAGAAGTCTAATGCCCCTCGGGCTGCCAGTGTCTTTATGGTTCCATCATGGGAAATGCCCTGGATGAATGTAGGTTTATAAACGCTCCATGAATAACGTTAAATTATATGATGTGCAAGTAAATAATTTACGTGTGATCATAGGGATTATATAAAATTAGATTGTATTTTTAAAAATATTTCCTGTATAATAAAAGCCTACATACTTATTCTAGACTATCTTATACATAAATTATAGTCTTGCTATAATTCTGATTTGGTTGAGTAATCATAATAACAGATATTAAGTAACTACTATGTTTCATACATCAAATTAAATTTCAATAAAGGGAGAGATAGTCTTGTACGTAACATTTTTTCCTAACTTTAACTTTTGATATCATTTGCGATTTATAGAAAATCGAAAAAGTACATTGAACAAAGAATTTCCACACATCCTTCACCCTTAATCCCCAAATATTAACCTTTTGTCATAGTTGTTTTATCATTTTCTGTCTTTATTTCTATTTTTTCTAAACTGTTTGAGGGTAAAGAGCAGACATAATGACTATTTGCCTCTTAGTACTCAGGGTATTTCCTACAAAGCAAAAACATACAGAGTATAACTGTGAAAATGAGGAAATGATGAGTGATACAATTCTATTATCGAAGCCACAGACTTTATTCAGAATTTAATAATTCTAATAATTTAATTATTCTAATAATTTCCTCCTTAGAAAAAAGAAGAATTCCTGGGTCATACACTGCATGCATTTGATATGTCTCTTTGGTGTCTTTTTAACATTTTCTCAGATATAATCACTACAGAGACAAAGAAGGTGAACACACAGTTTGTCTTCTCTAGGACTACAAAAGTAATAAATGACTGGCTTGGTAGCCAAATACCTATTTCTTTGGCTTCTTAACCTCATTCTCTATCCAATAAACCATGTATCTCTCCTGAATTGAAGAATGCATATATTTTTTAATTTTTTTAATATTTATTCATGTTTGAAAGAGAAAGAGACAGAGCATGAGGAGGGGAGGGGCAGAGAAAGAGGGAGACACAGAACGCAAAGGAGGCTCTAGGCTCTGAGCTATAAGCACCAGAGCCCCATGTGGGGCTCCAACTCACGAATCGTGAGATCATAACCTGAGCCAAAGTCCGACACTTAACGGACTGAGCCACCCAGGAGTCCTGAAGAATGCAGATGATTTTGCATTTGAGTGTTTAACCTCTGCATTTGCCATATGCCAAGATTCCAGACTGTTTAAATCTGCTGAAAAGCTCATTTAATAGTGCTTCTAGGTAGAGCTACCAAATCATGAACTTGATGACTTTTTTTAACTTTTTACTGAATTTACTGCACTTAGCTGAAATTTATCAATATGACAATCTCTTTCAGCTTCATATGATACAACCTTATTCAAGCTTCATTTAGAGTTTCAGTAGATTAAACAGGACTTGTTTATTTTTAGCTATTACATGTTTAGCATTTGTTAAAATCTTTGCAAGCATTTAATAAATGAAGTAATAATCTGAATACATAATGATTATATAAAACATATAGAACATAAGGAGGATTCAAGATATGTCTTGTTTAAGGGAAGAGAAATTGTAATTTAATTAGTATTATAACAAATGATAAAAAAGCATGGAAAAAATCTCCATAGCTTTGTGAGGTTTCATGGATTTGGACCACAATATAATCTATGGTGACATCAGCCAGATCACTCTATTTTTATATTTTCTGCTGCTCTGCCTATTTATCCAGTAATATCAAGATAAACATCAAAGTAATTTGACTTAGACAATAAGACACAACAAAAATCCATTTACTCTTGCTTATAAAAAAGAGTTTGTTGTAATTTCAAGTAATTAATAGCTAAGAAAATAATTATTAAAAATAATTCATTAATATTATCTAATGAGAAAATTACCATGTTGAATTTTATTTCTTCTATAAAATTATTCTGTTAAAATAAGTTAAAGACAGTCTTCATTTTTGTGAACTCAGTGTTGTTCTAATGGATTTTGCAATAGCTTTGACTTACAGAAAGACTAAGGCAAATATAGAACAATCAAACAATGTTTCTTGGAAATGAATAACATGAAAAAGAGAGAATATTCTAATGTTAGAATCCAGTCTGTGTATGTAAGTAAACCCAAGATGGCATTAAATTAATAGTATTTGATACAATGTAAAAAGCAGACTTCTTTTTATTATTTTAAAATAGTATGATTTCCTTAAAAGAGAGAGAGAGAGAGAGAGAACAGATTTGTGTGTGGAGCATTGTGTGTTTTGTTTTATAGAAATCCAAGTATAATTTAACTTCAAAATCGCCCTTACTGCTAATCCTAAATGCATTCTCTGAAAGTGAAGGAAATACTTGTGGATGACAGAATATGAGGAGAAATATATATTATGGTTACTGAGGGAACTGACACTAATGATGAAAACACAGGGGTCCCTGGATGGCTCAGTCGGTTAAGCGTCCTACTTCAGCTCAGGTCATGGTCCCCCGGTTTGTGGGTTTGAGCCCCACATCGGGCTCTGTGCAGACAGCTCGGTACCTGGAGCCTGCTTCAGATTCTGGGTCTCCCCTCTCTCTGCTCCTCCCATGCTCATGCTTTGTCTCTCTCTGTCTCTCAATAATAAATAAATGTTTAACAAAAATGATGAAAACACAAAGCTCAGGTAAAACAGGTACACCCAGACCTTAGTTCATATTATCCTGAGGCTTTGCTTCAAAAAAAGTCATGATTATTATAATTTTTAAAAATTGGTTGAAAAATATTTTTGACTCATCTTACCAGACATCCCCAAGCTTGGTCTTAAAGCCTCTATTACAAAGAACACCTAGCTGCTATTAGTCTCTTTACCCTCAGAAGGTGTTTTGTGGTGCACTTGTTCTAGGATGACAGATCTGTCAAATCTTAAATAGTTCATATCTTTGTTTTCCTTACCCTTTTATAAATTAATTACTCCTCTTATTCTATTTGAGCAGAGAAAGATTTTGATTGAATTTTTTCATTAATTGTGTTCATTGTTATCTTGCAAATATATAGCCTAATTCAAATTTCTCATGAACTAAATGGGATTTTAGAAATCTATTGACCTCCATTAGACCTCTAGTATTGCAAATACTATATTACTTATTTTACAGATTTTTAAAACACTCACTATGTAATAGGAGCAATACTACATGTAATGCAGTCCCTAAAATCAATTATTTTTTAGCCTGATATGAGAGTCAGATGGGAAAAGAAATAAAATGCAATATGAAATGGTTAGTACTATGAAAAGTAGGGCAAAGGAGAGAGAAACTCTCCAATGGGCTATCCTATTAACATTGTGTTGCATGATAACTTGGGTCATCAAGAAAACCCTTAATTAATGGTATTTTCAGGATGATTTTTGAAAGAAAATTTTAATGTTTTTATTTTTGAGAGAGACAGAGCATGAGCAGGGAGAGACAGAGAGAGAGAGGGAGACACAGAATCTGAAGCAGGCTCCAGGCTCTAACTTTCAGCACAGAGCCCAACGTGGGGCTCGAAATCATGAACCACAAGATCATGACCTGAGCCGAAGTCAGACACTAATCGACTAAGCCACCCAGGTACCACCAGGATGATTTCTTTAAGGCTGGTTTTGCAAAAGGTGGAAAGACAGCAAAACCAGGAGTGGATGAGTGTGGAATTGCTTTGCTAACAGCTCAGTTCTACCAGTATCATACATGTTATAAACAGCATAGAAATGTGGCGGGGATGATGGTAGAAATGACATTTAAAGGAGCCCAGCATTTTTTCACCACTTCAGCATTTGGCATGTGACATAGATAACGCTGAAACATGACTTCATAGAGTCTAAAAATTACTTCGTAATTTTTAAACAAAACTTTAGCCATCAGATTATAAGTGATAACTTATTAAAAAAAACAAGCCAAACCCAAACAAAATAAAATAGATGCTATTTTAGGATTGCAATTAACATGCCTGAGGTCAAGTGAATTCTAATAGCAAATCTGTGCCTTACTGTGCATGGCAAATAATAATCTATTAGGCAAATTTCAAATGATGAATTTTAATGCAATATGATAATTAATTCACGGTCTTCATTTGCCTCTTTTTAGAGGATTTGTAAGGAATAATTGAAAGTCATAGTAACAATATTGAATTAGTACTTGCAATTTTGCTACTCAAAGTCTATAGAGATTTTCCTTGGAAATATGGTGTATACTAATCAATAAATATTTAGGAAGAAAAATAAGTGGTCTAACAAAGAAACAGATGGATACTTCAGAGAAAATATGCTTGCTGTGATTATATAGGTACTTTGAAGACCACTATTCTCTGTTGGACTTCAGTAAAGAATGTGAGCCTGTGGATTCTGACAAGTTCACTGGCCACTGGCCTGCTCTAGGCACACTTCATCCGAAAGTACTTGAGATAGTGGACCAGATAAATTTGTACTCCCCACTAAGTACATTAAGATAAAACCAACTTAAATTGTGAAATTAAAATTGAGAGAGAATTTGGAATCTACAATGATTTAATTTTGGAGCAAAACTCAACTCTAGTTATAGATGCTCTGAACTGAAAACAAACAAATAAATGAAATATATCTACTAGGGAGTATATAGATATCTAATTGAATGCTTAAAACACAAAGTATTCCTTCTCATGATTTTAGCCTTCACATTGTTTTTTAATGGCGATTTGTGTTTCCAGTTTGTGTGAGCCACGATGTGTTAAATGAATGTAGGGCTTTTCTTTGGTTAGTCTAGGAATAAAGAAAACAGCCATAGAGAAGTCATTGATGAGGTCATATTTGCAAGTATTGCTTCAAGCATTGAAAGACAAACAGAGCATTGGGAGCTGTGCAATGCTTGAAATTGCCTGCAAGGCAGGATTAAACGATGGATATAGAGGGAAATATTATGGCCTCCAGAGATTTCAGTTCCTGGGGTCCTTAGAAATTTAAGACACACTCATAAAACATAACAGGAGACTACACTGTAGATGACTTTATGAATTTTATCTCTAACATAGTTTGTACAAGATATTTTAACCTTCTTTGAATTGGATTAAGACCTTTGTTGGGTCTCTTTCCATAGGGAAGAAAATATAAACTCATTTATGTCCCTGTCCCAGCAATAGAATCCCCATCCCACTGTCCCCATCACCTGATTTGGGGGGAGAAGGAACAATATTAAATTAGTGATTAGTGATTGAGTTATTGAATTAGTGATCTACCAAGTGATTGTTAGAAGGGGTTCCCTAGGACCTAAGACAGTCTAAACATCTAGTAACCAACAGTTTCTGCAGCATTAGGTAGGGCTTAATCAAGTCTAGAAACTTTATTTATTTATTTATTTATTTATTTATTTTACGTTTATTTATTCTTCAGAGAGAGAGACAGAGTGTGCATGGGAGAGGGCCAGAGAGAGAGGGAGACACAGAATCCAAGGCAGGCTCCAGACTCCAAGATTTCAGCACAGAGCCTGACACAGCCTCGAATTTACAAATGGTGAGATCGTGACCTGAGCCAAAGTCAGAAGCTTAACTGATTGAGTCACCCAGGCACCCCAGGTCTAGAAACTTTTGAGATCATTCCTCCACAATCTTAGTTTAGTAAAAAGGTTCTATGTCTTCCATGGATTGACTGAAGGTTTATTTAAGAAATCCCTAGTTGAGGTGCGAGGGGCCTAGACAAAACATCTTTTATTATCTTTCTGCTCCAGTCATTATTGTTGGGTCAACTGGAAAAAACTCTTCTTTCTTCTAGAGATTCAGCAAAATCAATGCAATGCTTATTAGTCACAAGCCAGACTTATCAGGTCCAGCCCAGTGTTTGAAAGTGTCTGTACTGAATGCTTAGGAATTTATAAAGAAATAATGTAAGTGTTCCGTGGTATACATGATGGTGTTTTTTTTGTTTTGTTTTTTGCTATTGGTTGATTGATTATAAGAGAGAGAGAGCACAGCAGGGGAGGGCAGAGGAAGAAGGAGAGAGGGAATCCTAAGGAGGTTCTGCTCTGCCAGCTACACAGACTGATGCAGGGCTCAAACCTACGAAACTTGAGATCATGACCTGAGTTGAAATCAAGAGTCATATACATGTTTTTAAGAGATAAGATAAATTAGTGTGAAAAGATAAATGCAACATTTAGAGAATGCCACGAAGTCAATGTATGGTAAGGATATCAGGAACCTAAGCATGGGTAGAGATCCACATGAGTTGGGCTATTTAGGGATGAGAATAAGCTATCTGAGCAGGATCCTTAAAGTAGGATTTTAAAGATAGATGTTTGTTTTCTAGAAAAATACTGTTCGAGCAGTTGATGATCAGCCTAAACAAAGGCATTTATACTAGGAAAATAACACTTTAGTCTTTAAATTATGAAATATGTATCTAGAAATGTACACAAAACCAGAAATGCTACCTCCAACCAAATGAACTTCATTTTCAACTATTTTATTTTTTCTACCTTCTCCCACACCTGCATTTTTTTTCTTTAATGTTTTCTCTCACTTTGGTTTCTCATGTCAATGTAGTGCTTTCCTCCGTTTCTGTGTTATAGTTATCATTAAGTCTTTTAAAAATTTTTTAATGTTTATTTTTGAGAGAGAGAGAGAGAGAGTACGAGTGAGGGAGGGGCAGAGAGAGAAGTAGACACAGAATCTGAAGCAGTCTCCAGGCTCTGAGCTGTCAGCACAATGCTGGACGTGGGGCTCAAATTTGTGAATTATGAGATCATGACCAGAGCTGAAGTCAGATGCTTAACCAACTGAGCTACCCAAGTACCCTGGTTGTCATTGATTCTTTAAGCTGGTAACCCATTTCTACTCCTGCATATGAATCAACTATCAGTTTGTGTTCTTTAGCTTTTGTGTGGCAACGCCTACATTGCTGTGAGGAAAATACGTCTTTTTTTTACTAAAAAAAAAATTAACGTGTATTTATCCTTGAGAGACAGAGAGGCACAGACCGTGAGCAGGGGAGGAGTAGAGAGAGGGGGAGACCCAGAATCTGAAGTAGGTTCCAGGCTCTGAGCTGTCAGCACAGAGCCTGACGTGGGGCTCAAACTCACGAACTGTGAGATCATGACCTGAGCCAAAGTCAGTCGCCTAAGCAACTGGGCCACCCAGGCACCCCGACAATTTGTCCTAATTAATAAAAGTCCAAACTAATTCTTTGAGAGTAAGACTCTAAGACCCTAAGGAGGTACAGTTGAAGAATGGAATCTCAAAACATTAGGCTGTTCCACAGAACTTGATCTAATCAAAGTCCAAGGAAAAGACTTTTGAAAAAGTCCCTGGTAACAGGTAGAAGATCCCAGTGTTGATTGGATTTGTTCAGCTGATAACAATTCAGATTCTTGTAAAGTATTAAATACTTATGTCATTGTATAGGTGTATTTCAGAGGATATTGTATTATATTTTGTTGTGAAAAAAACACTGGGCTGTGGATCAGAAAAGCTAGAATTTTGTCTCTTTTGTGCTACATTGTGTGATGTCCCTTCTATCAGAAAAAAATGTATCTGGACATTCAATTGAAAAGGGTCTTTAGAGGATTAGATAAGTGTTTAGGTAATTTGAAAAGTATAAACTTAAAAATAGCCTTCCAAGTTATTTTACTTAAAAAACAAAACACAACAAAACAAAAACTTATTTCCAATCTCTTAATCACTCTTTAACCTATTCCAAATCTGGCTTCCAAAAATATGAAGCCACCATGTCGGAGGATGAAAATGACCTTTACCACTAGTAAAATAAATTTAAAATAATCCAATCATCTCCCAGAATTTGCCCTTTCCAAGGTCATCAGTAATCTCCATGTGGCTAAATACAATGGACATTCCTCTGTCCTGATTTTACTCTACTTCCCAGAGCCTTCATCAGAGCTGACATCTCTCCTTGAAACATTCTTCCCTGGTTGAATCCAGAACTCTGTAATCTCCAGAATTTCCTCTTGTGTTCTAGAAATCAATTCTCGGTTTCCTTTACTATCACATCAGCTCTTTATTGACCTCTAATTTTGTGAGAGGAATGAGTTCTCAGATTTTGATCCTGTTTTTCTCTTTCTTACCTATAATTTCTTATCCAATCTAGTTTTGAAAGACTATATAATTTATTAACATATCAGTTATGCCTTGATTATATGCTTAATCTCTTAACTTGAAACCTCTTATTAATTTATTTAATTAAATACATTTATTGAAAGCCTCATTTGTGCCATGCATAGGACAAAATTTTGGAAATAAAATAGTAAATGAAAAGGATCAGATTTTGGCCTGAAACTGACATATAAGGTAAATACACTCAAAGGGTATTCTTCATGAGGGAATGAATCTCCATTGATTGATGTGGTATGGATATAAACCTGATTAGTGTTTGTCATCTAATCATATGATGGACAAAATGACAAATAAGCCTAATGTTTTATGAAAAGCCTCCAAGAACATCTTGTATATTATAATCATACCTCTTCATTAGCTGCTGTTTTAACATTATTTACTTTTGTTCAAATAGGGTTGGTTTTCTTTCAAAATAACTATTTAAAAAATAGTTAATTTTAACATTTACATTTAAAGAAAAGCTGTCAGGATAAAACACTAGTAACACTATTCATGTTTTCCCAAAATGTGATTAGGGCTTGTTCAGAATATATATGTATGTTCATTAATTCATTTTATATACATATGAATACGTGTACACACTCACACACACACAATGTGGAAAGACACAAAGGCACAAAGAATAAGTTTAAACTTTGAAAATTCCCCTAATGATTTATATATGTAATCTGAGTATTTCTTCTCTATGTTCATATTTATTTTTTCTTAAATATTCAGGTTTCCTACCATATATACTGACTAATTATCTATTTCTATTACCTAAAATTAAATCAAGAACATTTTCTTAGGTTAGTAGTTCATTTTGTCAAAGGGATTTCTAATTTGTACCTTGTATTTCATCTTGAGACTATACCATTTTTATGTCCTGCATCTTTTTTTTGTGGGCACTATTTTTCTTCCTTTATTTTCTTTCTTTCTTCCCTTCTTTTTCTTTTCTTTTCTTTTCTTTTCTTCTCTTTTTTCTTTCTTTCTTTCTTTCTTTCTTTCTTTCTTTCTTTCTTCATTTCTTTCTGTGTAATTTGGAAGTCATATTCTGGTGTAAATTTTATTAATATATATTGTTACTGTTTTTAATTACAAATGGAAGGTAATTTCTCACATTACTAACCTAATGAACCAGCTTGTATCTATGTATTACCTTCATGAATATTATGGGACACTTCAAAATTTTCATACTTTTTGAGGGGTGCCTGCATGACTCAGTTGGTTGAGAGACCAACTCTTGATTTTGGCTCACGTTTCCTGGGATCAAGCCCCTCTGTGGGCCTGCTTGGGATTCTCTCTCTCCCTCTCTCTCTCTCTGTCCCTCCTCTGCGGGTGAATGCTCTGGTGCTGTCTTTCTCTAAAAGTAAATAATCAAATAAACCATAAAAACATAGATAAAAATACTTTTTGAGTAAGAGATAGTAAGGTTTGTGGTGTATTTTATTAGTTTAATATTCTAGTTTAACATTCTTTTTTAATATTTCCATATGATTCTGGGACTTATGGAAGAGACAGGAAATGACATGGGGATTAACTTACATTTACACATGTAAATACGTGTTTTTGTGGTTTTGTGGTTTTTTTGCTGGTACAAAAGAAAAAATCATGTTTATTTTACAAGGCAGTATTTTCTTAAAGCATTATACATAAAGGAAAGGTGAAGTATCTGTAGGAAAACAAAATATAATTTTGGGAAGTTACAGAAGGGTCAAAATTGTGCTTAAAAATTTAAAAGAGACAGGTTTTAAAAACAATAGCATAGTAAGCAAATATTGCAAGGTATGAACAGCCTTAGAAAATGTATATGAGCGGGGTGCCTGGGTGGCGCAGTCGGTTAAGCGTCCGACTTCGGCCAGGTCACGATCTCGCGGTCCGTGAGTTCGAGCCCCGCGTCAGGCTCTGGGCTGATGGCTCAGAGCCTGGAGCCTGTTTCCGATTCTGTGTCTCCCTCTCTCTCTGCCCCTCGCCCGTTCATGCTCTGTCTCCCTCTGTCCCAAAAATAAATAAACGTTGAAAAAAAAAAAAAAAGAAAATGTATATGAGCATAATGATATAGAAACTCAATATTAAAACTCTTGGTGATCATTTACTTTCAGACTTATTCAGACTACTAGGAAAGCACTGCTTCAGTTGTAATAGAAGAAAGAACTCAGAGCACATGGCCCTTTTCTAATATAGTCAACTCTCAATCATCCATAATAATGAAAAGGAGTAGTGACATATGAAATTTTTTTAAAGATAACTCCAAAATTCACTTTGAGAAATGCCTTGGACTTATGGTTGGATGTGGAAAATACTGATATCCTTAGAATTTATAGCACTGATAAAGTTAGTAGCAGTCCCACTTTCTCCCCTCCTCCTCAATGGGAAGAGACACAATCACACAAGCAGATGCACACACACACACACACACACACACATTTATACACATATGTATGTGTATATACACAAGTATATATGTATGTCGCAATCTTTGTAGAAGTTCCTGAGGTATGTATATATCCTTGGTTTCTTGTTCTGTAGTATTTAATACCACATTGTTAGGGAAGGTAAATTGTTAATATGCTTGGCATATTTCACATTATCTTTTCACTAAATCAGAGCACCTGGGTACTCTGAAACTCTCAAATATAATTGTCCAGGAACCCTGAGATAATTTTAAAATTTGGCAGAACCACTAAATGCCAGGCAAACAATTAAAAGTAAAAGTGATAGTTAATGGAAACATAAAATATCCTAACCGTCTTCATGATAATTTATAGAACACAGCATGAAAATGTGAGATAGTCGGTCGTTTTTCTAAGCACTATGTAGAATCTGTTTGCTTTAAAAATAGTACAGGTTGATTTAACACAAAACCAAAAAAAAAAAAAAAGTATACTAAAGCACATCAGGGAAAGAATGCAGCTGTAACAAAATAAGAGGAGATGTTTACTAGTTACAGTTTGCAATGTGTGACAATGAAAAAGGACTACCCCTTATAGAATGATAATGTCTTAGAGTTGATCACCATGGTTCATAAAATCGAACTACTCAATGAAAAGATTTTGTCTAATGTAATTCTGGAAGATAAAGTTCATACTCTACTTAATTATTGACAGCCATGGGATCTGGGACTAGCTCATTTCATTTGTGAATAGTTCCTGTTTGAGAGGCAGTACAACAGAGCGCTGAAGAGTGTAACTTCTTGTCAGACAACTTAGGTTTACACCTCAGACCCACCACTCACTTCAGGTGGTCATGAGCAAGCCACCTAAAAAGCATATCTCTTAAACACTTGTAACAGGTCTTGACACAGTAACTGCTATAGAAGGGTTAAATATCATTACTGTTTCATTTGCTTAAAAGTTCTTTGGGTGTTTTTAGATAAACCATCTTCTACATAAAAACTATCTACTTAAAAATTAATTGCTAACATTAATTTAACTCTGACAATTGATAACATCCTTTATATGTGTAATTATAATTTTTACTAGAGTTTGGTCCTATAGAGTGTAAAGTCAATAGTCTTAGGCATCACTGCCATGCATCTTTCCCCTGAGTGTGTCAAGATAAGACAAAGAGGAAAATATAAATCAACAACCACTAATCATCATAGTTTTGATACAATTCCTCAGCTAATTCTAACTGCCTAAATCCACTGTCATTCTGCTTTGGCCTCCTGTGTAATGAAAATCTTATTTGTTCAGCTTAAATACTACTTTTACAGATAAATTTCCCAGTTATCATTTCCCAACCAATCTACAACTCCCCCAATTATATACCATTTTATAGGGTGACAGAATTGTCTGAAATATATATTTCTATTTCAGAGATGTTAAAAATGTAAGCAGAAAAAGATACCTTTGAATAAATGAAATGCATGCTTGTTTTAGCACTTTCTATTTTGCTATTTCTATTTCTATTTTGGTAATAGAACTTACCAAAATTGTGCTTGATTACGTAATTATTTATTTAATAATAGGTGTCCCCTGTCAGGATGTTAACTCTGTGAAAGCAGAGTTTCTACCTGGCTCATTCATCTTGTATTCATAGCAAACAGATCTTCTCTCCCATAGAGACCACAGAGGAATCACAGTATTGATCAGCATTCTGATACCTAGCAGGTATATCCATCATGTGTGGTTTTTGAAGTAAATGAATACATTTTTACATATAAAGATTGTCCTCAAACATACATATTTGAATACAGCAATCTTGTATTTTTTTTCCTACCCAAAGAGTTGGCAAATAATTTTCTGTGAAAGACCAGAAAGTAAATGTTTTAGGCTATGTGGTCATGTGGTCCCAGTAGTAACTGAACTCTATCATTGTAATGCAATAGCAGCTACAGATAATACATAAACAAACAGGAATGACTGTATTTCAAGAAGACTTTACAAAACAGTTGGATTGTGTCCGTGGGTGTGTTTGCCAACCTCTGTTCTGGACCATAGCATATACCAGCTGCTATATCCAGATGCGTTAAATAGCACCAAGGTATTCTGCCAACCATTTCTTGTATTGCATGATATTCAGAATCTCACTATTTTGGTTGTTTTCTTTTGGTACATATTAGCTTTTGTAGTCCCTCTTTTGACATATCTCTAATCTAAACATAACATCCCAGAATGTGTCTAGCCAGTGGAGTCTATGGTGCTGCCTCTCTCTCATTACTGGACACTATCGATAGTCAGTTTTAAAATCTGGATCATAATATTGATTCTTATCAAGTTCTTGCTCACCTAAAACCTCTACTGGCTGCTAGGTCTCTCCTATTCTCTATTCATGCTGTTTTGAAATTTAATGTTTATACTATTAATTTGTATTTTCCTGTTTATGGAAAAGCACATTAGTATGCTTGTATGTGAGTTAGTTATGTGAACTGTCCTATCATTTTACCTTCTATCAACTGAAAATCTGATAAACTTTCCTTCTATAATTTCTTTGAAATCGTTAATAAAGAGACACCCAACGCCTCCCTTTAAAGTGCTGCAAAGTTATTAATCAACTCCAGCTGTATATAATTCTTGAACCAGCTGTGCACTACCATTTCCACAAGGTATACACCTATTTCCAGGAAATTAACATATCAGACATTGTCATACTTAGATAAAATCAAGACACGGTGTACTTGGCATTTTTGGTAGGGTCTATCAATCTAGTAATCTCACCAGAAGAGTAAATTATTCATATTTACTTATCTTATTTTAACCAAATGCCTACCCACTTGTTCAATCTTTGCACTTTTTACCAGTTTGAGAGATATTCAATTTTATAATGCAATTTAAACTTTTGCTAGATATTCTGCTTGGTTCCAGTATTTATACTTTTAATCATTTAAAAATTATTTTTTATCTACAGTTTTCTAATATTTAACCTACTTTAAAATTTCTGGAAAAGAAGTTTGTTTTTTTTTTTAAATCAGCAAATTCCTTTAAAATTATTGAATATATATAAAACTCATGAAATGTTTAGGGGCCAATTTACTACCCCTTCATATATTAAGCTATGAATTCCTTTTTAGTTTGGTGCTTTCAACCTTTCAAAACTGCAAACAATTTTCCATTCTGGAAAAAACATACCAAAATTGGAGTTGATTTTTTTAGACTAGTCTCTGCTTTCTGTTAATTTCACCTCACATTCACTGTGAAGTGGTTCCTAATCCTTTACTGTCTTGCTCTTTGACAAAAACCCCTTTCCTTCAATTTATTATAACCCTGAACCATGCATAATATATGCAGTGTTGTTTTCCTCCATTGTGAAATAATGAGGAAATTGAAATTCTTTTTCTATAGTTAGCCTGCAAGATAATTCATACAGTCTCATTCTCCTTTCTTGGTTCATACTTCAGTGTGTTTTTTTGATTCCTGCAGCTTTGAATTTTGATGTGTTAAAATATATTTAAATTACTGTGTGAAATATTCTTATTGTGAGATTTTTATTTCCACAAATGTATAAGGTAACATACTAATTCTGATAATGCTGGGTTTTTCCATATTTTGTAAAAAAAAAAAAAAAATTCACCATCTCTTCCACACCCACTGAAACCCTACCCCACATTTGCCCTCATCTCACAGATAATTCCTCTCTTAGGAAAAGACCTGTTAGGATTGGAATGATCCCTATGCTAATCTTATTTTCTCTTTTTTCCCCTTGGTGAAATTGGTTATGTAAGAGAGGGATAATTGAGCAGGACAAGGAAAATAGAAATGAAGAAAAGGGAGTTTCAGATAAAAGTGAGGTTAGAGGAGAGCCAGGAAAGCTCAGAAAGTGAACTGCCATATTCTTGAATGCTACTGAAAAGTAACAGAGGAGAGAATAGTAGTAAGTTAGGAAAAATATCCTGACCACTTTTCCCTCTTAAAAGTTGAAGAAACTTCCCAAATCGCCACGTAACAGATCAGCCCACAAAACCATATAATACTACAGCCTCCTGTTCCAAATGAGTCAAACATTAAGATGAAAATATACAAGAGTGGGAGATTCCAACTTCCAGTTATATACAGAATGAATGAGTCACAGGAATAAAAAGGACAGCATAGAGAAAATAGTCAATGGTATTGCAATAGCATTGCATGGTAACAAATGGTAGCTACAAGTATGGTGAGCATAGTAATGTGCGGTTGTTATTACTATGTTACGTTAATAGTATACGTTATTACTATGGGATATACCTGAAACAAATGTAACATCATGTGACTACTTTCCTCAAAAATAAACAAGTAAAAGAGATAAACTTGACAAACACACACACAACATGAAATAACACTATAAGTCAGAGTTAGAAAAAACAAAAGAAATTAGACAATACTCAGAAAAGCATTAGAGTTCAAAACAAAAAAAAAATCACTTCATAAATATAGGAGGGCCGCAAAAGCAAATAAATCCAACAAATAATGCATTAAGAGAAATGCAAGATAAAAAGAAATTAAAATGTTTAAATTTTCAAGAGAAGATAAAAAAATTAAGATATTTAAAATAAAGAGGCAAATACTGAAGAGAGGAAAGGATAAATCCAATGTATGAATAATAGCACACAAAATAAAAAAGTACATCATGTGCCTAAGGTTAATAACTCAAAACAACAAACACCAAAAGAATTATATTAAAATCACTAGACTCTAAAGGATAAAAGGAAAGGAAAAAATAAAGGATAAAAGAAGAAAATCACTATGCAGAGAGAAAAAGAAAATGAACTTAAGGAAAAAATTGATTATCATAAAAAATTTCAAAAACAATGTTATATTCTATGAGAAAAGCTATACATACTTAAGGTGATAGAAGAAAATGTGAGCTAAGAGTTTTGTATTTACCTATCTTGACATTCAATGATAAAGAACATTGTTAAATGTTATCAACATGCAAGAACCTGGAAAATATTGTTCCAATAAAACTTTTTTTGAAAAATCTAATAGAGAGTAAGCATCAAATGATCAAATTATTTGAGAAAAATTGACATAAAACTTGTGGTGAACATGAAATACAGTTATTAATAGATTTAAGACTAAAAGAGAGAGTATAATTATACCAAATGGCACAGATCTAGCAAACTTTTTTTTTTTTTCAACGTTTATTTATTTTTGGGACAGAGAGAGACAGAGCATGAATGGGGGAGGAGCAGAGAAAGAGGAAGACACAGAATCGGAAACAGGCTCCAGGCTCTGAGCTATCAGCCCAGAGCCTGATGCGGGGCTCGAACTCATGGACCGCGAGATCGTGACCTGGCTGAAGTCAGACGCTTAACCGACTGTGCCACCCAGGCGCCCCTCTAGCAAACTTTTAAAGTCATGTTAAAATAAGTCAGTATACACTTAACAAGTCTCCTAATAATTGAAATTGAAACCATTTGAACTTCATTAAAGATAAAAAATGCAACTGATTGAAATCCATCAAACATCGTTAAATCAATCATAGTATAGCTTTAAAAAAGAGACTTCTAAGAAAATGGAATAGTTCTATTCCTTTCTATTAATTACAACTAAAAATAATGGACATTATCTGTAAAATAAATGTAAGAAGACTTTGGAAACTGGAAGGAAGAAAGCACACCAGGTAGGGAATTTGGATTCAAGGAACAATACGGTGATGAGTTTCCTGAGTTTCTTTTTGTCTCTTATATCCCAAACTTGAAGGTGAAGAAGCTGGTAACTCAGAAATGCTATATACACAGAAAAAAAAATAAATAAATAAAAGCCCCAGTAAAATCAGCTCTTTCTAGCCATGGGACCAGGAAAGAGATAATTTAGGAAAACCTAAAACCTTTAGAAGATAAATGCTCTATGGCATCCAACCACAGAAAAAAACATGGCCCTACTCCCACCCATTGCAAAAAGAGTGAGTGGGGAGGTTAGACTTCTGTCTTCTTGCACCTGTAATGAAACCTCAACAGCCCCAGCAGGGTAGTGTCAAAGAAAGTAAAGTACGGAGCCAGGACTTAACTGTCAGCAGGAAACAGGCCCTCTAGACCACAGTGGCAATGGAGATCATGTAGGCAACATGGACTTACCCTCTTACCCAACAGTAATTATGTTTCTTTCTCCCTCCCAGCTGGCATGTTATCAGAAGAGACCAGGGGAGAGTTAGGACTTCCACCACCACATTGTGGTAGTGATTAGCTCGACTAATAATCAACAACACTTGGAAGCAACAAAGATGTCCTTTGGTAGGTGAATGGATAAATAAAATGTGGTATATCTAGACAGTGAAATACTATTTAGTGCTAAGAATACATAAGCTATTAAACCATGAAAAGACATGGAGGAATCTTAAATGAATATTAATAAGTGAAAGAAGCTAATCTTAAAAAGCTACATGCTGTATGATTCCAACATTCTGGAAAAGATTCTGGAAAAGGCAAAACTATGGAGACAATAAAAAGATTAGTGGTCGCTGCAAGGAATTGTGCAAAGTGATAAATAATCAGAACAGAGAGAATTTTTAGGACAGGAAAAAAAATCTGTATAATACTATAACAATGGGTGTGTTGTTTACATTTGTTCAAACTCATTGAATGTACAACTATGGACTTTGGATGATCACTGTTTGTCAATGTTATGTGTAAATTCACCAATTGTAACAAATGTTTTTGTATTTTGTGTGTGTGTGTGTATAAAAAAGGATTACATTTCATACCGAAAGAAGAGCATCATTGGACTCATGCCCATGGTCTCAACTTTCCTGATGGAACAATATAATGGCCTACTAAAGATTTAGTTGTACACAGAGAAAACAGAGAAATGTTGGAGTCCTATCTTGCAAGAACTCATATATATTTTGAAACTACAGTCAGTGTTGCTCTTTCCTTATAGACAAAGACCAAGAGGTAGAAGTTGAGTGACTCCTTTTGAATTTTTTTATCTTTATTGAAGAATAATTTCTGTGCAATAAACTGTGCCCTTTTGTGCCAAAAGGAAAAATAAAAGAAAATAAATAGAAACAAATCAATAAAGTTGAAGACAGAAAAAAAAATGAAAAAACAATGAAAGGGTCCTCTGAAAAGAACTCTACACAAAAAATTCTTTGACTTGACACAAAAACGTGATCTATGAAAGGAAAAAAATAACAAATTTGACCTTATAATAATTAAACCTTTGCCTGTAAAGTGCCTTATTAAGGGTATGATAGAACAAGCTACAGAATAGGAGAGAAAATATTCACACCATATATCTGACAAAGGACTAGTATCTAGAATATATAAAGAACTCTTAAAACTAACAGTAAAAGAGCAAACAATCCAATTAGATCATGAGCAAAACATTAGGAGGCATTTCACCACAAAAGACACACAGATTACAAATAAGCAAATGAAATATATTCAATATGATCAGCTATTAGTAAAATGCAAATTAAAATCCCAATGAAATGTTTCTTCATACTTTTAAGAATGCTTAAATTACAATTAGTGACAACACAAAATGGTGGTGAGGATATGGAGACACTGAATCTCTCACACAACGGATAGTAATGTAAAATGATACAACCATGCCAGAGAACAGTTTGGCATTTCTTAAAAATCTATATGAAACTACCATACAACCCACCTATTGTACTTTTAGGGTTTTATCCAGAAAAATAAAGATGTATGTTACATAAAACCTGTACACATTCATTTCATGTCCTTATTCAAATATACCACTGGAGGGAGCTGGAAAAATAGTACACTAGATGTCTGTTATTATTTGTTACAACTGCGTGTGAATCTACAATTATCTCAAAATAAGTTTAATTTTAAAAATATAGTATATGGTTTTTTTCCACTAATAAGATATGAAATTTAATACCTAATATTCATTAAAATTCTGAAATGCTATAAAAGTAATAAAAGATGCACTTTGATCTTATAAGACTGGCTTATACATATTTAGTAGTTGGGAATGTTTTTTTATGTAACAACTTAGTAATACCTAAAAACTGGAATCAACTCAGATGTTCTTCAACACGTAAAGTGTTAAATTGTACATCCATAATGTGGAATACTATTCAGAAATAAAAGGAAATGGACTATTGATGCATACAACAACTGCTATGTCCAGAGAATTATGCTGAATGGAAAAGGTCAATTCCAAAAGATTATTTATTGTGTGATTACATTTTTATGAAATTCTTGAAATGACAAATTATAGAAATGATGAACAGATTGATCATTGAGTTTATAGAGAGGCTGGAAGTGTAAGAGAAGTGACCGGGACTTTAAAAGTGAAACAAGAAGGACTCTTGGGGTGATGGACATGTTTCGTACCTTGACTCTATGGGTATGAATACACTGCTTGTAATATTGCATTGTAGTTTTGCAAGATGATACCATTGGAAAAAACCGCATAAGCATACCTGGAGCTTCTCTGTATTGTTTCTTAAAGCTGCATATGAATCTACAATTACCTCAAGATAAAAAGTTTACTAAAAAGAAAAAAAAAGAAGAAAAAGCGTAGTCACCTTTGGAGGACAAAAAGGAACTGATTTTTTTTAAATAATGAATAATGGGGGAAAAACTATCTTTATCTTACCTTTACTATATGAACTATAACACTTGGTACCCTAATAGTAGAAGAATAAAAACTTTTATTTACAGAATTATTCCAACTCATAAAGAAAGTTAGATTTAGAATGTCACCATTTTGCAACACTCAAAAAATTAATGATTCCAGGCATTGAATATCAGCAGTTTGAACATCGTCAAGCAAGCAGACATAATACACTTCTTGAAGAAAGAAAGCATCATCTGTAGCCTTGACAGTGATTAAAAACTAAGTTTAATCAAGTCTCTGGATTCAGCTGCCCATTCTCAGGAAGAACAGAAGACGAATGTTGAATGGCCCCATAATTATGAAATCAGCAAGATCTAGATTGTGGGAGACCCAAATGCCCCAGAAAAGTACAAGATAACGTGAGGATCTTCAGATTTAAACAGTGAATTAAAAGACACATCACATTTTTAAAAATTTAACAAGATTAAACTTTGGTGTCTAGGGAAGTATTCTTTGATATTAGAACTAGAAAAACTCATAAAGAAACAATTGCTATGAATGTCAGGAGAGCACTCAAGTTTTCAGGGAAGGAGGGAGTTGTGACTGAATTGTGAAGTCTTGGACAAGACTCCTGGGGACTGGCAAAGTTCTTGACCTGGTTTACCATTACAAGGATGGTCACTTCATAATATTTCATTAAGCTCTACATATATTTTCTGTGTTTTATTTATTTTTTTAAGTTTATTTATTTTGAGAGAAAAAGAGAGAGAGAGGGAGTAAACAGTCAGGGGAGGGGCAAAAAGAGAAGAGAGAGAGAATCCCACTCAGGTCCTTGCTGTCAGTCCAGAGTCCAATAGGGGACTTGATCCCACAAACTGTGAGATCATGACCTGAGCTGAAATCAAGAGTCAGAAGCTTAATGACTAACCCACCCAGGTGCCTCTCTTTGTTTAATTTTTTTTAATATACTCAGGAAAATTTCGTAGTGAACATTTTCCCAAATTTTAAAAATGCCTTGAAATCCTTACTTTAAAAGTTTTATAATATACCATAATAGGATATATAATAATAACATATAACTATTTGCTATAATAGGACACTTTCATTCTTTCCAGTTTTTAATTATCACTAACAAAAGTACAGTAAGCATACTTTCTATTTTAAAATAATCTCGAGGGGCGCCTGGGTGGCTTAGTCGGTTGAGCGTCCAACTTTGGCTTCAGGCATGAACTCGCGTTTCGTGGGTTCGAGCCCTGTTTCAGGCTCTGTGCTGACAGCCAGAGCCTGGAATCTGCTTCGGATTTTGTGTTGCCCTCTCTCTCTGCCCCTCCCCTGCTCACACTCTGTCTCTCTCTTTCTCAAATATAAATAAAGATTTAAAAAATTAAGAAAAATAATAAAATAATCTTGAAATATTGATTGTGTTACAGTTTCAACCTCATGCATGCTGGTCCTTGCTACTGCCCCCAAAGTAAGGAAAATATAAAACTGTGATGATCTGAATATTTGTAGTGTAAGTCATTGTTTAACATTTAAGAAATCCATCTCATACTTTATAAGTTGGTTATTTTTAGGGGGAGGTATTTATTTACTTAATGAGACATTATTACATTTTGGAAGATAAACAATAAGCCAGCTTATAGTATACAACTAAAGAGCCCTGTTAATATTTGAAATGAACTGAGGAGCAAATGAAAAGGATTATAAGCCCTATCTCTAATGTTGATTTGCATAGCCTAGATATTATCCTCCACACCCACCTACTCAAATATAGGAAAGTATAATGTATCTTCAGATCTACAAGGAACAAGAGTTCTATGTAGGTTTGTGGTGGAAGAATTCTTAAACTTCTCCATGTTTTAAAAAGATCTGTTCATTCAATTAAATTGATATTCAGTACACAGGGAAATGGTGATTTAATTTGTCAATATTATTTACATTTCCATGGCCAATATTGTATACAATATTAATATATTAAGAATAAAAAAACTAATTATGCATTTATTGCCTACATAATTATGAGCTAATTATACTACTAATGGAAAATGTCTTTCATTGCTGTTAGACTTCAATAAAGATATTTTTTATAATCTTCACTTGGCATTTAGTGTGTAATAAATGTCTTCATAAATATAAATTCAATGCTTTCTTGAGAGAGCCCATTTAAAATAATAAATGCATGTGACAATGATCTTATTTAGAAAATATGAGTTTTAAATACTGAATAGATTACAACTTCTATTGGTTCCTTGGAATTATTGTTCTTTCATTGTAGCTGAAATTTAAAGCCCTTCTTTCTAAAAGACATTATTTCTGTTACAGCTTTCAGTTACTTTTCAACTTAAAAACACCAGGTAACCATAGATTGTGATTGTCTCAAGATATTTCTTCTTTTTCATTCATATGCTGTTCTATTGGGAATTTGAACATATTATTAAGCATAAAATGTGTAATAGGTGGTCCCAGTACAATTAGTAGAAACATGTTCTATGGTATAATAGGCAATTAGAGCCCAGCAAGAAAATAACCTTGTATATTATAAATTCCCAGAAAGTCAATATGACAAAATTGGTGAAAAATGAATGAGTATTTTCAAACGTATCATTATTGAAATATAATTACTCTAAACAAATACTATTCATAAATCAGGAAAAAAATGTCCCCTCCCACTACACTCTAAATCAGAAAACTTTAAAATAGTTAAACAGGTAAGACTTAAGAAGGTTATAACGCAGCCCTTTAACACATAATAAGGAATAACACTTGAGTATGTGACAATAAAACTCACTTAAGAATCATCAACTTTCTCCCAATATGCACACCAGTTAAAAAAGAAATGGAACAAAAATAGAATCAAACAGAACTTAGTGAGTCAGTTTGTCCTTCATTTATTCAATCGTTTATTCATTCAACAAATATATTGAATTCCTACTTTGTTCCAGTCTCTGCTGTAGCATATGGCAACGTGAACAAAACTGAGTCTGTGTGTTCACAGACCTTGCAATCTAGTGAAAGGAGAAGGAAATGAGCAATGAACTGGATATATAATAGCCTGGTGGTAAGTGCTATGGAAAAAACAAACAAAGGCAAACTAACAGAGAAATCAGTCAGGATTGTTGGGGAGGGTGTACTATTTTATAAGGGATGATTAGGCCGACTTCTCTAATATGGTGAAATCTGAGCAGAGATTTCAAGTAAATGAAAGAACAGCTACTTGGCTTGAGGGAAAATCTTCAAAGAGGAAATGGTAACTAAGGCTCTGCAGTATTAGAGGGATAGATAGTGAGAAGACCAATGGAATGATGACTGATGGGGCTAGGGAGGGACAGATCTCAAATGTGCTGGGGCATACTAGGAAAGTTGGACTTCGCTCATTAAGGTGGTATACTGTTGGAAATTTTGGAAGAGAGGATACGGTATCAATCTGACTTATGTTTCACATCTTTCATTCTGGCTTCTGTGAGGAAAAGTACTGCAGAGTTGGGGAGAAAGTACAATAGTGGAAGTAGAGAGGCTCTGGGCTAGGAGCCAAATGCAATATTCAAGGCCCAAAGTAATGGTGGTTTCCACTAGGCCAGTTGCTGTAGAGAAAGTACAAAGAGACCCAGGTTCTTGAGATCTTTAAAAAGTATTTTGGTTTGCTGAGGTATAAGATGTGGGGTATAGAAGAATGAGCGGTTGATGATCATGCTAAGGTCTGGGGCATGAACAACTGGAAGTAAAGAGATACAATTGATATGCCAAGTAAGAAAAAAGATAGATGTCCCAGTAGAGATGTCGTGGAAGCAGATAAAAATAGCTCTATATTTATTTTGATAAATAAATGCAATATAATACATTAATTTACACACACACATAAGGAGAGAGTTAGGAATGAGTCTGGTATTGTTGGGAGTCATTCATTTGGGGATCATCAGACATGATATTTAAAACCATAAGACTACATGTGATCACTGATATAAACATGTATTAAAGCGAAGTTGAGGACTAAACCATGGGGCTGTGCAATATGTCCACCCCCTGTGTAATCCATGATCTATAGTAAATCATAATCTTCCCAAAGCCTTCTGCTATAAGAATATTTAGTGCTAACCATGTGGAGACATTAGGGTATAAACTAATAAATGGCCCTAGGATAATCACGATCTACTTGGAAAAGGAAGTTAATACCTACCTCAGATATTATGGCAAAATAAATTTTGTGTAGACTGAATAATTAAATAGAACAGCTATAAGAAAATATTTATTTGATCTCCAAGTGGTGAAAACATTCAAAAGTCTATCCTTAATGGAAGATACAATAAATTAGTGGTATAGTAGATAGCTACATTAAAATAATGAAAAAAAAATTGGCATATCAATGAATACTATAAAATTCAAAGTAAATGGCAAACTTAGAAAAATATACTTTACAATACAAACAAGAAAAAGAATAATATTTGTACATATATGTTCTACATAATATAAATTACACTCATATCTGGAGGAAAAACAAGCATCCCAATAGAAATACGGCCAAAGAGCATTAGTAGTTTATTTATAAAGAAAGAAATGAATACCGCGGTCTAATAGATCTCTCAAAATATTTACATCAATAGGTATCAACACATTGCAAATTGAGAGAGATGTCACATAAGAAAGTGGCAATATTAGAATCTGGATGGTGTCTGAGCTTTAACAGAGTGACAAGAATAGTTTATAAAATTGCTTACAGGCATGTATATTAGGACAAGTTTTCTGATAGATATTTGGGTATTACTGATAAAAATTTTAAAGATTGCCAACAATCATGGGGCTAGAAAACATCTTTTGGGATTTTACAGCAAGGGAGTAATGTCATTTTTTTAAATAGTGGCATTTGACTCATCTGATTTTATTTTCATAACATCAAATTGTTCATTATCAAGGATTCATTTTTGATTGTTTGTTTCCTTTTTTAAAAATGTTTTGATATGTAGGGGGAGCCTGAGTGGCTCAGTGGGTTTAGCATCCGACTTCAGCTCAGGTCATGATCGAATAGCTCGTGAGTTCGAGCCCCACGTCAGGCTCTGTGCTGACAGCTCCAAGCCAAGAGATTCTGTGCCTCCCTCTCTCTATGCCTCAATCCACTCACATTCTGTCTCTGTCTCTCTCAAAAATAAATAAACATTTAAAAACAATTTTTTTAAATGTTTTGATAAGTGGACTCATGTCTTTTTTTTATCATTTATGAATTGAAAAGTATACATCCTATTTTAAATACTTATATTTAACATCTTTAAAATTTTATAAATTTAATGGGACTCCTGGGTGGCTCAGTCAGTTAAGCAGCTGACACTTGATTTTAGTTCAGGTCATGATCTCACGGTTCATGGGTTGGGGCCCCACATTGAGCTCTGTGCTCATAGTGCCAAGTGTTCTTCCAATCCTCTGTTTCTCTCTCTCTGCCCCTTCCCCACTTGTTCTCTCTCTCTGTCTCTCTCTCTCTCAAAAAAAAAAAAATATATATATATATACATATATATATATAAAAATGTTAAAATTTTTAAAAAATATTTTATAAATTTATTACTTTTTAATGTTTATTTTTGAGAGTGAGTGAGAGACAAAAAGAGGACAAGCAGGGGAGGGGCAGAGAGAGAGGAAGACACAGATTCTGATGCAGGCTGCGGGTTCTAAGTAGTCAGCACAGAACACGTTGCAGGGCTTGAACTTGTGAACTGTGGGATCATGACCTGAGCCGAAGTCGGACCCCTAACCAACTGAGCCACCCAGGTGCCCTAAGATTTTATAAGTTTAAAGTTAACTTCTAAACATTGTAATAAAAACCACCTCCTTTCAGCAAACATTTACATTATTATTGCTTTGTTGTTAAATCTGTGATATTTGACTCTGTGTATGAATGTTCATTGTTTCACATTACATTTTTTAATGAAATGAAATAAATTTTTTAATGAAAATGAAATATGAATATAGCATTGTTTTATGAACAAATTTCACATATTAAATTCTGTGTATTATGTAGAATATGTATGTAAATTCTAAGTATTACAGCACTAATTATTAGGTATTTATACTATAATGTTACAACTCTTGAGTTCATTTTAATCTTCTCATTTTGTTTGATGTGCCCCCACCACCCATCCACACACCCTCGAGTCTCTAGGTTTCCTGGTCACCACTGACACCTGCTGTATCTTATGGACTTTGCTTTATTACTGTGGGCCTCTTTTCCTAATGTTTCAGGGTAGGTGATACAACAAATCTTCCCTCCATTCTGGAATGTTTCATTTTGTTATGTTTTTGGTTATTGCTTGTTTATAATTTATCCTCTTCTTCAGGAAGACTAATTGCCATATATTAGATTTCTCTTTTCTGTCTTCCTTATCAAATAATCTCTCTTAGAAGTTTCATCTCTGACTGGTGGGGTCATCACATTTGTGCACTAAATCATGTTCTCTGTCTATATTCGGAGCATGGATGGCTTGATTTTATTGCTTATGAATATTTTAATTCTCTGTGGTTTTTTCTGTTTTAATCTTTCCCTATATCACCATCCAAGTGTCATTGTGTTTCTTTTTCACTCTGCTTTCTTTTGATTAACATCATAGTCACTGTTTTCTATTTTTAGTATTTTCTCCTTGTCTTCATAATTTATGTTGTTCTCATTATCACTGAAATTCCAGAGAGGATGACTTGAGAGGGGCTTCTCGGATCTTCTCTCAATCATGTCTCACAGAATCTAGTATCCAAGCAAAATTCTGGAAGATTTAGTCATGTGAATGATTCCTTTTTATCTTATATTCCCTTTGGCTTCTTCAGAAGTCTTCTAATAGAGTTGGGGAAGGTTAGACAGTTGATCTCAACATTTTTTTCCTGGAAATCCTCTGATTAATGTTTTTAAGTGGTTTCTGACATTTGATTTCCATTCATACTTTTGGCTTCTGATGTTCTACGTCTGTATCATTGAACACTCGCCAACTTTCTTAATCTATGTCCTTTTCATTTCTCAGTGAGTCATATGTTACCTTCTGATATCTCTTCTTTCTTCAAATTTGCTTTGGACTTTAGATTTAAGTGTGTTTGACTTTCCTTTTCCTTGCTGAATGCTAAACTTTTTGAGCTAACACCCCAATTATTCATGCAGAGCTTAATAGAGGTAGCACCATAAAAAATTGCTATTTATTTTAATTTGAGTAGATCCTTATCAAAACTGATATGGGTGTGAGGTGAACAAGAGTTTGTTTTATATATTTTTACATTATTGCAAACATATGTTCTTTTATATTGCGTAACACTTACTGAAAAGAGGAAAAATATGGGAAATGGTTGAAAAATGAATTTGCCATTAATTCTATTGACAATTTTTATTCTGCTCATGAGCGGTATTGCTGCTTCTCAGATAGAACTTCAGTGAGCGATCCTTTGGATATTGCAAATAGAATACGTGAAATCTGCATGGTACGAATTGGCAAACGTGCTAAAATTAATGCAATGCACATTGTAATTCAAATGTTTTGATATTTGTAATGTTTCTTTTACATATTATTTTGAAAGACAAACAGTCGATAAAAGATTAAGCTAGATGGAATGATCCTTTAGACAATTTACTTTTAACTACAATCATTTAAAAGGCTCTTAGCGATTCAGAAAGCACATTATGTACTCAGAGCTGATATTCACTGGTAGGATTGATACAGGCATGCCATTTGTTAAAATATTAAACTCCTTCTATCCTAGTTGGTAAATAGCTTTTACCATGAGCTTCCTGAGTGGCTACCCACCCATTCTACTCCTGCCACCTGGCTATTGAGATTAGGAGCACTTCAGTGCTTCTAAAACCTTTTCATCACAGATGCATGCATGTATTGCAAATTAATTTTGGCATGCTGTGACTATTCAGTCTATTACATAAGCTATTTTTAAAAGGATTTATTATTTCCTTTTGATATTCAATTCATCTTCTCCAATTTTATAATCTTTTTAAAAAGCCTCAGATTAAAGCATCTATGCCCCCATTAAAAATTGAATCTTGCTCTTACATAGTGTTTTCTTCAGTGTGAAGAAGCATGGGAATAAAAAGAATTGACCTTACATTGTCTGTGTCAGAAAAGGAGCTTTACATCTAGTGGGGTAAACAGTTTATAAATAATGCAGGGTAGAAGACAAGGAAGGACAGGCATGGGGGAGATGTGACATACGGGCACTATAAGGATTACTGTCATTTCACCAGTTCCAGTAATATGGCAAATATCAGAAGATCAAAGTAAGAATTTTAACAAAGGAGAGTGATTTTTCCCCCTTTGCTTACCTTTCATTGAGTTATACTATATATTTTCCTTCAAATTAACATTTCCTGGAATAATTTACCAAATATTCATTGATGTATTTAATATTTATTTTCATTGTACAAATATGGAAATTTCCTTTTGAATACTTACATATCCCTACAGTCCAATATTATTGTATTGTGAACTTCCCCAAAAATATAATTTAGTTCAGACAATAATTTTTAAACAATACTTGGGTTAATGTGTGTGTGTGTGTGTGTGTGTGTATAATATGCAAACAAAAATTTAAAGAGAACTTTACCCATTCAAAATTTTAATTTTTATATGATAATAAACTGCTTGTCAGGTTTGGTAGAATAATTTACATATATGGCATAATAATTAAAATAGATTTTGATTTAAATGTTTTTAAAATTAGTTTAGGCACTTAGAATTAGTTTGGTTGTAATTTTACAATTTAATTTAAAAGGTGGCAAAACTCATTTGCTATAAAACATTATAATAATTTAGATTTTTTTCAAATGCATCTGTTAGAGGCTCCTGGGTGGCTCAGTCAGTTAAGTGTCAGACTTCAGCTAGGTCATGATCTCACAGTTCATGGGTTCAAGCCCCACGTCAGGCTCTGTGCTGACAGCTCAGAGCCTGGAGCCTGCTTCAGATTCTGTGTCTCCCACTCTCTCTGCACCTCCCCCTGTCATGCTCTATATCTCTCTCAAAAATAAATAAACATTAAATTTTTTTTCCAAATGTATATGTTGGACAGCAACTACTCTCATCATCATGGATATGGTTAAATTTGAGCATTGAGAATCTAGTGTACAAAATTCTTAGTCTCACTTTCCAAGTTGCACAAAGTTTGCAATCTCTCTGAGCCTCATTTCACTTTCTGTAAAATGAGGAAAATGTAATATCTACTTCCTAGGGTGCTAAGGGCGATTGGAAAGGATGGTGCATGTAAAGTGTTTCAGATGGCCCCTAGAACATAAATGCTAGCTATTATTATTGTCAGAATAAATAAAAAGATTCTTTCTTTTGTAGTGCTAATTACTAAAGAGCATTCCACAGAGTATGCACTAATATCATTTAATCCCTAGTAAAATTACTTATCCATGGCAAAGAAAATAAAATTTTGTTTTAGGCAATGTTTATAATGCATGAGTTAAGTTTTAGAGCTGGGCATTTGTTTTTCCCCCATTGTATACCCCATATTTTGACTTAAGTAGGGGGCATGTGTGGTCATAGCTTGCTTATGTAGCAAGAAAAGTAATCAATATTTGTGAGAAATGGTAATTGACTTTAATCTTTGAAATGCTGATCTAAATAGGGTCTTCTGCCAAATATATGTAGAAATGGTTGTTGATAAAATGGCACCTAAAATAAAGAAGAAAGAAAGAAAGGATCATCACCATGTACCTGCAGTGGTATGCAGTGAACGTGGTTAAGTCTTCATAATATTATGTAATTCCTAAACCAACATTCTTCCGTGGCTTTATCTAGCCTATCTACTTTGTATTATAATCTAGTTCACCTCAGCCCTTTGCCTTTAGTCATTCATAAAGTTCTTATACAATGGAGAAGAGTGAGTAGATTCCAGTCGTTTTGACACCCAATATCGCTCAAGTTCTGAAACATATGATCTGTGGAAATATTGATGGAATTTATTCGCATTCTGATTGTGAAGGGGAAAAAAGGAACACATATTCAGAATACTAAAAAGAAGAAAGAGGAAGAAGAGGAGGAGAACTGGGAAGAGGAGGGAGAGGGATCAACAGAGGGAGAGGGAAAAAGAAGGGGAAGGGTGAAAAATCTTTGCCGTTTCTAAGAATTGTCTTGTTGGAAAGAAGAGATTAATGGTCACCACTCTGGGAGGGGGATTGGGGGATTGGGGGATTGGGATACCATGATAAACAACGATATCAGAAACAGAGGGGAATTGGATCTTGTAGTTATCAATCTATTTCAAGAGATTATTTGAAAGGTATTACTGGTAACAAACATTTGAAAGAAGTCATAGTATTTTTCTAAGAAAATAATTGTGATCTATTAAGGGGTCATGGGTTTTGCCAGGGAAATAAAGCATTACATATCTCTTTGTTAGTGACTTTTAGAATGTGACATAAATTTCCACTGATTATGGATGGACAGATTTCCTTATCACAAATCAAATGTGAAAATATACACGCTTGAGTTGTAAGCCTTAGAATTTCAGAAATATGGATCAAGAGTCTTTCTCATTCTATTTGAAACATAAAGGTATAATTTTCCAAATTGATTACTATTGGAAAAATGCAAAAGAAAAAACATTATCTGCTTGCATTATCAGTAAAAAGACTCATTACATTTCAAACAAGATATATTCTAACTGGCTTCCCAAACATCCTTAGGGAATAATGTGCTAGACTAAGGGCTTAAAATATGTTCCCAATAATGAAATTCCTACTATCTACATTTACAAACATCTGAAATCTGGAGGTTTTATATTTTTCAGAGTGGCTCGTATATATTATTTCATTTAATCTGCAAATGAGAAAAATGCAAAATGAGAAGAACATGTTTTATTACTCCTTAGTTGAGAAAAATGATCTAAAACAAAAAGTGAAGAGGCTACATGGGTTATTTGTAGAAATCATACTCATGAGTAATAAAAAAATGAGTTTTTCCCTTTTTCTTTCATTTTCCTCTCTTTTCAACTTTTTCCTTTTTCTTTTTTTCTTTTAAGAACTAGGATTGTTTTGTTCTTTTTATTCTAAAATCTTTGCAGCTAGTGACTAATGACATGAATCTGTGTGATAGGTCACTAGTGTTAGAATTTATGGCAGTAGTGAGTGCATTGGTTATCTCTGCTGCATAACCACCCTTATCCTTCAGAGGATTAGACCAAAAAAAAAAGGTTGTTTTTTTTTTTTTCATTTTATGGGTTAGGGAAAAGTTTCTTCTGGTGATCTCATATGGCTTTACTTATGCAGCTGCTTTCATCTGGCAAGTTTGGTTAAAGACTGGCTTAGTTGGGATGGCTGGAATAATTGAGGATCTCTTTCCATGTGATCTTTTTACTCACAGTGTAAAAAGTGTAATCTTTTTGTTCACATAGTGACAACTGGCAAGCCCAGATATATAATCATTTATCATGACTTTGCTTGTGTCATGCGTGTTGATATCCCTGTGGTCACAATAGTGTGATTCTCAAACTTTGTGTGTGTGTGTGTGTGTGTGTGTGTGTGTGTGTGTGTTTGGTGACTCTTGGCCGTATCCTGTGAGACGGACATTTTTTTTCCAAAAGAAATTAGCAGTGTTTGAAGCTGAGTATCTTCTCAGGCTACTTGATGGTCATAGAAAACTGTAGGCATAGGCATCTTTTCATTTTTAACACTTTCTGTGCATTTTAATTCAATCTGATACTACTCCCTTAAAAATGTTGTGCACTTCATATGTTTGTTGTAACTGTTGTTTATTCCATACCTCAGAAGCCATATCTGTAATAATTTCTGAAATAAACCTCTCTCTATTTGGAGTAGAGTGTTAAGAGGATAAAGCCTTTAAGATTCTTAGAAACCATTTTGTGTAGCCAAAGAGGTCTAGTTGGTACCCCCACAGTGTTTCTACAGTATCAACAAAGGATCTTAAAGCTACACTTGACTTAATTCTTACTGTGAGTCCGTTTTGAGAATCTTATTGGTGGGAGAGACTGAAGGAAATGCAGTTTTCTTTTTGAGTCAGTTGCGTCCTGTGCCCTCTGTATTTACTATTAATACCACAAATAAACAGAAAAATTCTAACTTAGTTCAGATTTCTCTTCTTGTATTTTAATACATGCAGCCAAAAAATTTACAATATTGAGCTTGGAGGTCTTAGATTCACAAGTTCATTAAGCACATTTTATGGTTTCCAAGTAACCATAGGATATGGCTTTGTCAATTGTTTGACTACTAAAAATACAGATCGCCATTTTTTCAGCCTCTGATCATAATTTTTTCACTTATTTTCCAGCTTCTGCTAACATTTTGTGTGCCATTGTCCCAAACTTCACCAACAGCCTCCTTGACACTTGCCTAGCCTTTGCCCACTCACTACCTAGTACCAAAGCCAATATTACATCTTTTTAAGTTTCTATTATGTTAGAGACCTACTTCTGATGAAAATTTTCTGGTCAGTTCTCTATTGCTGCATAATGAGTACCATTAATGTAATAATCTATAATTATAATTAAGTTTGTCTCTCTTCAAACTGATTTGCATGTGTTAGAAACAAGAAATTGACTTTATCTGCAACTGATTTAATTTTTATCACTAGGTTAGCAGGATGAATACATGCTAACCCTTTTTCAATAATTACAATGTGCCAGGCATTGTGCTAAAGATTTAAATTCATTTCCTCTTTATATCTTCAGAATAGTTCCTTCAATGAGATTCATAGTATCATTTCACAGACATGGTAACTGAGGCTTAGGAAAGGTTTGTAACCTTCTCAAGGTCAAATAGAAAGTAATAAATTTAGGATTCAAACCTTATTATTCCGATAGCAGAGATGATGCTCTTCACTACACGATGTTGCCTAAAGTGTTGCATATTTAATTAAGATCTTTGGGGGCTTAAAAATGTCAGGGGATAACAATAATCAGGGTCAGTACCCTATGTCATCTTTATTTGTGAAACAGGGTCAAGCTTAGTATCCAGTAGTATGTTCTTGAATCAATCCTACTTTATGAAAATCAATACCATCCATTGGTTAGTAGAGCTATGTTCTGCCTATAACATGTCTAAAAATTCAGTTTCCATATTTCATTCAAGAAGTTTTTCACATAGCACTGTGAAATGAACAGCAGATTGGGGCCTTCCAAGGTGTGAGATTTGAGATTGGAGGTGCAAATTCACTACATTTCTGTAACAAGATTTTCCTCTTTTTTCATTTAGAGACTTAGATGGAGCAGGGCAGGGTGGGGGTGGGGGATGATATGTTAAATAAAAAAGATCAGAATTAAAAATACTTAAAGAAATTATGCTTTGCCACATTCAAGCACAAACCAATGTTAGAATTAGATTAAAACTTCGCTTAGGAGTCATTAATTTGCTTTCTTGAAAGGAAAAAATTATAATTATCGTACCAATTGTTTATAAGCAAATTATAATTTTTGCACTGTATCAGAAGACTTCAAGGGCTTTAAACCTTCTCCTAATAATTGTATTTTCCTACTTAGAAAATATCTGAGGAAGCTATCTGAGTTAAAGTATATCTTCGGCCTAACTTCTTCTGAGCTATTAGCAATTCAGAAGTTTTCTTCAGGAAAGAAAATGTACATATTTCTTAACATAATCAAAACCTAGTGATTCTAGAAATTGGCTTGGATGCTTGCTGTTTGTATAAGGAATGGAAGAGTCTGATTTTTGCCTTCTGCTCAGAGGAATGCTGTAAGAAGTCTGAGTCAATAACCATCATGAGTTAATCCATACACAGCAGTCTAGCGCAAAAGGTTACCCAGACACAGATACGATATGGCAGCTACATGGTTTGTTCTCTGAAATGATGTAAATGAGAAAATCCCAGCTATCAACAAATAAAAGAACCCTTAGGAATCCTTCAGGTATCAAAAAGGGCTTTACACTCCTCCTGGTCTCTTTTCATCTGCTCACAGTCAGAACAAAAGTCAAAACAAAAAACAAAGGCAACTGAGAGCTCAGAACTCTATGGCTAAGTGAAATACAGTTTTGAACAAAGAAAACAAAAGTATTTTTCTGTAGGGGGGCTATTTTTCATCACATAACAGAAATTAAATGTTTGAAATAGAAACTAGACTTCAAAAACATCAAAATGCAAAATAGGTCTTTCAATTGTTTGTGACACTAAACAATGTGTATGCTGTATCTATAAGTAAAAGTCAAGTATATATTGAGTTTAACTTGCATGGAGATATGCCAGATATTTAGGCTTGCATTAATTATATACAAAATATATTTACATATCAACATTTCATTATGATTATCTGTTCCCATCTTATCTCTATTGAGCTAACACTTCTTTTTAAAATAAAGAGTTTTCCTGATATGTACTCTTTTGATCTTTATGCAAACCTGGTGAGTATAAGTAGATGGGATTTCTCATATTCTGAAGACTATTAATCAAATAATGAGATTAGAAGACTATTCATATGGTTATTTCTAAAATTGTCTTTTATACTCATCATTTGTTCTTTTTAGATTTTTTAAAAATTTTTTCTTGGGATTGTGGGAGGAGGAGCAGACGGAGAAGAGTTACTTACATAGATAATGTATTTGGTATAAGTAGGCTATGCATCATAGATCTAACCAGACTATCCTTATTGGTAGGAAATTACTCCTCTGTAGATGCTTCTCTGCAGCACATGCAAGTTGTGGGCACCACGTTCATCAGCAAATGGTTTCTTTACCTGTATTTATCAAACCCTAGGAGGTACAGCTAATAGAGAATACATGTTAGGAAGAAAAGATTCTTTTATATCTTCCTCAAAATTAAAAAGAAAAAAAAATGGAAAAAGGGATGGGTAAGGCCAATACATATGATATTTGTTCTACAAAAGAAGTTTCCAGAGTAGATGATTATTTTCAGTAGATAGTCCACAAGTATATTTACTAAATGGAATTTAATTTCAATGTGACTTTTAGAGGATACACGTATTACTTACAGCGGCAGCACAGCAGAACAAAAAGAGAGCAGGTCTCCGATAAAATCCTGTTTCTGCCTTGGATATTAATTTCTATAGCCTCAGTGTACTCATCTATAATGATACCTGTCCTGGAGAATTCTTTCTGATGGCATGTAAGGGCTATCAAACCAAGGGCAAGGTCCCTACAGCTTAGTGTTGCTTCTATCCCTCAAGCTTTTAAAATGAATAACACCCGATGTGTTTTAGCTAAGTGTAACTGAGAAGCGTTGGGTATTCATGGTTTGCTACAATGAAATAGAGAAAACAAGAGATGACCCTAACTACAATCAAATAGAGTGCTACTACACATTTCTCTGCTGGCTATGTCTCCCTTATTAAGACACACACACACACACACACACACACACACACACACAGAGAGAGAGAGAGAGAGAGAGAGAGAGAGAAAGAAAGAAGAAAGAAAGAAAGAAAGAAAGAAGGAAAGAAAGAAAGAAAAGGAAAGAAAAAGGAAAAAAGTCAATACAGTATCATTGCAAATCTCCAAATGGCCTTGCTTCCTAATCAGTTTCTGCAGCCAGAGGCAGCAAATGTTGAACAAGGCAATAGGTGAGAATGAGAAGTTCCCAGAAATAGAAAGTGTAATTCTAATATGTAATTCACTAGAGGAAACACTTCAAGGCCTCCATTTATCACTTGTGAGCAGGTGCCTCTGTGGGGGTAAGTTTATTTGCATTTTCAGGGGCAAAATGTTCTGTCTTTCATCAGAAATAGGAACCTTGCATGAGAGGAGAGGGAATCTGTGTGATCTAGTTGCAGATGGGTGTGGAACCTTTCCAGCTGAATTTGCACATCAGCATGGCTACACTGCTAGGCTCTATAGTGCCGGAGGAAAATCGCAGCTCTTGGTTACAGACACTCTGAATTTGAAGAATTTGTTTATATCCATCAGTTATAACTTGTTTCCATTCCCCCCTTGTTTCTTACTCTTCCCTCATCTCCCACAAAACAAGGCTAGGTTAGCGTGGTTAGCAATCACCTTGGCACTTCTGTTCCTTTGACATTTCAGATAGAGTACTTACAGTTATTTCTGACAGATTTCAAATTTCCAGGCTTTTGTTGCTGTTTTTCTATGCACTCCATTCATTCACTAGGCTGATGAGCTTCTCTTGGTAGCATTTATTTTCCACTTTAGAGTACATTCTTTGGCAATATTGTTTCTAAAACATAGAACTTCCTCCCTATAAGCTTCAGCTAGAAAAGTAGAACCAGTAGGATGTAGCTATTAAGAGATATTGCAAGGAGCTGGCTTATACGATTGCAGGGGCTGGCTGGGCAAGTCTGAGATCTGTAGGGCAGATTGTCAGGAACTCTGGGCACAGGCAAAGTGTGTGTCCCATAGGGGAAGCTTCAGCTCTGTTTTAAGACCTATCAACTGATTATGTCAGGCAACCCTGATTATACAGGATATTCTCCCTGTCACCTGATTATGGACTTTAATTACATCCACAAAATACCTTCACAGCAACTCTAGGTTAGTGTGCAGTGAGTTACTGGAGATGGTAGTCTAGCCAAGTTGACACATCAAAAGACTGCCGGTCTTTCTTTCTTTGAAAGAAATAAAAGTCAATTATAATAAAACTATCTTATCAAGCATTATATAAGCATTTTTTATAGTCATTAAAAGTAATGTTTATAAAAATTTTTATAAGATGCCATAAATGCTTCTTCTGCAATGTTATCAAAAAAGGATCATATGAACAGTGTTTATTAACTATGTAAAAATTCTAGTGGAAGACGGGCACAGAATGATTCATAGCATATAACGGGATGGTCTTATTTGTGTCCTGTAATTTTGAAGTGTTTCAATGGGAAGTTATTCTTTTTCTAATAAATTAATATTGAGTTTATAAATAGAATGTGTACCCATATCATGCTCACTCTAAACATACTTGCGTTCACGCTTGGGCTATCCTTTGACCATCTGCTTTTTCCCAGCTTTCTTTTCTTCTTCCTAATTTGGACTTCTCAATCTTATTAACCCTCACACACCTCTTCCTATCATTTCTCTCCATCACGCCTTATTATTCCACAGCCTGTAGGGGGAACAACAAAAAAACTGTTCCTATTCACACTCACCATCAAGCTTTATCATTTTCATGATATTCCCTCATCATGCTCATAGCACAAAGTTAAGAATTTACTCACTTTGATTCCCACATGGGGGAAATTAAAAAAAAAAATAGGTTTATTTTCCATCACTAAACCCAATCTTACCATCAAACTCCCTGGAAAATGGGTGCAATGATCCTCATTTTACTCAGAGGAAACCAAGCCACTGAGAAGTTAAGTAACCCACTCACTTGAAGGCAACAGACCCTCCCAGTTTAAAACAACCTCTTTATCATTAACATGATCTCATTGGGGGTAAATGTAGAACTATTTCAAAGTTCAAATTCTGTGTCTATTTCTTTCATCATCTAGAGTTTTTCTTTCCCTTCTGTCTAAGAGAGTATGTAAATTTATTGGGAAGATTATTAACACTAGTGGCTTTGAGGTGGCATTGACGTCAGCCCCTACCTACCGTTACCACTGATGAGAAACCAAGGGCTCCTGTAACTCATATTCTGTTGTCCCAGCACAGGCCCTCAGCAGTTGTTTTGAAAGAGCCAGTCTATGCTTCCAATGATACTGATATTCTTACTTCAGTTTTTAATAGTGCTTCAGATACTCTCAGGTCTGGCTGGAACTTCTACTTGACTTCCAGTTTGTCCGGCAATGTTCACTTTAAGTCAACTTTTTCCTCACAGTACTGACCTCACAGGCAAGGTTGCTCAACAGGGAGACCCCCTCTGAAATGCCTGGGAGCTGAGGGAGAATGGAAGGCACCTTCCTCACTTGCTGCCTTTGCCAACACATATGACAAGACCACGTCTGTTCTCTGCAGCCAACTCACAGGAGCAGAAAGAACAAACCAGAAATCAAGGCACACACCTTCTCCCACTCTCTGCTTCTATCTTATGTGCTCTGAATAGTTTCGCCTCTTCCCCTGTGTGATATTCTTTCTCAATGGGAAAGCTGAAAGAAAAAAGAAGGTAAAAGGAAAAGAAAATGAGAATGCTGGAAAATGAGGAGAAGGTTATCTAACCTTAATCATATATGCTATATTCTGTTTAATTACATTACAATTAAGAGTATACCTTCTGAGGGGCTCCCGAGTGGCTCAGTCGGTTAAGTGTCAGACTTCAGCTCAGATCCTGATCTTGTGGTTTGTGAGTTCAAGCCTGGTATTGGGCTCTGTGCGGACAGCTCAGAGCCTGGAGCCTGCTTCAGATTCTGTGTCTCCCTCTCTCTCTGCCTCTCTCTCTCTCTCTCAAAAATAAATAATAAAAACATTAAAAAATATATAAAAAAGTATACCTTTTTTTCCTTAATGAGATGTATCTTGAGCTTACCACTTATTAACAATGTCCTGCACCAGTTATATAGGTAAATCATTAACAGTACCATGGGTAGTAATTATAGATACATATTATGTATATTTGATGAGTTAGTTAGACTTAACCAGGAAAGCAATCCTTATTTGATTGAATAGCCTTATTTGCTTTTCCATTTTGTTTCAGTTATAGTATATTAGATCTCTGGAAAACAGAGTCCTACTTTTGGCTGAATTACTCTCTAATCAAATGATTTGAGGTTTACTCAATTTATGTTTCTGGGTCTCAGTTCCTCATCTAGAAATTCAATCTGATAATTCGAAAAACTATTTCTAGTGCTAAAAGCCTATGATACTTCTACTTTAAAAATTACATTAGAACTTTGACTTTAAGTGCAATTAGCACTGATCAGTCCTGCCTGGGCTCTGTAGGTGATTATTTATATTCCCTAGGATCTCTGCAGTTAAATGATTTTGTGTCAGTGTCTACAGTTTCAGATTAAAAAACAAAAAGAGGAAGAAGAAGAAGAAGAAGAAGAAGGAGGAGGAGGAGGAGGAGGGGGGAGGAGGGGGAGAAGGGGGAGGAGGGGGAGAAGGGGGAGGAGGAGAAGGAGGAGGAGGAGGAGAAGGAGGAGAAGGAGGAGAAGGAGAAGAGGAAGAAGAGGAGGAGGAGGAGGAGGAAGAAGAGGAGGAGGAGGAGGAAGAAGAGGAGGAAAGGAGAAACCTACCAACACAAAATCTGTAGGCATTAATTTCTCAGTGTAAAACTTTCTGCACTATAGGAGGTTTCTGTAGAACATCTGTTTTAAACCCCTGTGTTGTACTACTACTGAGATGATATTTCCAAAGAATAATTTTAATTTTGATAGGACATGGAAACACTGGAGTAAGCTTTCCTCCCTGCCTGTGGTGCATTCATACTGTATCAGTTTAGTTAAGCTCGATCTACACTTCCCAGAATTCATTCCGTATATGGTTCAGAGTTTCCATTGCCCACAAAAGACATTTTGCATGAGATCTGATAGGCAGTGGTAAAGCAGTGCCATCTTGTATGCTGTAAGGTTTGATGCAGTGTTTCAAATAATGTGGCAGTTGGCTCATGTTTTCACTGACCTGTTATTGCACCTTGTAGGTATGAGGCAGTGGCTGAACACGTAGCTTCTCCACCTCCCACCACTTCTCTTCCTTCAGCAACTCTGATTTTTGGATCACATGAGTGGGTGGATCCATGGTTAAAGTCACCAGCCTGTCCTCCATCTAGGTTGGGGGTGGTGAGAAACATACATGTGTTATACTTTGTCCTTTGTGTCCCATTTTTACTTCATTCTTGTCCACAAAAAAAATAAAACAAAAATAAAAACAAAACAACAACAACAAAAAAAGAAACAAGCTTCCATTCTGGTTTGCCAATCAGGCTGACCTCTGGGGACATCAAACGCAACATAAAACATGGAAGTTAAATCTAACATAGACTCCTTCATCAGTTCCCACAATTAGGTAGGGTCTAGCCCCAAAAGTAAATCTCTTATTCTAACCCTATTCTGTCCCATATGATAGCCATTAGTACATGTGACTACAGAGCATTTAAATGTGACTAGTTGGGGCACCTAGGTGTATCAGTTGGTTAAGCCTCCGACTTCGGCTCAGGTCAGAATCTCATGGTTTGTGAGTTTGAGCCCCACACTGGGCTCTCTGATATCAGCACGGAGCCTACTTCAGATCCTCTGTCCCTCTCCCCTACTTGTGCTCTCTCTTTCTCTCAAAAATAAATAAACATTAAAATAATAAAATAAATGTAACTAGACTGAATTGAGGTATGTGAGGAGTATGAAATCCACATTAGGGTTTGAAGACTTAATGTAAAAAAAAAGAGAGAATATAAGTAATCTCATTGGTAATATTTTATATGGTTATGTTATAATCATATTTTGAAAATATCTCGTTAGATAAAATATATTATTAATTCCATCATTTCTGTTTTAGTCAATTCCATCTGCTATAACAAAACACTTTAGACTGGTTAGCCAAAATAACACGCATTTATTTCTCACATTTCTGGAGGCTAGGAAGCTCAAGATCAAGGTGCTGGCAGAATCATTGTCCAGTGAGGGCCCTCTTCCTGGTTTGTAGATGGGCCAACATCTTGTTGTGTACTCACATGGGGGAGAGACAGAGAGCTCTAGGGAGATTCCACCCTATGATCTCCTCTAAATATAGTTACCTCCCAATGCCCCAACTCCCAATACTATGTATTGGAGATTAGGGTTTCAACATATGAATTTTGGTGACGGACATATTAAGTCCATAACATTTTTCTTTTTTTTTACTTTTTTTAATGTGACTGCCAAGTAATTTTAAATTAATGCATGAGTCTCATTCTATTTCTATTAGATCATAATACTCTATGCATATACTTCTGATGCTCTCATAGAAAACTAAGTCATTAATTTTAATATCCCAGGCTCCTATATGGATTATTAATATTAGACAAAAATCCCCAAAATGATATTTGATGTTCAGCTGATCAATTCTGTTTCAATGTTGCTTTTACATGGAGAGAATGGTGAAGTAGCTTTCTCTTCCATGGCATCAAAATACAATCAATCTCAACTTAGAAAATCACCTGTGGATAAGACTTCAGTTGACCAACCTCACTCAGGTTCATTTAGTCATTCATTCAACAACTATTCTCTAAATAACACCTAAGTGTCAGTTACCCTTCTAGGTCCTAGGTGGGGGAAGGATACAGATTTGAACATGTAACAAAAGGTCTTGTCCTAATGGAAGTTAGAGTTTATGAGGGGAAACAGATGGTAAACCAACCAAAAGAATGACTAGGGTGTTTAAAGTGGATCTTGAGCAAAATAAGATATAATATTGGAGATAGTAACTGGACATGGTTTCCTTTATATGGTTTGAACAATGATAATTTCTTTCTCAAATTATTACAAGATGGAAGCTTACATAGTGTTAAAAGGAACGACTTTATTGATTTACAAAGTGTGCAAAAATACAATAAATAGTTTTAATTTTATTTATTTGAAGAAACAACTGGAAAAATTATAGAAAACCATGCATATGGAAGTAAAGTTGATTGCCACTGATATTCCAGGTATGGCTACTGTGATTTTAGAGCCGATGGGTTCAAGTCTAAGGTTAAAAATTCAAAGCCCACCAGCTTTGTAGCTTTATTTTGAATTGTAGATACAAAGTAGAGAACTGGTTACAGTTTTGTCAGTGAGTACGAAGGAATCATACCTCTTGGCACTTTTAAATGTGTTTATTAACATTTAATGTGTCTGTAGGATGCTTTGAAGGATGTAGTTTATACAATTAGAACATTTATGAGGGATGAGTCATAGTACATGAATCATGTTTGTTATCTGTTTTGAAATTTAAAATCACTAGCAGGTTTCCAAAATGCATGTTCAAGTTCTAAGGAAGAGAGAGGACAAACCTTCGATGGGTAAAGAAAAGGATGCCACACAACACACTTCAGAGAAAAATAGTATTTCTTATAGACTTCAATGTTGAAATCATATAGTAATTGCAAGGAAAGATTTTCAGTGGATCTGACATCTTTCCTTCGGGTTGGCCCATGAGTTGTCTATGAATGGTGTCAGCTTTCTACTTGTGCCGAAAACATTCAGTGGTTCAGTGCCAAAGCAGTTTTGACAAACTTTTTCATTGGTGCCAATTCTCATGATGGTGTGCTCTCAGCATTTGCCTTTGAATTTCAAATGGTTGTAAAACTCCAGGGGTTCACACTCTGTGAATGAAATGAGACAAGAAGATGTCAGCAAAACTGTTTAGCTGCATTTCATTCTTTTTTTTTTCCTTCTTGGCTCCAACGTGGCTTGAGACCTGGCATACTGTACAACACAGTAAAGTGTTAGACAGAAAGTGCTAACCCAGTCAGAAACAGTGAATCCTGCAAGGAGAAAGCAATAAGCTACCAGAAAGGCATTGCCGACGCCTTGCTATGCCTCCAGGCCTAGAAAACAATTATAAAAATGGTACATTTGGAAATCACTGTGTCCCAGGCAGAAGCAATAAATTGACTGAGTTAATGTACATGATTTGACGAGTGATATAAACATGAGCTATATGGCAAGCACACCTCAACAAGAAAAACAAGAGTTTAGTCTGGTACCCAGATGTTATTCAAATACACAGCTGTTAGGCACTGCATTGCCAACATTCAGTGATTTTAATCCTTCAGCCTTACATTGTTTTATAGGGACAACAACAGCAACCTTATTCAAAAAGCTTAACCAATATCATTTCAGTAGTGAGTTCAAAATGCCCACAGTTACGCTAGCTTCTGAGTGAAGCTACATTATGTTGAAGATTCTAACTTCTATCTTCTATGATATCTCCATGATTCTGCTCTTAGGAATGATTGAGTTTAAGAAAAATATAATATAGATTCAATTGGATTATAAAATAAAACAAGATTATGGGGTGCCTGGGTGGCTCAGTTGGTTAAGCATCTGACTCCAGCTCAGGTCATGATCTCACGGTTCATGGGTTCAAGCCCTGTGCTGATAGCTCGGAGCCCGGAGTCTGCTTCAGATTCTGTGTCTCCCTCTCTTTCTGTTCCTCCCCTGCTTGTGCTCTGTATCTCTGTCTCTCTCAAAAATAAATAAAGATTAAAATTGTTTAAAAAAATAAATAAAACAAGATTAGAGGTTTTATATATCAGCTTTCACTTAGGATGCTGAGATAAACATGAATGTGTGCACCGCTAATTCAAGTGGCTTTTCTGTTCATCATTTTGACTTAGTGTAAAGAATGCCATCCAGATGACATTAATTTACATTAATACCACACTACATTTGAGGTGTTTGTTTGTATTGTTTTTTTGTTATCTTCTCCATCAATGCCTCTGGCCACGTGTAGTAAGTGGTTGGCCAAATTACCAGATTCTATAATCGTTGACATCGGTGCAGTTTACATTTTCCTTCCAATTTCAATTTGGTGCGGTGGAGATTAATACCTTAGGTAATATATCTGGGGACACAGTTAAAGTATGTATTTTCAATGAATGACTCAATTCATTGAAGGAACAATGAAGCTATATGAAAGCTGTCTTGGATGTAGGACAAAATCGCTTAACCTCTGCCGTGTCTTTTGTAGGATTGTGTAGGTTATGGAGTTGCACTCAGCAGCTGATTCCAGGAGAGTAATTAGGAAAAGAGCCAATTTGCTATTCATAGAACTCTCTCTGAAGCAGAATAAAAGATATGCAGCCTTTCTTTTCCACTGACCCATTGCGAAAACACTGTAAATACCTTGCTCTATTCTGTCCCCTTAAGAAAGACCTCAATGGTGAGATTCAGTTGTAAAGATATTCACTAATATGCCAGCCAAATGTACAATTTATTTATGTTGCCATTTTATGACATGGGGAAAGGACTATGGCAGATCAACACTTTCTCAAACCTTGGTATCAATTTTTCCTTGGCCCTCCTATAGTGGCAATGACTATTTCTATTTATGGACTTTCATTACTTTCCAAATATATTCTTTCACACAGCAATGGAATTTGATCACATAGCTAATATATCTCAGCAGATTTTACATGCATGACTGCTATCTTCATATTGATCTTTTTAAATTGCTGTAATACTTTGCACTGTGTCTAAAGGCACTCAATGTTTCTTTTATTATAATACACAAGGGAGCCTTGATGTTCACCTCCTCTTTTCCTTGCATCTCCTCTGTGAGTTCTTAGTCTTCTCTTAGGTAACAGAATTGCAAATGTACACACTCTACGTCTTGTATGCACAAAGAGCGATGTTTCTCTTTATTTCTTGTAAGAAAAAGCTCTAATTGCCTTAAGTTTCCATTTGGCTTCCAAGGTCTCCCTGATCCCCCAGGTTAAAATCGGTTCTTTCCTATTAACTCAGCCTCTTCCTAATAGAAAGTCACTGGAAGGTAAAAACAGTCTATGTTTAAAATCATTTTGGAGTATTTTTCTCCCTATCAAGCTTACCCTTCACCCTCCTTAAATCTGTCCCTAAGAGAAAGTTTTTATGTGTTTGACTAGAGATGCATTTGGTACAACTGCTGTCCTCTGGACTTCTAACAGTCTTCAGAGTCTAGGTCTGCTTCAGCCTCTTCAATCCCTATCAGGGTCTGGTGTCCACTGAAGGTTGGCTACCTATTTCTTATGAGTGTCTTGTTGCCACACTTCAGAGACCCCAGTGAAGGAGTCCACCTTTACAGCTCCTATATTATAATCCCAGACTTTCTGATCTACCGGTTATCTTCAGGTATTCCATGGGCTCAAAAGTGCAGCATATCTTGGCTCATTTGTCTGCATCGTGTTGGTACCTGCAGACTCTGAGGGTCTGTTCTCCAGCCCAGCAATCTAGTCAACTTCTCTAACCCTTGCCTCTCTATACCTCAGAATGACATGTAGATATGGGACTTTGCTAAGGGTAGCAGCCCTTGACCCTAATGTTAAGATTTTCATCTATTTCTTCTACCCCCATCCCTCAAGATAAAATTTTCTAGAGGCTTTACAAAATTTTGGAAGGAGATATTCTTAGGTAATAGTCCCCAACCATTTTTTTGTTATTGCTCATTTAACATCTCTTTGATATCTTTGTAAAAATGAGCTTTGAGAATTTAGGGAAAAAAAAAAAACTTTTCTCAGCAGGGCCTACATTTAAAATTATTGTAATTACCTCTATTCCCAAAATGTTAAGTCAGAGATTCAAAAATGATCAGTAACTCTTTTATTCCAGTCCATATTTTTCTTTCCCTGAAGGAATGGATGCCTTTTGTTTAAGAGCTAGAAATTCTCAGAAAAGCATGATTGAAAAGAAATAAATATATGTGGAAATATTTTAAGTATATGTCATCTTTGGGTTTTTACCCATTTGTTCAGTTTGGAGCTTGGACTCTGGAGACAGACTGCATGGATTTGGGTTTAAATCTTGGCTCTTCTGTTTACTACCTGTGTGAACATGAGCATTACTTTTCCTCTTTGTGCCTCCCTCTGTGTGTAAAATAAGGATAATAGTATTTCTCTAATCACACAAGGATTTTAGTAAGTGATCTAATGTTTACAAATTTCTTAAAATAATTCCTAGCATAGTATAAGTTCTATATAAGCAGTTAATAATAATGATGATGATAATAATAATATGCAAATAAAATTAACTGAATCTACAATTGCCATGAAATTAAAAGTTTAATTATAAATACACACACACACATGAAAATACTATCAATGGCCAAAAAAATGATATAAATAGCACATAGAAAGCTGAAATTGCAGCCTAAGGGACTTAGAGAGAAGAGAAATTGGATATGTTCTTACTGCAAAATTAAAGATTAGGCAAAAAACTAAAAATAAACAAAAATTCAACTGAGTATCCACCATATGTCAAAGTTTGGTCTGGGCGCTGAGATTACCACTATAGACAAGACAAATTTTTGGCTCCATTTAGCATAAATTCTTAGTGTGAATGAGATAGCGAATTAAACAAGTAAAAATGAATAAAATAAAATATTGATACATACTTCAGAAAATAAACTAGATACATAAGGAGAATTAATATGGTAGAGGTAGAATTTACATTTGATGTTCCTGGGGACACCCCTCACAAGGCCTTTTAAGTAGAGACCTGAATGAAGAGAAGAAGCCAATCGTGAGAGAACAAGGACACCAAGGATGCATTAAGGGTGATAGAAAAAATGAGCTCGTTGTTCCCAGGAAACACAAAGTGCACTGTGGTATGAAGCCTTGGAGGTTTAAGCAGTGGAGTGACACATTCTGTTATATGAGTTTAGGAAGAAAAATCTGACTGCTATGCAACGAATAGATTGTAGGGGGCTAGTGTGGAATCGGGGATACCACTTAGTGGGCAATAATTATAGCTCAAATTAATGGTGGTTTCAACTGGGACAAAGTCAGCAGTGGTAATTATGGGGAAGAAGTTTCACATACTAGGAATTTTGAAATATGGCTTTTGGTATTTGCCAAGGATCTGCATGCAGGATAAAATGAGTCTCTTCTGCCAGATATTGGGCATCTTACATACACCTCTTAGAAACACACCATTTTCACAGCCTTTGTTTTATACACAGGTAGAACCCTAACTTCCCCTCTTTCCCAGAATTGCTTTGGGGTTCCAGCAAATAGACTTTAAAGGGTTATTTGAAAAGCAAACTAAGATATACATTTGAAAAGAGGCCAGATATACACTTGAAAATGAGTCAATTCACAATAAATACCTCAGAAGAACACAGAGTGGGGCACTCAAAATCTACAAAGTCATAATGATTTGATTCTAAGGGAGTAAAATATTAAACCATATTTTATATGTTGTATGGAAGAAAGTCCATCAAGTATCTTTAACATAACCTTTTATTTGAAGACACCAGGCCTGAGAAATCACCAAAGGAACTCTCTGACCTTGTGCAGGAGGGTGGAATGATTTAAGGAGGGTTAAGCAGGCAGGGTGAGTGGCAGTTTGGCTGATTTCAGGAATAGTTAGTTAAGGGTGATTCTTGAAAAGGATGGAATCACATGTGAGGACGATCTGGCTGTGACATCTGTCACCCCATTGATCACCAGGGTTCACTTGGCTGATGTGGCTGACTAAGCAGGTGTCCCCTCCCTCCCTCATCGCTTCATGTGCATCCCTCCTGAAGCTGTGTGCTCTGTGGAAGAGGACGACCTTCCTGATAGAGAATTATTCTTTTGTCAAGGGGATATGAGTAGCAGAGCTTCCCTGCTGGAACCTCCAAACAGACTCTCAAGGTACATTTTTGTAGGAGAATATAGGGTAGTCAAGCTTCCAAGACTACAGACATATCCAAATGAATGCTGCATGTGGCAGTTTGCCTTTCTTATAAAAAAAATTTTAAATTTTTAAAAAGGAAGGAATTATTTGTGCAGATAACTCTTGTTTATGGTTTTTGTCAAGAGTGCGAAGTAGCCATTAGGAGCTGAGGTCATGTGCAAGAGATAGTAGGAGAAATAGTTGCCAGGACAAAGGCATATGAGGCACTATAGAAAATCCTCAATTCTTCAATCTATCTCACACTGAGTTTCAATTTTTAGAGCACATTACATGACATCTGTTGGGTGTGGAGGAGTTGATTTTGTAGTTAGCAAAGATGGAAAGAGATGGCTAAGAGAAAGCTCAAGGATGATGACATGTTTTTTGGTTATTCATTGATTCTATTTTCATCTCTTGTCTCCAAAGAAGTAATAATGAGAAATTCTCGCATACATAGGAAGGGAATGTTTGACCCACAGTGATACTCCCCACCCAGTAAACCCCCTATCACATATATACACTTGGTTTAGGAATGTTGTACTGCATTCTAATAAGGTTGTCTTATTTAAGCAACAGGGTACCTCACATTCCTGGGGAGTAGGGGCCTGGCTCTCCGGTGCATATGTGAATCATTCCAGATTCTCTGCCAATTATTCAAGGAAAAAGTGTGATCCAAAAACAGAAAAATAGGAATCCACAACATGAGTCCAAGGCAGGCTGGTGAAGAGGTGTCTTATCTCTCTTGCCTAACTCCTTTGAATGTAGATTTCAAGGAGGGTGGGTATAGGCTTCCCTGAAGCAGCCACTAAGGCAATCCCTACCACACCCCAATAAGTCAGCGCTTTGATGGGGCTAAGCCTACAGCCTCAGAGAGAAAGGCAAGATAACATTTATTACTTAGCTTGAATACACTGCATATATATATATATATAATTTTCCTCTGAATCATGAAGTCATAGGTGATTTCCTCTTAGAACAATATATCAAAGGGGGGTAGTGCTTTCTCAAGGACAAATAGATTCCTAGTGAAGAAGAATAAGGGGATTCCCATGTAAAACGTTCCTCCACTGCAACCATGCAGGGGCATAGGTTAATTTCAGGAATGAATTACTGGAAGCTTCCTGAGACAGAGAGCGGAGCCCAAATAATGGCTATGGACAAAACCAAAGAGAAGATGAAGGAATGGCCAGATAAACCTTAATTATTCCATGAAAACTTTTAAGATCAGCAAATTTCCAGGACAACCCAAGATAAGCACCTCTCTTTGGTCCATGTCCCAGGAAACACACAATGATGGGACAGGAAATTGATGCCTTCCAATTTCTCTCATTTTACAAACAGGCAATGCTGACCCTTTGCAGACTTCTGACCCCGAAGACAATGTGAAGTTACAGGTTTTTCCACTGATCCCCCACCTCTCACATGCCATTGATACAAGCAGCAAGACTGAGAACATAACCATGCTCTCTCCGTTAGCATACCTGTGTACTAGACTTGTCACATTCTCTCCCAACCTATCATTTATGATAGCCCTTGAAATTTGAAATGTTAGCATCTGTGTTATGGGAAAAAACATACAATTCCCTTCATGGTACTTCTCCTAGAAATCCTTTAAGACTGAGGAGAAGATAGACTGTATGCTCAGTCCTAAAGAGGAAATTGCTCCTGAATTCTCCTGTGCCTCAGCTGCCCCCGCAGTCTCGTTCACAGTTTGATTCAGGGTCATGCTTTTCCACCTATGGACACACTTTCCCAGTCTTTCTCCATCTCAGCTACTGTCTGAGGCTTTTGTCAATTCATCAAGTTAAATGAGGCTCAGAAACCAAAAAAAATCACGTAGGCTATATTTTTCAGTCTACCTTCAGTAATGTGTAAAGAAGAACGATCTATTGTTCAGTTTCCTGGCCGAAAGAAGCCATTATCATCGTCCATTGAGTTCTTTCCATAGTATATAGAACTGTCAGACTGCCCTTGTACACTTTTAAACTGTAACAACTTAGTTTTAAGGTACAATAGAAACCATCTGAAAATGGCATTTTGAAGCAGCTTTATAAAAGTTTGGAATCTATATTATATAATTGTTCAAAGTGCTTTCTTATTTGAGACCCTGAGACAAATGAAAAATGGATACAACTATGGAAACTTTAAGTGATGTGCTGTGGAAGACAAAATTGACTTCCATATTAGCTGGTGAAGAAAATTCAATGCACCAGATATATGCTGATTGTTTGCACTGTATTAGCAGCTTAAGTAATTCGGGTTTTAAAGTCTGAAAGTCAAGAAAAGATACGGAAACTTCAAATCCCCTTCTGTAGCTCTCACGATTCAAAACGAGTTAGTTCTGTTTTGACCTGTGTAGGCTAAATATATGTTGATTTTATAAAATAGAGAGAAAATGTTTATGCACCTTTATTTGCAGACTCCTCACCAGCCTTTTTGGCTTCCTTTTGTGTTTTCTTTCCTGGATTTAAGCATTTTTTATGGCCCTATGATTGGCCCCTGGAGAGTCTTAAGTCACAGTCATCATTACTGTGTACCAGTTGCTCAAGTACATCTTGAGATTCTATCAAGATATTTTCTGAAAGTGTTCACTTGAGAATTGTATCTACTCCCAGGATAGGAAATGAAAAGAAACACATGTTAGGGCCAGTAGGTACTGTTGAGTAATATTCTTTATGATCGTGATTTAATTACATTGATTTATTGATTTTGCTGCAGTTCAGTTTGAAAGTGTTTGGGATGAGTCATAACCACAAAGGGACTATAAGTCAGGACTGACTAAAGGAAAAACTTTAGCTTATGTCTCATGGTAGGGAAAAAAGAGGGGAGGAAAAAGAGGGAAAAAGTGAGGGAAATATAACTGAGGATAGTAGTGATGACTTTTTTTTTTTTTTTTTTGCATTGGTTCTCTCTGCAAACAGATAGCTGGTTATAGTAGTGGATGTCAGACTTAAGAGTGCGCAAAAATCACCTGGGGCTGCTGGTTAATCATGCAGATTCCAGATTCTCAGCTTGGAGAGTCAGACTTTATAGTTTTGTCATTGCTATTGTTGATGACTTGGGGGCAGGGAAGGAACTATCATCAATCTATATGTTTAATCAGCACTCAGGTTGATTCTGATATAGATAGTTGAGTGACCACACATTAATATTAACTTGTTCATAGGTGCCCTGGGAATACACTAAGCCAGCTTTGTGTGAGCAGGTACCTCTGTTATCTGGTGGAACTAATGGTATAACCTTCTAAACCTGTGTAGGAAATAGTGAGGCTTAAAAAGAACAATCTGCATAAGATATTGGGCACAGTGCATGGAATGTAGTAAAGACTCCATAAAATGTTAGTTCTGTTTCCTCTGGCTCTATTACCAACCGTATATCCTTAAATGTGACTTCATGTGCCTTTCCTTTTTAAAACAGGGATTGTATAAATTGTATAAGTCAGTAGAGTGAGTCAGGAAGTAGAAGTAGAAACAGTGAGGTCTCAAGGAAGACTGGTTTGAGCTCTGCAGGATCTCATGAGCCAGTACCTCACTCTGGTAGCATTTTAGGTTCTCAAATACTTATTTTGTCAGTGTTCATGGGTGTTGAGGCCTGAGCCAGAAGACTGAGTCATGCTAAATACAATATCCAAAAAACTAAGGTAAACAAGGGATTGCTAAATTGCCAACTTTACAGTGAAATATGAAACATATACACTGACAGCTATGCCAGCTTATTTATAAACAAACCTTGTCACTATGTTCAAATTCCATGGGAACAAAAAAGGGGGGAAAAGGAGGTCCAAGAGTAATAATTTACTTCTAGAAATCACTGTCAGAAAGATCATAAATATTTTAAGTCTTTTTGATTGAGCTTCATAAGTTGATGGTTGCTTGGGGAACATGGAATCAGAATGAGGGAAATTAGGTTAATTAAAATTTTACTGACTTTGGAATAAGACATTCTGAGAAATCCATTAGAACAGTCTAGTTCTGCATAAATACTCAAAATAATCTGACAATACGTTGTCCTATGGCTCTGGCTCCTTATTCCTTGACCAGAACTAACATTTCCCTCTTGGGCTATGCAATCTACCAGGCTTAATATGTGCTCTTGATTGCTTTCCAGATATATTAAAATACTGACAAGTTACTGCAAAGCACCTGAAGGAGTAGGTCTCTAAGAAAAGATTGTATTATGTATGAAATTTAGAGCCATGATTCAGTTATACAAAAAAAAAAAATGCTTTGTTTTCTATAGCTATACTTAATTGAATTTTTACATTTTATCTCAGCAGATTGTCAGGGAACTGTTCATCAATCATTAGCATCCTTGTACATTTCCTCCTAAAGAATATTACCGGAGGTTTAATCTCCCTGAACCTCCACCCTAGTCACGTGTACTCATGAGGTTTTTCCACATTTTTCAGGCAAGAGATCTTTTATATTGGGATTGCATATAGGAATTAGTAGAGCTTTATCCATCATCCTTGTTTTTCCCCTGTTAATCCTTAGTGATACATGTTATTAAATAAAATTTTATTTTACCTTACACAGTCATTAAAAGTTGACTTCTCCAGGCGCGCCTGGGTGGCTCAGTCAGTTGAGCGTCCAACTCTTGGTTTTGGCTCAGGTCAAGATCTCACCATTCCTGGGATGGAGCCCACATTGGGCTCTGCTCTGACAGTGCAGAGCCTGACTGGTATTCTCTCTTTATCCTACTTTCTGTCTCTGCCTCTCTCCCACTCATGCTCTTTCTCTCTCTCTCTCAAAATAAATAAACATTAAAAAGAAAGAGTTGACTTCTCCACATAGTTCCTCAGAGAAGTAGCTCCACGTCATATTTTTTTTCTCTGAAATATTCTTCCCCTGTTTGACAACCTGCAAAAAGAACAATTTACACAACACTAACAAAATTCTACCATTTGGCACAGGTCTCATTAGTAGGAAACCAGGTATCTCATGATTAGTGTTATTTTTTTTTTTAGTTTTATTATTTTTTTAATTTCAGCTATATTGAGGTTTAACTGACAAAAGTGTAAGGTATTTAAAGTGCACAACGTGGTGATTTGATATACATATATGCTATAAAAGGATTTCTTCCATCTAGTTAATTAACACATCTAACCCCTCACATATTTATCTCTCTTTTGGCAGGGGGGGTGGTGAGCATATTCAAGTTCTATTCTTTCAGAAAATTTTAATTATACAATACACTGTTATCAGCTACAGTCACCATGATTTACAGTAGAGTCTCAGACTTGATTTAGCTCCTTGCAACCGTTTTTCTAGTCTCTACTTCTATGTATTTGACTTTTTATTTTTTCAGTTTGCGTACATAAATGAGATCATGCAGTATTTGTTTTTCTCTGTCTGGATTATTTCACTTAGCATAACGTGCTCAAGGTCCATCCATGTTGTTGCAAATGGCAAGATTTTCTTTTTCTCATTTCTGTATAATATTCTGTATAATATATATACACATGTACCTCATCTTCTTGATCCATTCATCTGTTGGTGGACTCCTAGGTTGTTTCCATATCTTGGCTGCTGTGAATAATGCTGCACTGAACATGGGATGCAGATATCTCTTCAATATCTTGTTTTCATTTCATTTGAGTATATATCCAGAAGTGAAATTGCTGGATCATGTGGTGGCTCCATTTGTAATTTTTTGAGGAACTTCCATACTGTTTTCCACAGTGGCTGCACCAATTTATATTCCTATTAACAGTGCACAAGTGTTGCCTTTTCTCCATATCCTCACCAACACTTGTTATCTCTTTTTTTTTTTGATGATAGGTGTTCTAACATGTGTGAGGGGGTATATCATTGTGGTTTTGATCATTGTGGTATTTTCATGATGATTAGCGACATTGAGCATCTTTTCATAGTGCTATTTTTTTTTTCAACGTTTATTTATTTTTGGGACAGAGAGAGACAGAGCATGAACGGGGGAGGAGCAGAGAGAGAGGGAGACACAGAATCGGAAACAGGCTCCAGGCTCTGAGCCATCAGCCCAGAGCCCGATGCGGGGCTCGAACTCACGGACCGCGAGATCGTGACCTGGCTGAAGTCGGACGCTTAACCGACTGCGCCACCCAGGCGCCCCCATAGTGCTATTTTTTTAGTGATTGCTCAGAAAAGGTTTGGTTTAACTCCGTGAGGTTTCTAAACTATGTTCATCTAAACCAACAAAATTGGTCTCAGTTATCTTTTTTTGTTGTTGTTGTCTGATAGTATGGAGGATAATATAGAATTCTTATATTGAGGAGAAGCTCAGCTCCTTGAGGTGCATTCTTTTGGAAACAACGAGAAATGCTTTGAAGGGTTTATAATGTGCAATTGACCAGAAGACATTGAGTCAACTTTGAATAAAGTGGCAATAATCACGTATCATCTCTTTCATAACCTAATTGTAAAATTCCTATGCCCAAGTAGATGGCCTTTCTTCTACCTCACACTTTCCTAAGACTATTCATGGTGAAACATGATCTGAATTTGGCAGCCTGCTAGTTACACAACTCACCAGTCAATTCAATTTTGGTGAGAACAGTTCATAACATACATTTCTACAATGCATATACCATATTGTATTAATAGAACTCTTCATAGAAATGAAAATCAAGCAACCATAATTTTACAAATGAGCATGATTATGTTTTAGAAGATGTATCATGGCCTTTTTCTCTTTGTGGAGCTAAGGAAAAGTTCTACAAGAAATGCCCCATCTTCTTCAGAGGTATGCCACACCATGGTTCCTTCAAGTCCTTTTAGTGTTCTAAATATGTCTGTAGGAATTCCTTCACTGGTTACCAGCCTTCATGTTCTAATACAACCCATGTTTTGTAAGTATGCATCAAGAACTCCTTTTTCTTCCTTTGTACTGAGAATTCGTTCACAGCAACCCTCACAGGGGTAGCCTTAATGGCTGGTGCTGTCCGTCTGTAGCTGGTGACTGTCTTAATATTTGGCACCTCACAGTTTTTCCTCAGCTAAGAGTATTGGCTGAAGTTCCAGCACACTCTGCCTGGCACATGTTAAGCCCTAACTAGATATGTACTGAGTAAGTGAATATATCCCACTTGATATCTTTTCACACATGTTTAACTTTATACCTTTTTGTCAAAATCCAAGGTTACTTTCCATATTTATTTTCCTCCTGAACTAGACAATGTCCTCTTCACACCCACTTTCTGGGCTTTCCCATCCACATTCTATGTTATTGTTATTTAGAATTTTGAATCCATCCCTTTTAAAAAATATATTTTTCCAACATTTTACAACTCTTTTGCTTTTGGTATCACAGTCCTCCTTCTAGGTTCATATTTCACTATATCTTTTATTTTATTGTTTTTATTAATTTTTATTTTTTTTAGGTAGTCTCCATACCCATTGTGAGGCTTGACCTCATGACCCTGAGATCAAGAGTTGGATGCTCTACCGACTGAACCACCCAGGCACCCCTCACCATATCTTTTACTAGTAAAATTTAAAAATACTTGCTTATGGCAAATAATTTTAGTATTTTAAGTCTAATGTTTTTGTTTAAAACACTTATAGGGGCACCTTGGTGGGTTGCTTGGTAGAGCGTCTGACTTTGGCTCAGGTCATGATCTCACACTTCATGAGTTCGAGCCCTACATCAGGCTCTCTGCTTATAGCACAGAGCCTGCTTTGGATCCTCTGTTCCCCCCAACTCTCTCTGCCCCTCCCCCACTTGCATTTTCTCTCTCTCTCTCTCTCTTTCTCTCTCTCTCCCTCTCTTTCTCTCAAAAATAGATAAAATATTAGAAAAAAGCAAAGCACACTTGTAAATGGTAGTTTAGTTGAGTGTAAAATTTAAGGTTGACTCTGATTTTCTCACAGACCTTTGAAAATAATACTCCATGGTCTTTGGGCAGTTCTTGTTACTACTGAAAGGACTGTATCAGTAATTGTGATTCCTGTGTAGACACTTTGGTTTTTCTCCCTGAAGCTTTCAAAGATTATTTTCCTCCTTGTTGTTTGGTAATTTCACAGTGTGTTTAGGTGTGTGTTTATTTTTATTTATCCTGATAAATACTCTTTGGCTTGCTAACTGATGATTCATGTCTTTCATTGATTCAGAAAATGACTCTGTCATTATTTCTTTGAAGATTACCTCTCTACTCTTTACCTTTTTTTTTTCTTTGAAACTTCTCTGATGTATATGTTGATGAATCTGAAACTATCTTCTGTTTCTCTTAACTTTTTTCCCTATATTACATTTTAGCCATTTTCTCATTATGACGTAGAGTTCAATAATTTTCTCTACTTTTGTGGCCCATTCAAAATTTATCACATTTATTTTTTTCTTTGATAATGTTTTTAACTTCCAGGATCTCTAATGATGTTTTTATTTTTCAACTCATTCCTCATCATATCCACCTATGTCTTGTTTCACAATTTACCGTTGGTAATTTATGAATGTTATCCCTTCCTTTATCACTACAAACAGATTAAGATCATTTTATAGTCCTTTTCAAAGATTGCTATGTTATCTGCATACCCTCATAAGTTAATTCACTCACTTGTTGAATTTTCTGTTGTTTTTTTAATTTGTTCATTTTTCTTTGTGCTGTAGGCCTTAAAATGTCAATTCATCTTGAATAAGTGTCTGAATGTGTGCACACGTTTATTTTTTACTTCCCATGGTCACCCATATATTGTAGTGGTTTCCAGCCTGCAAAATGAGATCCTACATTTAGAATCACTTCTTATATTGGAATTTCAGGGGTCTCATGCTATAAGGGATGACATATTTCTAACTCCTGAATCTAGATGGCTTAGCGCTGGTCCCAGGTGGGATGGACACGTCTGTTCCCTCCAGCTTTCCTGGAGCAGCCCCAGGCAGTAATTATAGCTTTTTCGCATTTATTTTCGTGTGTTTCAGATTTCAGCATGACTCTTGCCCACAGCCACATATAAGATGGTATGATACTTCTTATTCTGACAGAGTCAATTCGCCAGCTGCTTCCACCAGCTTTTGATCTAGGAACTTCATAGAATTGGAGCTCAGGCTTCATTTATTGTTACAGATTTTGGTTCCATTTTTGTTTCATGGGGGTATCTATATGATGTAAAAAATACTTTATTATTTTTATATGTTTAGAATCAAGGTGGAGAGGATTCCAGATGAAAGCACAGCAATATTTTGACCAGAGTTCACAACGATAAACATTCTGCCTCCACATTTCAATTGAACATACATTCTGTGGCAAAAAAAAAAAAAAAAAAGAAAGAAAGAAAGAAAAGAAAATCAATACATTGCTCTTAAATATGCTGCTTTTCAAATATATGTAAACTTAACTCACAAACATTAAAACAAGGAATTATATAGGTAGCTCTTTCAATTCAAAATTGTTCCTTACCTTTCTATCTCTTTCATGCATTTTCTGAACTTAATTTCTATATACAAACATCTAAAATTTAAAAGTTCAGTTTCTCAGGACATATTTCTCCTTACAATCCCACGTGTTATAATAAGGCAAGACTTGTCAATTATCAGATTCAACTCTGAGCTCTACACTTAAAACTTTCCTCTTGACTTAGATCAAAATGTCAGGAGGGGCTTTGAACAAAAAGTTTCATTTTCTTAGTTAGATACTATTTAACTTGGATGGAATGCCATATATTAGAATTTCCTAACTTTTTCTTATTATACTTTTTTGTGCATTGCTTTTGATAGTATTGAGAAATCAATTTTACATGTTTATCAACTAAAAACATATAATACACTATTATGTAGTGGTTTTAGTCAATCTCCCTTTACCCTAAGTGCCATGTTCATATAATAATGAATTATATTTTCAGTGTATCAATTATAAGTTATTTAATTCTTTTTTATGTTCCTTAGGAAACTACTGTTTCAGATTATGTTCTGGAGGTATCCTTATGTGAAGAACTGTGCAGCATGTGAAATTTTAGCCTACTTACAAACTAATGTGTTATATTGCCACAGTTTGAAGAATGTTGAATCCCCTGGGTCAGAGTCAAAGGATTTTATTACTCATGGCAACAACGTTAGCCAGAGCTTCACATTAATTTTCACCAGTTCTCTGTGCTCCTCAAAATTCCATTGAGTAAATGCAAAGGCCCTAACACAGGTGATTGCACATGAAACTGGTTGTGTTATAAGGTAGGATGACTGAGTTTGAGGGATTCACCATTTTGACAGAAAACAGAAATATACCTGCTCTTTTCTATGAGCAGAGAAAAGTGGGGAGGGGAGGTGTAAGAAAGGGATGGAGAGGAGTTACCTAATATTTCCAGGTTGCCCTGCAAACATAACCCTGAGAAATGGCCCTGATAAAGAAAGATTAGAGGGTTGCATTCTTGGCTTACCCAGTAAGAACTTGCAAGGAAGCTCAGGGTTCCTGAAAGATTTCCTCTCCCCAAACCAAGTAAAGAAGAGCTATTATATAACCTTATTAGATATACAAAGAATACTATTATTAACAATAAGAAAGATTAGCCAGTAGTTATTAACTGTTTTGCTTGGTGTTTTATCTACTTTATTTCTATATCCTGTTATCTGCCCCCATGTACTTTTAATCAATCCATGTTTGAGATGAGTTGAGGAAACCAAGTCCTAGGTATTTTAAGCCACTTGCCTAAGGCCAGTAGAGACAGAAAGCAAAGGAAGATTAGAGACATCTTAGTAATTATTTTTATAAAATATGATAAGTCATCTACAGTTATCATCATAATCAACATCATCTTCTATATGCTAGATACAAATTTTTATTTTTTAAATGTTTATTTGTTTATTTTGAGAGAGAGAGAGAGAGAGCGTGCACAAGTGGAGGAGAGGAAGAGAGAGAGGGAGAGAGAGAATCCCAATCAGGCTCCCTGCTGTCAGTACAGAGCCCATCGTGGGGCTCTATCTCAGGACCACCAGATCGTAACCTGAGCCAAAATCAAGAGTAGGACACTTAACTGACTGAGCCACCCAGGAGCCCCTAGAGATTTTTAAAATCAAGTCCTCATGGTAATATGCACTGAGGATCATTATTCCCATTTTCTAGCCCAGGATAAGGATAAGAGAATTTAGGGAGGTTAAGTAAGTTGCCCAGGTCAGGAATAATTGCAAGGACAAGAACAAGGATAGCTCTAGAATGTATATTCTCAATCCATTTGTTATCTTATTTGTCAATAAATAATTATAGCTTCACATTAACAAAAGCAGCCTTTCTCCTACACCCAACACATGGAACCTTTGTTTATACTATTTTCAAACAGTTGCAGATTCAAATTTTTAATTAATTTCTTCATACTGGAGCACAAATGAACTACTTTCTTCCAATCCTGAGATCATTAATTAAAAAAAAAAATATTTCTTCTAGGATCCATCACAAACTATCAGTGCTTGCTTTTATGGCAAACAATTAGCAATGTGGAAAATAATGGAAGCTGGACAGACCACGTGGGAAGCATATTAAATAAGTTATTACATTTCAAACTGGTCTTTTACTTTGCCACTCAATCACTTTTTTCCAGGGGGAAGGAGTTCTATGACCAATACTGAGAATATCTAAAGCATTCCAGAAATAAAGAGAGATTCAGGATGAAAACTCAACAGTACATATCATCCTCACCTTAGGATGGGATTACGTCTTGACAAACCCATTGTAAATCGAAAATATCCTAAGTCAAAAATGCATTTACTACACATAACATCATAGCTCAGCCTAGCCTACTTTAAACATGCTCAGAACACTTACATCAGCCTATAGTTGGGCAAAATCATCTAACACAAAGCCTATTGTATAATAAAGTGTTGAGTATCTCATGTAACTTATTGAACTGTACAGAAAGCGGAAAACAGCATAGTTGTATGGGTGCAGTGCGGTTTTTAAGTGTATCCCCTGTTTATCCTCATGATCATGTGGCTAATTATGAGCTACGGCTTGCCGTTACTGCCCAGTATCAGCAGAGAACATCCTACTACATGTCACTAGACCGGGGAGAGATCCAAGTTTAAAACCCAAAGCATGGTTTCTGCCGAATACATAAGGCTTTTGCATCGTCATAAAGTCGAAAAATCATAAGTCAAAACATCATAAGTCAGGTTCATATATGTTCATATCAATATATTCTATATTTTCTATAGATAGAATACATAACAATACGTAGAAATTGCATTCCCTAGAATATTTATTGGGGAAGCACTGATATTGTTGGGGCAAAAAATATTCTGATAAGATGTTTAAAGTAGGAGTGAAGAACAAAAGACACATTTGTTTTCATAATTGATACTGGCTATTTCCTAATTAGGTATGTGTGAGGGGTTATTTAGTTTGCTAAACAATATGATAGGGTATATCAATTTAGGTATTCCCAATTTTGGGCTAGTAGCTGAATTGTCTATTGTTTCAGGTCTTTTTCTTTAAGATCAGTTTTAGCTTCACAGTAAAATTAAGAGGAGGGTATGGACATTTCTGATATACCTCATGTTTCTATGCATATATAGCCTCCCCCATTATGGACATTACCCACCAGAGTAGTTCATTTGTTAAAACTGATGAACCTGCATGGGCACATCATAATCACCAAGAATCGAAAGTTTACATAAGGATTCACTACTGGTGTTGTACATTCTATGAGCTTGAACAAATGTATCATGGCATGTGTCCACCATTATAGTGTATGGAGTGTTTTCATTGTCCTAAAAGTCCTCTATGCTTCATCTAATCATCCCTCCTCACCTCAACTCCTGGAGACCACTGATCTTGTTATTGTCTCCATAGTTTTGCCTTTTCACAATGTCTTACAGTTGGAGAAATACAGTATATAGCCTTTTAAGATTGGCTTCTTTAACTTAGTAATAATGTGTTTAAGGTTGTCTTTTCACTGCTTGATAGCTCATTTGTTTTTAGTACTAAATAATATTCCATAGTTTCAACATACCATAGTTTATTTATCCATTCATCTACTGAAGGGCATCTTGCTTTCCAGGTTTTGTTAATTATGAGTCAAACTGCTATAAACATCTGTGTGTAGGTTTTTGTGTGAGCATACATTTTCATCTCTTTTGAGTAAATACCAAAAAGCATGATTGCTGGATCATATAATGAGAGTATATTTAGTTTTGTGAGAAACTGGCAAACTGTCTTCCAAAGTGGTTGTGGTATTTTGCATTCCCACCAGCAATGAATGAGAGTTCCTGTTGCTCCACATCCTTTCCAGCATTTGGTGGTGTCAGGGTTCTGGATTTTGGCTATTTTATTATTTGTGTAATGGTATCTCATTCATGTTTACATTTCCCTAATGACATATGATGTGGAACATCTGTTCACAGGCTTATTTGCCATCTTTCTATCTTCTTTGATGAGGTGTCTTTTAAGGTCTTTGGCCCAGTTTTGATCTTTTTTAAAGAATAAATAAATGTATTGTCACATTACCTAACACTAAAGGATTTGAACTTTGTCATCACGTGTAGTGTGGGTACCTGCCTCACATGTAATAAACTCTGGCATTCTGACTACAGTCAAATGTTATGCATCCTTTTTTTATAAAAGGAAACATCATTTTTTGATAGCAGGAAAATATAACAATAATGAATGCTGTATTTAGAGACAATCCTTTCATAGAACTTACAATGAAAGGATGACCACGAAAAAAGAAAATCAGATTCACTGTTACTATCCCATTTACCCTTGCCAAATATAAACTTGATCTTTTTCTGTTACTTTGTACAGAATCAACAAAGATATAATATATTGGAGCCAGTTTGTTTTTTGTTTTTTGTTTTTTTTTTTACCCACCACTGGCTGTTGACTTTCAGATAAATATAGCATCAAAATAGTTCATGCTGGGGCTCCTGGGTGGCTCAGTTGGTTAAACATCTGAGTTCATGAGTTGGAGCCCCGTGTTGGGCTCTGTGCCGACAGCTTGGAGCCTGGAGCCTGCATCAGATTCTGTGTCTTCCTCTCTCTCTGCCTTTCTCCCTCTCTCTCTCTCTCTGTCTCAAAAATATTTTTTTTTTCAAAATAGTTCATGCAACCTAGTTGTTTGAAGTTTTCTCTAGTGACCACTTTACAAACAGATGAGACAGCCTATTTTTCAGGTTTATTATGGCTATATGTGAGAGAAACTAATGGTCAATTAGCTAAAGCAAAAGAAAAACTGTATTAGCCCATATAACTACAAAGTCCAAAGGCAGTAAAACTTGCTGCAGACACAGATGAATCCAGGAGGGTGAACTGTAGTCAGAGATCTATCTCCTTTCCTCCATCTGCTGACTCAGTTTTTTTGTCTGTTGATTTCATTCTCAAGCAAACTTACCCTATGTGCCAGAATAGCTGTGCCAGGTCATCCTGGGTTTCCATTGTTTTCTATTCCTGAGAATTAGTGGTAGGATATACCTGGCATGTCACTACCTATCAAAAATATTCATATTGGCCACACTGGATTATGTACCTAATTCTGTAAGCCAGAAGCACAAACACATGATTGATTTCTTAACACAAGGACAGGGGTTGGGAGGCTTCTGAAAGGAAAAGACATGAGTAACCTAGAAATAGAATCTGCCATACAAGGGGAGGATCCCCGAACCTCTGATCTAGGCTTTGCAGTCCTTGTACCCTTCGTCTCTCCAGAAGGAATCTATCCCACTACACTTTGGCTGAAGACTATGAGAACTTCTACTAAATATCCTGCAGCCCAGTCTATTTATTAATTAATACCAGAAAAGAGGATAATCATGCTTAGCTTAAAAAAATAGATTTTTAATTTTTTTTCAATGTTTATTTATTTATTTGGGACAGAGAGAGACAGAGCATGAACGGGGGAGGGGCAGAGAGAGAGGGAGACACAGAATCAGAAACAGGCTCCAGGCTCTGAGCCATCAGCCCAGAGCCTGACGCGGGGCTCGAACTCCCGGACCGCGAGATCGTGACCTGGCTGAAGTCGGACGCTTAACCGACTGCGCCACCTAGGCGCCCCAAAAAAATAGATTTTTAAATGTGCACTCCCCAAAAGTTCAGATCAAACAGTGAAAATTCAGGCCAATATGTAGAAACAAGAGCTTAGAACTTGTAGCACTGCTAAAATGCAAAGGATCAGAGTCTCATGAAAATCTAGAGTTTGCATCATTTAAAATATAACTAGGTTAGTCAGTCATATTTCCGGATGTTAGAGCAGATGATAAAATTCCAAGTTACAATGTGAATGGAGGGTCAAGGACTCCACCCCTTACTAGAACTAGCTGTGTCAAAGATTTTGAATTGAGAGCTTAACGTTCAGAGGGTAAATTACTTGTTTTCAGCTCTTTGAAACCTCTAAGCAAGTGTGTGAGAGGGGTGAGGTGGGACAGATTCATTCTTCCCTGAGCATTCATTAATGATTCATATTCCCTTTCAATATTCCCTTTTATCATTAAAAGTAATGAGTATCTGGTGCGTTAATAAAGCCATCCTCATATACTAAGACTATATCCTTAAAAGAAGCCAGATTTCAGCTGGGGAAAAAAAAGGCATTAGATTTCATCTCCTTTTTGATTTCCTCTCACATGTTGCACAGAAGCCTCTAACTTCCTGTACTCCTTAATAAAAACTTCAAATCATGCGGCAAGACTTTTGACATAACAGAATTTTCAGTAACATCCTTTCGGCAGCTAGCAGCAACTTTTGTCTCAGGAGGGAATCTCTCACCCTGTTTTGGGTTATTAAAGCTAATTAAAGTGATGACCCTTGTTTGCCTTACTGTCACTCAAGGTGCCCGGAAGGGGCATCCTGTCCCTTCTCAGTCCTTTGTTCCTTTTCTATGGCCTTGGTAGAAGAAAGAAAGGAAATGCTATCCCCCTGGGGCTCTAAGCTGAAAGCAAATCTCTCTGGGAATCAGTCTTTTTAATACAGAGGAGGCAATTTCTCAATGTACTCTTAAGAAAACATTATTCCCCTGATTAATTCACAGCTGGGAACTTGTTTAAATATGTGCAACTTTTACATGTTTCTAACACAAACCCTGTCACCAAATTTTCCAACTGGGAATGTATCGTTTTTATTTTGTGCAAGGTAATTTTAAATAAGAGTTTAAAGGATTTCCAGGAGAGTATCCACATTTTGTAGAAAGTAAAGAATTATCTTTTGGAAGAAAAAGCATATGCTTGGATTATGGCAGTTTGAAAGATCCAATCACATAAAATTCATTCTAAATTTAAAATATTTTACTTTGAATGTCTACAGTGTTATAATATCAAAACTTTCATCCTCAACTACCTCCAAAATCCAGGAAAAAAATCCTTGTATTGTTTTTAAACTTAATAATTCTTATTTTGTCAAACCTTCACTTCATTATCTATTTATGCATATCTTAATATGTGATACCCATCTCATTTTTTAAATCATCTTGACTTGAGAGTGAATAATAATATAGTTAGGAATGTTTTGGGCTGCAAATAGCAGCAAATCCAAATAACACAGTCTTAACAAGTAAGAGTTTATCCTTCTGTATAGAGAATTCTGAGAGTAATTTAGTGCTGATTCAGTGGCTCCATGATATCCCCAGCGTCTCAAGCTTCTGCTGCTTTTGTCATCTACAAACTTTAATATGTTAGTCCTCGGCTTCAGGTTGCAAGAAGACATCTACAACTCCAGAATCATGCTATAGTTTAAGGCAGGAAGAAAAAGGTGGTGCAGAGGCCTTCTGTCTGAGTACGTCCCAGCAGGAAGATTTTCCCATATGTCTCATAGGCCAGAACGGTATCACACGGACAACATACATATAAGTCATTGCCAAAAAATGGGATGAAGGTGTAGAACAATTAAAACTATGTAACAGAGTCTCCTACAAGTCTCTGTTGCTTATTTTGTTCTAGATATACATGTAAAAGCCACAAGATACTTTGTTGTTCATTAATTATAGGAGGAAAAATTCTACACTGTTTTTCGTTTACTTTTTTTTTAAGTTTTTAAATGTTTATTTAGTTATGAAAGAGAGACAGAGCACAAGTGAGGGAGGGCAGAGAGAGAGGGAGACACAGAATTGGAAGCAGGCTGCAGGCTCTGAGCTGTCAGCACAACATGATGTGGGGCTTGAACCCATGAACCGAGAGATCATGACCTGAGCTGAAGTCAGACACTTAACCGACTGAACCACCCAGGCACCCCTACACTGTTTTTTAGAAGTGAGTGCGCGCATGCACACAAGTGCAGGGGCGGTGGGTAGGGGAAGAGAGAAAAGGAGAGAGAGAATACCAAGCATGCTCCACACTGTCAGTGCAGATCCTGATGGGGGCGCAATCTCACAAACCATGAGATCATGACCTGATCTGAAATCAAGAGTCTGACATTTAACCAACTGAGCCATCCAGGAGTCCCTACACTTTTTTATATTGAAACATTCTTGAATCTGAGAAATAAGTTTCAGTGTACTAATACTAAATATATATTTATACTTAAAAATCAGCTCTTACTAAATTGATAATGCATCTTTGAGCTGAGAGAACAGATCTTTTGTGAATCACAGTATATTAATTCTGAGTCAGATGATCCTTCTGTTATATGTGTTCATTTTTCTAAAATGGGATTACTAACATAGTAACATGGTAAATTTCACTAATGCTGCAAATACTTGATAATTATTAAGGTAAGCACATGGTGAATCTTAATATAGATAATGATCACAAACAGCAGGTGTCAGGTAGTTACACTGGGAATCACCCTGTTTATTTTCAAATGATGTTTGTTTAGTTTTTGATAATTCCCATTTAAAAAGTATACAAAGAAATAGGTGAATACTATCTGAGAGTACAACTTCCTTGTGGTCCCAGTGTCACTGTTTTGATTGGATTGTTGTCTAGAAACTAGGTCATTATGAAGGCAGACACATTTTAAAATATTTTACATCCTAATCTTTTCTCATCTTAATGAAATAACTTGTAGAGTTGGATTATGTGAATATGATTAGAAACTATCCCCAGATAATTTCCTTTCCAATCTCAGGTAAGACTTTAAAGAACATAATATAAGCACAAGGGTCAAACTAAGAAATACTGCGTGTTTAATTATAGATGACTTAGAGTCTAGAAAAAGGGTTGGGAACTTAGGGCGAACTTGGACGCTTCTCTCCATTCTCACTATATCATTATCTTGTATATGTAGATCTATTACAACACTCCTGAATTGCACAGCAACTATCTGTACTGACAGAAATGAGTGGTCTTTATCATTTTAACATTATATACTGGAATTAAATGAACTACTTAAAATCTTTTTGCCTGTAATAGCATGATAGTCTGAAGAGTACAATATTTACAATCAGAGGACTTAAATGTGAGTCTTTATTTAATTTTATGTGTGACCCTGAGTAAATCATTTAACTGCCGGAGCCTCAACTTACTTATCGGCATTTTGGGCATGAGAAAAATTGTTTAAGACATGCTTTTTCGCTTGTGGCAAAAGAACCACAGCTATAGGAATAAGACTTAAAAATCAATAAAATTTGTAATGTTCTAACCTTCATTCCACTTAATTTTCAAGTGTATCCCATGTTTGCAAATCTAGTTAAACACTGTTTTGTTTTGTTTTTTAATTTACCCTGGTGTTTGGTTTACACCTGATTCTCTTTCCTCTCAGACTTTTATACTCTCTTCCTGCAATTCTGGATTTCACCCAGGTTCCTCCTGTCTCTCCAGATCTGCTCTTGATTTCCACATGCTGCAGCCTCTGGAATAGGTCACATCGCATCACTCAGCCTGGTTTCCTCCACTGATCACAAACTCCTCCATCACCCTACATCACCCATAGGTACCAAGGTGCTTGGAAAACTATAAGGAATTATGCAAACTTACCTTTTTATTATCAGCCTTAAAATAAAGGCGATGGAGTTCAAATTCTTTTCTCCTTTCCATTTAGTTTAAACCCAAAGAAGGAGCCTGATTGCTTGAACATAAAATCTTTGCATGGTTAAGAAGTAGTTTCCATTTTGCATCACTGGGATTTTCAGAGTGAAATTATATAAATGTTAAAAATATTCTGGGAACTCATATTATGTTGATGATTTTGCTACTCAGTAGGGTTTCTTACTTCTTTTTATTCAAATGCAAGAAGACTTTGAATGCATCAACGGAGGCTGATAGCAGACTTTCTTTCCAAGGTCAAATTACTAGAGAAATAGAGGAAATATGGCAAATGGCAGATCATAACAATATTCATGAACATATAGTGCGGATGCCCTAGGATTGATGGCACAGGCAAATAGAAACTCACTGAACACAATCCTTTCATTACCAAATATGTTTCAAAGTTTTTTGGGTTTTGTTTTGTTTTGTATTGTTTTTTTTTTTTTTTTTTTTTTTTATTAAAAGAACTGCTCTTCTATCAAAGGGGCAATAAGCCTCTTCCAAGGTCATTTAGTTTCCCAAAGATTGATCAAGTTATAAGGGGACTGAAACTCTTTAAACTACCCAATGTTTGAATTTATGCTCTGCTCAGTGTTTATGACAAAACTCACATTATGTATTTCATTAGTGTACACAGAAGCCTCGACTCTTTGCTAATACATATTTTTAAAATTATGCTTAGAATATATTTCCAAATAGTGCTGATATTTCTATATTTAAGACAGGTTTGGATTTGCAAAAGTCCAGTTGGCTCTGCCTTGGCAGAGTGTATGGAGCAGGAGTAAATGTCCTGAGGTGAATGGAGATTTCTGTTGATGGTGCCTAGGTACTGTTCCAGCTGTGAATTTTTGAGATAGGGATAATTGAAAGATAATTTGCTTTCTGTGTTTTACTACCATCTGAGTTTCTCTTCTAATGCTGAGACTGATTCTCACAGCCATATCTGTTTCCCACACATAACTAATATGTATTGCCTGAAACAAGGTCAATAAATGTTAAGTAGGGAATGAATGAACACTATCACTTTTTTCATGTAACAAGATAAATAATAATTACTTTTATTTGTTGACTATGAATATTTTTATAGCATTTACTATGGTGGCAAGCACTTGTAATTGAGCAAAACAGTGTCTGATAACTACATTAATCATCTCATTGTAATTTTGCTCCAAAGATATTGAAGTCCAGTGTTGAGGAACTAGCCTCCTGGGTTAGCAATGTGGATGATAATAATATTTAATATCAGTGTGTAAACATAGGAGACTTAAAAAATTCAGAAGAAATAAAATATACAAATATACAAAGTGATAGTTCCTCCATCCCCCTTAATCCTTTAATTGTACCTTCTACCTAATCACTCTTTCTGGTGTCCCTTGAAATAAGTTTAAGCACTTGGAATCTTTTCTCCTGGTCAACAAAAATTGGCTGTGCTCACTTCAGGAGGCATTGTTCTCAAACTTAAAGCACTTGGGTAAAAGTCTCCACCACATCCCAATTAGTTATTGGCTTAAAAAGTGCCTCCTTCTTTTCATTAACTTGCTAGCATAGGAGGCTAGAGTTTATTCCTCTTAAAAATCTGATGCCAAGAGTGGCACCTGGCTGGCTCAGTTGGTTGAGCATCTGACTTCGGCTCAGGTCATGGTCTCGCGGTTTGTGAGTTTGAGCCCCACGTCTGGCTCTGTGCTGACAGCCTGGAGCCTGCTTCAGATTCTGTGTCCCCCTCTCTCTCCACCCCACCCCTGCCTGTGTTCTGTCTCTCTCTGTCTTTGAAAAATGAATAAACATTTAAAAAATTAGAAAACAAATCTGGCGTCAAGAGGGTGCCTGGGTGGCTCAGCAAGTTAGGTTAAGCATCTGACTTGATTTCAGCTCAGGTCATTAGCTCACGGGTGATGAGTTTCAGCCCTATGTCAGGTTCTACACTGAGCAGGGACTGGTTGGGATTTTTTCTCTCCCTCTCTCTCTCTGCCTACCCTGCGTGCTCTCTCTCTCTCTCTCTCTCAAAATCAATATATAAACCAAAACAAACAAACAAAAAAAGTCTGGTGCCAAGAATGTATCTTGTAGGAGAGTGGCTTCTTTCCGTTGTTACTTCTTTTCTTTTCTTGAATCTTTCTGCAAAAGACACATAGTGTCTCAGAGATATCCTATGTCTTTCCCACCATCTTTCATTTTCTTTTAAAAATTCATATTTTTGAAAGTTCTGAAAAATTTTAAACATCCTAGATTTATTGATTAGAGCCATTTCTCCCTGTTTGGTAAATATATAAAACTAAACACAACCTGGTTTGAACAAATGTGTCACTTGTTTTCTTAGTCCATTCACGCTGCTATAACAAAATATCATAGACTAAGTAGCTTATAAGGAAGAAAATGTATTTCTCACAGCTACAGAGGCTGGAAATAGATCAGAGTGCCAGTATGGTCAGGTGAGGGCCTTCTTCGGGGTTATGGACTTCTTATTATATCCTCACGTGCCAGAAAGGGCTATAATGTTCTGTAGAATCTCTTTTATAAGAATACTAATCCCCATCCATGAGGGTTCATCCTTCATGACCTAATCACCTTTTAAAGGCCCCACCTCCTAACACTACCACAATGGGCATCAGAATTGCAACTTGTAAATTTTGGGGGACACAAGCATTCAGACCATAGCACTTAAAGGGGCCAGAGATGCTTTTGGAAACTGAGGATAAGGGTGCCCAGACTTCAGCAGCAGCTCTACCCAGTAGCTCAGTCGTCATCAGCACGTTGTCTCCATTCTCATTGTTGCTTGTCTCTGAGAGTCTGTGATATTCTTTTGTCTTGCTGAAGACTGGCTTTCTAAGCTCATCAGTCTGCATGACAACACGTGGTTACTCAAGCTTTCAGAGTTTATGTATTATGGTTTCCTAAGAAAGTCGAATTTAACTATCATCTAAAACCCAGGAAAGGGAATGATGGTGTAAGCTTGAGTCAGGGTCCTTCCCACCACATCTTCTACCAACTATAAACCATCATGTATGTCTAGGCTTTGAAAATAAACACATAGCTACAGTGTGGGATGAGAGGCGTTATGCCCAGCAGAAAGAGTGAAAAGCGGAGACAATTGCCATAAATGAAATAATGGGCAAGCAGTCAGACAGGAATCTAGAATGCGTTCCAGTTAATCCAATATTTTCCTGTATTGTCATAAGCTTAAATATCTTCAAAGAGTCACGTCTTCAAGAACTGCTCACTCTTTTCTATGTCTAAAACTGTCAAGGACATTTTGAATATACAAATACAGTTAATTTTTTTTTTTTTTTGGTGTCTTAAAGTATGACATGGTTCAATAGAACAATTGATGAGGTAGGGAATGGAAGCTTTGATTTTAAACACATCTAATTGTAAGGAGTATTAAAATAATAGTAGCACGAGCTGGGTACCAAATGACTTTCTCAAGAGTATTCTCTTTTAACTAATTTAATTTTTAACACTATGATTATTCCCAGTTTATGGATGATGATATTGAGGCCAGAATGTTTTAACTTTCTAATGATTACAAGTTTAGTGAAGAGTGTAGCTGTGGTTTAAATCCAAGAAGCTTGTATCCATAGCTGTACCTTTGACCCTTATGATATTAATAAATGCAATGGAAATAAGATGCTAGTAGGGACATATTCTAGAGACTTGCTTTATATTTCCCTTAGGCTACATGTAATCTTGCTCACATTTTCTGTGGTTCACACTAGTATCTCATCCTATTTTATCTTCTGCTTGGATTTTTCTGCTTACTCATTTTTCTTCTCTCTTTTATATGTTCAATTTGTGCTTGGCTCATCACAAAACCAGTAATACTTTACAACTTTTCTTAAGCATCAGTTCCCAAACCTAACTTACCCCTTTTATCAGTAGTCCCAGCTTGTAAGAAATGAGGTTTAGAATATGAATGGTCTTACTCATAAATTGGAGCCAAGTAATAAGTCAAGGATGGCTGAGTGTTCTCTTGGCTTCAGTGCCTGATTCTCATCCAATTGGCTGTAGACAGTATCATGTGGTACAAAATATGGCCACCTTGATTTAGCCTTTGGTACAAAGGTGTAGTAGGTACTATAAGACATGTTTCAAGGCCTCATAATATCATCATCATCAGTTTTACACACCCTACTAAAAAAAGAGGAATAGGAAGAAGAGAAAAGCTCCTTGAGAATATTATCAAACCACAAACAGATCTCAAACATCATTTACTAAACACAGGTTTTCCTTTCTTAAGAAAGTAGAAACGAAGATGGATATATGGCCAGAGTAGTAAAGTAGCAGACTAGATGCAACGATATTTACAATTTAAATAAATTTACAGTGCTTCCTTTCAAAGAGCTTAAAGTCAATGTGCGGAAGTAAAATCCACACTCATGTACAATATCATGAGATATTTCTTCATATTATTAGAACTTCTACTGTCTTATATAAACCTACACACAACATAATCTCTGAATAAAAAGTTTCTTCTGCTTCTTATGTATGTTTCTTATACAATGACCTATGTCATTTTCATGTACTCCTTTATGGATAAAACTGATGGAATGGAAATACTACATCCAGATACTTTCCAGAACTGATCTTATTTCCAGCGTTAGCCAAAACATTCAGCACCTTCTCCCCATCCATCAAGCTGATTCTCATTGGGTTGGTCTTCTGGATACATGCAGACTAATATATATATATATATATATATATATATATATATATATATATATGTAATCTCTTTCTGTGTTCCTGAGAAGTCAATTTTATCATCTTTTTCATAGAGAAAATAGAGTACATGAGGAGGGTTCTTTCTCAGCCTCCTCTCTTTCCCCAGCCTTTTCTCTTCAGTCCTGTGATCATCCTCCCTGTTTACCTTCCCTTCTCCCTTTCCTTCCCAGTGGAGAAGCTGTCCTGTCATCTGTCCAATGCAAGTCCTCCCACCTATTATTTATGATCTGTTTCCTCAATCCTCTTAAAGCAATTATTCCAACAATTATCCCCTCTCTTGAATATTCTTCCTCTCTCTCCTTATTGGCTCTTTCTCTCCAGCATATAAATATGCTCTCTTCTATCATCTTAAAAGGAAAACAATAAGAGCCAAACTATGTCTTCCTTTAACATGGTTCTATATATTTTATTCCCCTCACAAGACTTCTCAACCTGCTAGTGTCTAGTGATTTCCACTGGGTATAGGATAAACTTGGACCACATTGCTATGCATTTATCTATCCAATCAGACACAATTTCTTACATTTCTGCTGCTTGTAGTCACTTGGAGGTATAGCAATTAATAGGAGAGATGTAGTTCTTAGCCTTATAGGATCTGACACCAAGGAAGGACACATGGTGTTTCATGACATGGGCCCTACTTGTCTTCTAAACTCATATGTATGTGCCTATTTATGTCTCTATCTCACTGTGTCTCTGCCATCTACCCATCTATCATCATCTATTGCTCATTCCCTTTTTGAAACCTGCATTTCAAAAACAACCAAGCTCTCACAAATCTATCAATATACCTTAGAATGTCTTTCTAATCCCTTTGCTGTAGTGCCTTTTATGCTTCCTCTTTTTCTCTACATCTTTCAAAACTCTGTCTTTCCAGTATGGATTGTATACTCATCCTCTGTACTCCCACATCCCTCTTTCTGAGTTATCACAGCATCTCATACTATGTTGTACTTATTGTTACCTTATTTGTCTCCCCCACTAGTATATAAGCACCTTGGCCTCATGTTATCCAGGCACCTTCCTTCTATGCTCAGTACCTAAAGTCTAAGTTTCCCCTAGAAAGTGAGACTTACCTTTCCTAGGCTTCAGCAATGTCTAGGTAGAGGTGAGGTTAAATTAATAGTAGTAACAGACAACTCCACTCATTCTTGCCTATACATGCTCATGTAGGATCTCAATGACCTGAATGTCATTTCTAGCATTTCTAGGAGTCTCCAAGGGACATCTGATAACATATGTCTGATAATACCGGGATTTGCTATTACTTGGGTGAGCAACTGCTGAGTATGAGATGGGGCCCAGGCATCGTCACTGACCACTGAGCTCCTGGTATCTGTGTCTCTTTCTGATCACTGAGAATCACCATGAAAGTCCACATGATACAACAACCTTAATACCATATTCTATGTGAAAGAAAGGACAACCCTTCTCCTTCACTCTGTGTCATTTTATTGATTGTCTGGAGACAGAAGGATTTCAGGCTGCCTCTAGGTGTCAAATAATGGGCTACATGAAAATTGCTTATGCAGCTTCGCCTTTATCTCTGTATCCTCAGACCTCAGACCCAGTTTATGCTGCAAGGCAAGGGAGGGCACAGCACTGTTCCGCACCACCTCCTAGTCTCAGCCACCAGGTGTCAGCATCTAAAAACGTCCCCTTTTACCTTCTGCAAAAATAAATAAGTATCTATGCAATCCAATTACTTGAAGATCTGTTTACCAGTTCACCAGACACTCCCAGACGAGCTTAAGTTTCATTTTCTTTTCTTTTTTCAGTTTCATTTTCTGCTGAAGGTAGTACACCTTATAGGTATAACCCCTGTAAATATGTGTTGATTGAATAAATGACAGAGTGAATGAAGAAATGATTGAGTGCACTGTGGTATCTCACTGGTTTTATTTTTATTCTCTGACTATCTCATCCATTGCTTAGAATTCAAGAATCCTAAGCAAGAGGCTGTATGAGTGAGTGAGCATTTGGATTGCAGAAAATAAATGTGAAAGCAGAACATCGAAAAAAATATATATATATATTCATGTTATATAAGAAAAAATGACTACAACCATTACCATTCATCATCACCAACATAACTGAGCAATAAAATCCTCTAACTTAAGCCAAGCATGTGCCTTGATTCTTTTGTCCCATTTCTAAATTTCAACAGCTAAATGATTCTGAAGGAAATGCCTTAGCAAAGCATTACTTTTCTGTAGTAGAAAGAAAGGACGTTGCCTTCAGAGTCAACCATGCTGAACTGGCCTAGTGGAGGAGGGAATCTGTTTGTAGGCCAAAGGGGAGAAGAGTTTGGGAAGGCTCATAAAAGAAAGAAAACTATGAGAGTGCTAATCGTTGCCATCAGAACATAATTTGTGTGAGAAGAGCCAGATAACATATTAACCTTCCCCATAGACTCGTAAGCCATGGGTTTGACCATATGGAAGCTCACATTCACACTGAGTGAATGTAAATAAAGGTTTTCAACTCCAGTGCTATCAAAGCCATTTATGTTTCTGGCTCAGCAAGGCTTTCAATTCTTTCCTAGACATAGTTAGCATAAAAGGGCATCCCACTGTTTTCACTACATTTGGATGAAAAAAAAGTTATAACCTAATCCTTATTTGTTTTCTTCTAATAGGTTTTTGAAAGAGAAAACACATTTCCTGTGCTTTAGATTGCTCTTTCATGACTGAAATATAATAAAGAATCACCAATTGACAACTATTATACAAAGAAGAATAAAATGTCACATTTTCCTGGTTTCAACATTATCAATATTCCAAAAGAAATAAACATTTACAGTGAGTTCTATCTGTGAGGACATAGGAATCCAACAACAGTTTGTGATGGTTATTACATTCCAGCCTTTGGCCTTGAGGAGCAGCCTTACATATTTTGGAAATCAACAGGCTGCTGGTTCAAGTGGGAATGACTGCAGTGTCTTAATATACTGCCTGCCTCCTGAAATTTTAGTTTCATCTTTAGAATAAGCCAATACCTGCAATCTTTCAAAGTTAGCTTGTAATAAAATGTCTTCACGCTGCATATAATCTATGCAAGAAATTTTGATTGCCACAAGGAGGATAAGTTTATGGGTGTTTGTGCTTAATTTGATCAAAAATTAAGGATCACATATTATTCCCAATGGAAGACCTTAGCAAAAGATTTTAAATATGTAAAAACAAAAATTGGGGGCTGGGTACAGAAAAACAGTATAATATCTAGATGTTATGTAAAAAAAAGGGGGGGGTATTTGCCATTGTCCTTATGAATGCCAGTGGACATGGAATCAAGAGTTCCATTTTGAACTTATTAATATAGAAGGGAGACTATTGAACATCCAAGAGGAAGGATCAACTCACTAGCTCAAAGGGAAAGTTTCCACTGAGAGGGAGAACTGTCCACACATGCACATGCTTTCACACATATACACACACATAAACACACATAACATAATCAGCATATAGATGCCTTTTAATACCATAGAATTAGATGAGGTCAGATAATGATGTGTGTGGGTAGAGCAAAAATTCTGTTTGAGCCTGGGCCACACCAGCATGCAGAGATTTAGTAGAGAAGGCAGAGACTAGTGAATTCTATAGGAACCAAGAAAGAGACTAGTGAGTTATATAGGAACCAAGAAAGTAAATAACTACTGATATGCAATGTAACTGTTTCATATTGTACGATTAACTTAACCAATCTTATTATTTTTATGTTTTGGAGTTATTTCCCCCTAACCAAATGGTTCCATTAACCAAAGGAGTCATCATTTAAACATGGGTTTCTTTATACCAAGCCCAATGTTTTTCTTTCCATGGATGCTAGGTCTAATTAGGACATAATTTGATTTTATTTGCTCTCTTGATATTATTATTATTTAAAATACGTTTTGATGAAAACATATTCCGCTATTACTGAAGGGTTCCTTGCATGACTAATTCTGTGATAAGCAAGTAAAGGGAAAGTTTCTAGAACATCCTTTATGCATTTAAAGTCAAATGGATAGTAGAGTATGTCTGCATATGGATTGGAGTTTGGATGAAAGTTTGAAGCCCTTTAATATAAATGCACACAAGCCAATTTTCAATAGAAGGACCATATTTATTATAAGGAGAAATCATAATTCAATGGAAAGAAACATTATTTCCCCAAAGAATTAGAGGCAAGAAAGGAAGAAAATCCGTACACATGGCATGAATGATCAAGAATGCAATCTATTTCATTAGGAGAAAAAAAAAAAAGCAGGAAGTTACTTCTCAAAATTCTCTCATGACTTACTTATTTTATATCTAGAATTCATGTTTGTTTCTAAATCATTTAACAATTATTTGATTAGCTACAAAATAAACAAATAAGAGAAAAAGATATTGATTTGACTCATTGCTTCCTATAAACTTAGTTATTGTGGCATCATAAAAATACTTCAGGGACTTTTATAAAGTACTTCGCCAAAAATGGTTCAATGACAAATCTTCTTCATGTCTGTGTAATGCTTTCTGCTTAGCAGAGTGTTTCCACAATTAACTCCCTAACATTTGCTTCATGATCATCTTTTGACTGTTAGTGGAGGTGTATTTATCTTCTTTTAATCTTGAGAAATGAACACTGAGATGCACTGATGCTAAATAAAATGCCCAGAATCGTAAGGAATATTGGGAGTAAAACGGGTATGGCAGAGAGGTGGTATCTTCTACACTATTGTGAGTCCTTTCTGAAAACAACTTCCTTCTACTCCCAGATTTGTCTGAAAAGTTACAGCAGATTATATTAGAAACATCCACTTGTGTACTCAAATCCCTCATAAGCAAGCAAGGCTGGACCCTCCTTGCCTAAACTAGGTGTGAAGTAGCCAAGTGGCCAGTTTCTCACCACGTGCATGGCAAAGAGGGGTCCTACTTAGGAGTCACCATGAGGAAGAGAGACTTGGTTAGCATAAACAAATGATGAGTTCTCCTAGCTTGTGATATGCTAATTGTTTTCACAATTGGGTCCAGTGGGGTACTGGAACCAGCCCACAGATGGGGCACTGCCGTGTCCACCTTCAATGATGTCATGCTGATAGCTTGAAACCCACCATAGTGGGATTACTTACACCACAGAAATCTTCCGGTGGTACCAATTGGGATCATTTGATTTGCTAACTATTATCAGCACACTACTGCACATGGCTCTTAATATTTGTAAATAACTAGCCATACTCTAAAGGGCGACCTACGGTCTCACTTTTGAATACCAGGAAATGTGGAAAATACAGAAATATAAAATTGAAAAAATGTTTTAAAAGCACATGCCAAGACGATTACTCTGCATAACTATTTCTGCTTGCCCCTCTTGACTTACCTAGATTAAACGTAAAGGGTATAAGAGTTTAAAAAGATTAAAAGAATGTAAATTTTAGAACTTTCATAATACATTATTGAATATTCCCCAGAAATATGTGTGGAAAATTACATTTCTAGTATTAGTATATCAGAATATTTATTTGACTTTTATTCTCTAAAATGTAACCACATTTCCTATCAAATTCCAGTAAAACTTGCTGAAAAATCTATCCTTTGTACTCATTTGAAATTCCACTTTTATTAGAAACTAGAGTGTAGATATATACCTGGATCATTCTTGAGCCTTTTTTTTTTTTTTTTGTTTCTTCATGTGCCTGTGTGTATTACAATAGTAATCCCACCTTGTTTTATTTATTTCAAGTTTATGGACATAGTGGGGGTTTAGTTAATATTGCAAAATACACTATATGCTATAATATTGATACAATCACTTGGTATTTTCAAACTTTCTAGTGTTCTCAAGATACTTGTTATTAGCTCAAAAGCCCATTTTAAAAAAAGGACTTTCAGGTGTCACAATTTCAAAATATGTTTAAAAATCTGTTAAATCATTGTTAATGCTTTGTTATATCAGAATAAGAAGTACATATTTAGAGCAAATATACTAATAACCATGATTCAGCATTAAAAACTGTGCATTTATCTGAACAGATGACAAAACCTTCTTCTAAGGAACTGGAAATTATTCTCCTTATGTGTTGTGTTCTTATCAGGGTTACTTCTTTTTCCCCCCAAAGAGAGATGGAAAGTACATTTTCCTCTGTCTTGAAGATGTGAAAATGACAAGCAAAATACCAGCTGTATTTTTTTTTCTGAATGTGTTTCATTGATCCTTTGGTTAAGAAAAGCTGAAAAGTAACTTTCCATCACATTTATCCCATGACACATAATTTTAACTGTGAGAATTAGCAACAGAATGAATGACAAATGATGGGAAGGGATTGACAGATGCTAGTAATTGTACGAGCTACCCTGGTTATTCCGTTCTGTCCAGATTTCTGTATTTCATTTTGTCATCCTTCATGCATTAAGCTTACTCATCCATCTTGTAGAAAGATGGAAAATTGCATAAATGGGTTATTTGGTTGTATTAGTACTGATAGAATAGGAATGAGCATTACCATCAAAAGTATATATTAGAGCTCATCAGAAGTGATATGGTCTGCAATACCCCATGTCTCACACAAAAGGTAGGATTTTCTTGGGCAGAGAGTGTTCCAAATACAGATGAAGAGTTCTTTCCTTCTGAAAATTTTAGACAATGGAAAAAGTAAATAGCAGGTCTACCTTCAGAAGAGTATGCATATGAAATATGGTCCATATTTTCTATATCATGCACTAGGGAGCTAAAACTTCTGAGAAACTCCTTTCCACTTAAGAATATTTTAAAAATTGGGGTGTCTGAGGGCCTCAGTCGGTTGAGCATCTGACTCTTGAATTCTTCTTAGGTCATGATCCCAGGGTGGTAGGGTGAAACCCACATCCAATTCCGCAATGAGCGTGGAGCCTGCTTAAGATTCAATCTCTCTCTCTCTCTCTCTCTCTCTCTCTCTCTCTCTCTCTTTCCCTCTGTCCCTCTCCCCTGATTGCACTCTCTCTCTCTCTCCCCCTCTGTCCCTCTCTCCTGATTGCACACTCTCTCTCTCTCTCAAATATTTTTTTTTAATTTTAAAAAAGAATACTTTAAAAATTAACAAAACTAAGGAATTTATTGTGATCGGAAGCAGGAAAAACTAGTACTCCCTATTATAAAAACCTCATAAAATGAAGAAAATTGTAGCATGATACGGGACACTTTGTTATTAGAACTTTCAAGGCATTTAAACATTTACTCTATGATTCTAAGATTATAAAAATCATATCCTAATCATTGTCACTGATCTTACATCCCTCTCTTGGTCAGCTAGCAGTTTCTTTTCAACTCTTTTTATACACTAAAATTAGCTTATATCTCACCAGATATGTTTCCCATCCATCTCAGGTTGTCAAAACCAGATTTCCTTGTTTTAGTATCATAGAAAACATTCCCATTTTGCTCTGGTCAAAATGGTATGTACCTGTCAAATATTGGTGGGAAAAAAAATCTCACACAATATGCTAGCTTACCTTTTAAAGAGAATGAAGGAAAAGGAAACAGAGTTAACCCTAGCAAACCTTTCCATTATACTTATTCCAGGATTTTATATGGCAAATATTTTTCATGAGAGGTGACCTCATATATCAGGCACAAAGCTTGCCTTCAGGGATTCCGAATACTATGAGGTTAGGGACACCAGCAGTCTTATTTATGGATGTGCCTAGACTGCCATATGACACACAGAAGGAGGTTAAAAAAGTATTCAGTGAATGGATGAATTACGTATAATATATATAAGGCAGAGAGTGACAGGTGACTTTAAAGTGTCACTGATTAGGAGTGTGCATATGACAGGAGGAAGAGACTGTCTCTGATGAAAGGCTTATAGTGGGTGTCAGCCAACTGACTCACCACATTGCTTTCTCCCATCTCCTCATCCTCCTCAGTCCTCTGGCATCTCATTGGATGAGCAGATTTGACCAGGATTTTCAGGAAAGTACTATTAGGTCCCTCTTTCTCACGAAGACAAACTGTTTTGGGAAAATGGCAGTTGAGAATGGTTGAGTTTTTACCAGAGTGGCTGACTTTCTTGGAAAGTGCTGAAATAACAGCCAGATTCTGTGCTACATTGTAAATGGAGGCCATAAAATAAGAATGATAGTATCCCCCACAATAAAGGCTTCTGTTCCCCTGCAAGTCAATGAAACAGCATGATTTGTGGGATGAAATATAACACTATCACTATGATCATCAGTCCTCATTTTATAGAAAAGTAAATAACCATTAAAAAGTTTCCGTCACAATTTAAATCGTATTGATTTTTTTGGCCTCTGTTTTATCTGTGTATTTCTGGAGGGGGGGGGTGTTATTTTCTGTTCTTTTCTTGTTTGTTAATGGAACTTTGAAAAAATCCACAAATGAATGGTGGGATGTATTTGTAAATACATTTAAATACAGTTAATACAGTTAAACTCTGGCTCTGATGCTCTCAACTCCAAGCCCATTCCTTATTCTCTCTTTACCAGCCAGGCTTGGACTAATATTTCTCAAACGAGGGGTCACACTGATAGCTATTTCTTCCCTGAGATCAAAACTCTTACCCAAACCTGAGACTGGAGGCCTGCTACCATTCTGTTTGACCGACACCACAAATGCCAATTACTTGTCTGAATCTCTTCTAGTTTCTGTGATGCCATGATTGGCCTTCTTAATGACCCTCAAGTGATACCCCTTATGGGACGTAGCACCTGTTAATCATCAGTCTGCCTCTCACTAAATGCCAGTCACCAAACTCAAGGGATCAGTGGTTGTCAAACTTCAGCCTACAGTAAGAATTGCCTGGGGAGCTTAACAGAGGTGCGCATTCTGAGACTCCAACTGAGATGATCTGATCTGGGTAGGTTGGGCTGACAACGTACAGTTTTATCAAACACACAGGCTGTGCAGGCACAGGTGATCCTCACAACAGACTGAGAACATTGCTGTTGAGAGTCTGTTTTATGTGTCCGGGAAGACTGCTCTCCGTGTGCTGCTGTTGTCCTGTCCTCTAGCATGAACCCCCACCTCAGAGTATTGCCTTTGTCTTTATCTCAGGAATCTTGGAATGTTTGAACCACCAAAGTACCTATCCACCCTCCCTTGCTGCTTTGTACTTTTTCTGTGCTGTAAACCCTGGAGATACTTTGAGTAGACGCATTGGTTCTAAAGAGCAACTAAATCAATGATCTTGAGACTTAAGTGGGCCTCATTTACACCTTGATGGGAGCTCCACGGTGCTCTTGTCTCAGTCATTCAGTGAAACTCTGTAATTAATTGTAACTCAACTTCTCAACCTCTATCCATGACATTTTGGCATAATAAGCAAAATATATTATCAAACACCTTCCGATGAAATCAGCATATTCAGTTATAAAATAGAAATCTAATTACATTGCTACAGCTCTAGGCTGTGAGGTTTGGCTTTATATAACTTTTGGCAGAACGTATGTGAAGATGGTGTGAAATTGCTTTAGGGTGTTTTTTTTTTTTTATGAGAAATTACAGGTTTCATAGTGCAAACCAATTATTTTTAGGAGTTATTCAGCTAAGGATAATAGTTATTCTATAACATTTTTTAACATTCTTATGATATGCCATAATATTGCTAAATTCATGTAACTTACGAATCAATAGCACACTTGTAGAGACCCAAACCAATGTGCTTATCATTTTAATAGGGAAGAAACCAACAAGGGGGGATTTGGGAATTTGCAATTGAATAAAAATTAGTGTTTTTTTCATTATTTATAATACTGTTAGTTGTTATGAGTGCCAGAAGAAAAGACTTCAGAATTGAACAATGTGAAATACATCGCTTTTGTAAGAAACTAAGTAGGCAGCACGATGTATTTGTTGAATGTATACATTGGCTTCTCAGAGATTTTAAATATTCTATCAATTTTACCCAGTACACTTATTCACATTATGAGCGTATGAGTCCTAATTTGGGGAGCCATTTTAGAAGTCATAGAAGGAAGACTGTACTCTATATCAGGAGATTAAATGTTGAAGCTTTCTTTGAAACTCTTTTTAAGTAACCATGTACACATTTAACTCTATGAGTTTCAGTTTCCTCCCCCTAAAATGAGTGAGTAGGACCGTGTGATCGCTAAAATTGTTTCTGATTTGAAGCTACATGAAAGTTATCCAAAGTCCTAGCAGAATAGAGATATTTTGAAGAAGACACAGACCAGACGAGATAGACTTGAGAATTTGGGTCAACTACTAATTTTCTCTAATTCTCAATTTCTTATCCAAAAAATAAATAAATAAATAATAAAATAAAGATAGCATTTCAACTCTTATGGTAGTTGTGAGGTGTAACAAAGACAACATACCTACAAACAAGTAGGACATGGTCTATACTATAGTTAGAGAATTCAGTAGGTGCTCAAACACCATTACCAACATCATCATCACTGTCATCACCATTATTACATTATTGCTGTTAGTATTTTTTATTATTTCATTGTTATGACATTTCCTGACTGTTAGAAAATTTTGTTACTCTATGGAAAAATGCAAAGCTTAGCACAACATGTTATCTGTTTGTAGCTCTCTGCATGTCTACCTGAAAGGCTTAAAATTTCTTTATAGTTAGAGCTACACTTGCAACTTTTCTAAAGTTGTGTTTCTTGGAGGAAATCTAAGACACCTGCTTCTGGATTGAGGCAAATACTAAAAACATCTCTTTTCTTACATTTTTTCATCTCCATATCTGGCACCAGCTGGAAACTGGGGGACACGGAGGGGGCAGAAAATTTTTAAAAAATAATGAGAAAGAGAAAAAAAAAAAGTACCAGAACTTCATGATTGAAGAAGGGTTAGTTTACAGAATGACTGGGTGGTAAGCAAGGTATATAGTACAACTCCTTCGGCCCCTGTCCCATCCTCACAAGAGACCAATTAGCTGTTCAGTGGACTGGTAATATAGAGAAAAATATCTTTAAAGAGGACCAAAAGCTGTTCCTTAAATATGTATCTAAGTTCTACAAAACCAGATTCTGTCAACTTTAACAGGTAAAATAGATAATAGCAAATCCTTGTAATGTACATAGATGAGAAGGAAGCCCTTTGGGAGAGCAATAAGGGTGGCTGTCTCTTTATTTTGCAATTAGCAAAGGCTAATGGCTATGTGGGAACTGATGGCTCCCTAGACACCAACAGGTGGTGCTAGATTTTGATTTAATATACTGACAACAAAATTATTAAATTGTAAGATATATATATATATGCACCACAAATGCATGAGCAGGGGATATACTTCAAGTGTTATGCTGAGCATAAGCCTTTGAACTCCAAAAGACTGGTCAGGAACCTAGACTGAGATATGGGTGGTTTCACAGGTAACAATCCTTACATGGTAGTATGGAGTTACCAAGCACAGCATGCACATCATTTATATTTTACTCTGTGCCTGTTCCTCTTTTCCCTCCACTCTATAAATTATCCCTCTCCTTCTTGCCCAACTCAAGAGAGAAGAATTAGCTATGGCAAAGGGGCTAAGGATTCAAAGAAAACTATTGAGGAAGACTAGGCTGGCTGTGGAAAGGTAATTACATCTGAAAGTTTAATCTGGAGATATACATATATCAAGTGAGAGAAGATGATGATGATAGATAGATAGATAGACAGGCATAGAGGAACAAAGAGAGAGCACATGAAAGAGAAAAATTGGTTTTCATGGTTTCATGGTTTCATATTTGGTTTTCCTTTTAAAAAGAGTTCCCAGTGCTATTTTAATTTTCAATTACTTGATTGTCATTAGTGAATTAAATGGTTTTTGCCCTCTGAGCTGCATCTCTTTCTTATGTAAGTTTTGTGCAAACAAATGCCTGCATATACATCAAAATATAACGACAGGTGGATGGTGTAACTGACATTTGACTTTCTTCATTTTCCTTACTTACATCTTTAATCTTTTAATCATCCCTTATTGCCTTTTTAATCAAATAAATAAATAAATAACAATGGCATGCCAGTCCTCAGTCAACATTCATTTGTCTTCACATTTGTTAAATAACTCTTAGGCATCAGGCACTGAGCTAGGTACTAGGAATAGAGATACAAATAAGACCTAGTGACTGTTCACTTAGAGTCCAATATTCAGAGGGAGAATGTAATGAGTGTTATAATATCAGTATTTGCAATGTGTTATTTAAGAATCTGCTTCTCAAAGGAAGTGTAAGCCTTAAAAAACTAGTAGGAATTTTGCAAAAGTGTATATGTAGGAAGAATATTCTAAGAAGAGAAATTGTCATGGGCAAAGGCACAAGTTTTTATAACCATGGCTATTTTGAGGAATTACAAGTTATTATTTGGGGGGGGGGGAGGTATGGAACATAGCCTAAGTGATAGAAGGGATGTTTGAGAAGATTAAAACAGGAAGTGTGCAGAGGTCAAAAGGGCCCATGTCCACACCCCAACAATATTAAGATCAAATTGTGTTCTATAGGGGTTGAGGAGCTCCTGAATGGTCTTTTTTTTTTTTTAATTTTTAACGTTTTTATTCATTTTTGAGAGACAGAGAGAGACAGCATGCATGAACGGCAAAGGGGCAGAGAGAGTGGGATGCAGAATCAGAAGCAGGAAGCAGGCTCCAGGCTCTGAGCTGTCAGCACAGAGCCCGATGAGGGGTTTGAACTCATGAACAGTGAGATTGTGACCTGAGCCAAAGTGGGACAGTTAACTGAGCCACCAGGCGCCCCTCCTGAATGGTCTTGTAATCAAAACTCCCACACTGAAGGGTAAAACCGATTAAGTTATGTAGAATGGATTGGTGGGTGGAATTACATTCACTGTTATCAGAAGCTGAATCGACAAAGACTATGCAAGTAGAGAGGAATCGAGCAGGGATATTGAAGGGATAAAATCTGGAAAACTTTCTGACTAATTGAAGTTGGAGCATGACTTGGAAGAAAGTGTCTGAAATCAGTTCCTTATTACTGATTTGGATGAACAGGCAGATAGTTGTGCTTCTCCTGAGAATGAATAAAAAAATGTAAGAAGCGGCACGCATTCTGACAGGAGAGAGACATACTAGGGTAAAATGGATAAAGGCATCTAGAAGACGGTAAAACATGTGGGTCAGGTCTGATAGAAACTTAAGAGCCAGTTAATTCATTTACAAATTTATTTATATGATAAATAGGTAAGTTGGTATGTGGAAGAGCCAAAAATATGTGTTATTATGCCAGTAAAAAAATGCATGTTAGAAAAAAAATTGGGAAGGCTGAGTAGGTGTATTGGGAGGATATTTAAGGACCCAGATAAAAAAGAAGCCAGTGAAGGCTACCTGAAAAGTCATCAAGGAAATGAGAGGAAAACCAGCAGAGACTATTATTAAGGATCCCCAAAGAAGATTAATCAACAGTGTCAAACACTATAAAATGTTATATGAGAATTGAAAAAAAAATTACAGTGTTATGTTGGAAATGGTAATTAGATTGTCATAGAAAGCATGACATTGCTATTTTCTGTAGAGCCAGTTTGTTGGGAAAAGGTCGAAGTGAGATAGAGAAGTAAATGAAAGATAAGAAAATGGCAACATTTCCAAGAAAATTAGTTACGAAGGAAGGAGAAAGAGAAAAACAGTTTCAGGAGGAAGGTACAGAGTTGAGGGGTTTTCTTGTTGTGTGTGTGCAACAAAGAAATTGTTTGCTTTGTTTTTTAGATCTGGATGAGGCTTATGCATGTTTGGAAGCTCCTGAAAAGAATACAGTGATTTTTCCTTTGCATTACCAATTGAGCCGCAAATATGCTGGCAGAATCTCAAAACACATGAGCATGGTCATGAAAACTAGGGCCTACACTTACCTCTTGAGTTGCTTCTGGGAAAACACTTTACATTTTTTTTTAAGTTTATTTATTGATTTTGAGAGCGAGAGAGTGTTTGAGAGAGGGGCAGATCGAAAGGGAGAGAATCCCAAGCAGGGTCTGTGTTGTCAGTGCAGAACCCTATGCCGGTTCCCAGGAACCATGAGGTCAAGACCTGAGCAGAGATCAAGACCTCAGCCAGATTTGGATACTTAACCAACTGAGCCACCCAGGCACCAGTAGTTTGATTTTAAAGCTAGGCTGTGGGTGTCTGACTCCAGCCATACCTAAGAACAAAGTATGGTGGGCTATACAAAAGCAATTTTAGATACTGTTTCTATTTTACTTAGTACCTTTGTATTTGTACAGATAATTTATTATTGTCCTAAATGAGCAAGAATAATTCATGTAATAATGATATTTTATCAAATATTTTTGCTTGCACAAATTTGTTTTCAGGTGTGATGCATTTAGTTATGACATATTACAGTATTTGTTTGAAATGCTTAACACAATATTTAAATGGTAAGGTCAAGCATTACGCCAGTGTAAACTCAAATACAAGAAAGCCAAGTCAGTTGTGAATGATTTTTTTGATTTGCAAACTGTGGTAATTCTAAGAGTTAAGTATGCAAATATGCATTTACTTCAGGTGCTAAAACACAAAAACAGTTTTCATTACATAGCCCTAAGATAAATGTTTAGAAATTAAACATACTTATTCTCAGATCATATATCAATTAATATGATCATATGATTTTTTTTCTTCTGTATCCTGTTGATGTGCTGGATTGCATTAATTGATTTTTGAGTGTTGAACTAGTCTTGCACAGCTGAAATTTATTCCCCTTCGTGATGGTGTATAGATCTTTTTATATAGTGGTAAATTTGATTTGCTGATATTTTATTGAGCATTTTTGCCTCTTTGTTCGTGAGATATATCGGTCTGTAATTTTCTTTTCCTTCTTAATAATATATTTATTTGGTTTTGGTGTGAGGATAATATTGGTCTCATAGAATGCATTAGGAAGAGGTCCTCTGCTTCTGTTTTCTGAAATAGATTGTGGAGACATGGTATCATATTTTCCTTATGTTTATAGAGTTCATCAAATGAAACCATCTGAGCCTAATGGAAAGTTATTAATTATCAAATCAATTTCTTTTATAGACATAGGCCTATTCTCCTTGTTTGAGTTTTAGTTGTTTGTATCTCTCAAGGAATTGATTCACTTAATCTAAATTATCTAATTCATGGGTATAAAGTCATGCATAATATCTCTTTATTATATTCTGAAAGCCCCTGGGATTAGAAGTGAGGACCTCTTTTCCATTTCTTAGCATTGGTAATTTGTGTCTTCTCTCCTTTTCTTCTTTGTTAGCCTGGTTAAAGATGTATCAATTTTATGGATCTTCTCAAAGAGCTAGCTTTTGGTTTCATCGACTTTCTCTCTTGTTTTCTTGTATTCAATTCCATGAATTTCTGTTCTAGTTTTTGTTACTCACTTTCTTTTCAATTTAAGCTCAAGTTGCTCTTCTTTCTTGAATGTCCTAGGTTAGAAACATGGTTTATCAATTTTATATCTTTCTTCTTTTTCAATATTTGCATTACTCAGACCATTCTAAACGCATACTTTTCTTTCAGTTTTCTTTTTAATATGAAATTTATTGTCAAATTGGTTTACATACAACACCCAGTGCTCATCCCAACAGTTGCCCTCAGTTTTCAACATATCAAACAATTTAAACATAAGGAGGGCAGTACAGATGCCTGGAACATTATTGAGTTTGACTTAGGCACAGGGAAAAAATATTGCTAAATTTTGACACTTGTTGGAGGGTGGTACAGAAATATCAGAGGGAAATTTCAAATGTTCTGCCTTTGGGTATAATAGCATATTATATTATGGTAGATCTAGAATTTATCATAAAGTTATTTCCTCCAAATATCTCATATATCGTCAGGAAACACACTAGAGAGCAACTAGTAAAATATAAATATATGCCTAGCTGGATTGTTTATTGCTTAAAATGTTCCTATCCCCAGTCTACCTCCAAGTAAGTTGAACTGTTCTGGTCACAGCTGTAGGCATTCATGTTGTTTGGCTTATAGGGTTTATTTTTTTATTCCACATCAATTCTGTCCACTTCCATTAAATTTTATCTGATATCCATTGACTAAAATTATTTCCCTTATTCAAAATGCTTTTGGATTTTACCAGTACTCATGAGTACCTCCTTGTGTTATGTCTGAAATATGGAAAAGCTATGTCAACTAGCCTGTAAAATTCTAAGGCTTTAGAAACATAAAACTAAATTTCTCCACCTCACCTTTCTCCTCCTCCTCCTCAAAACATGACAGTTCATTTTAGAAATATGATTTTGACTTTATGGCTTAGTCAATACTTAAAACATGCCTTCTAATTTCATAGGAAAAAAATGAAATTCATTGTTCATTTGAATTTCTTGGATTATTTGTGAATCAAAATGTTTTTTCAAAGTGTTCTTAGCCATGTGTGTTTATTTTCTTTGTCGCCAGATCATGTTATTTGCCCATTTTCCAATGAGGGATGCATTTTAATTAATTAAGATATCAATTTTTTTTTCAGATTTTCTCTACATTTTCAGGGTAGGTGCAGTTCTGGATGTGGATCTTTGGGTATATGTTTTCTTTGTTTCCCTCTCCTTCCCAAAATATACACTTCTGTCTTTATTGTGGTGATTTGCATTAGCCATGATTTCCAGAGCAGTGATTAATAAAACCAAAGATCACAATATCCTTGACTTATGAAGAAAGTGTCGGGGCGCCTGGGTGGCGCAGTTGGTTAAGTGTCCGACTTCAGCTTAGGTCAGGATCTCGCGGTCTGTGAGTTCGAGCCCCGCGTCAGGCTCTGGGCTGATGGCTCAGAGCCTGGAGCCTGTTTCCGATTCTGTGTCTCCCTCTCTCTCTGCCCCTCCCCGTTCATGCTCTGTCTCTCTCTGTCCCAAAAATAAATAAACGTTAAAAAAAATTTTTTTTAAAAAAAAGAAGAAAGTGTCTGGGGTTTTACTATTTAATTTAATGTTGACCCCTGGTTTGTATCATACATAATTGTTCTTTCAATTACACTTTGAAAATCGACTTTTAGTAATAATTATTCTTTCAAGAATAATAATTGAATTTTTAAATAACTTTTTACATTGAATAAGGTAATAACTAAATTTTTCATTCTTTGATATATTAAATAATATGTATACTGAAGTTTTGACATTCTTAAGAGAGAAATTGGTTATGTGTCTTATATTTTAATATACTGCTAATGCCTTGTCAGAATTCTAAATTGGATTTTCCATGTACATCTGTGATTGGGACTGATTTGAGGGTATGTGTATGTTTGCGTGTGTACATATACAATGGTTTTTAATCGACTTTTGATTTCAGAGTCATGATGGCATTTAAAATGTATTGGGAAGTTTGGCATTATTTTTACATGCTCTGATAATATTCAAGTATCATTGTAATTACCTGTGACTTGACATATTGAATGAGCTAACTTATAATATATTCTGACATTTCTTCCATCATATTGTCTTTTGAGGGTTTTTTTAGATTTTCTGCCTATTCTGGTAATAATATTTTATTCAATATTACACTAAAAATAATTCATTTCAACAAAAATTTCAGTATATTACTATAATATACTATGAGTTTGTTCACACTTATTTCATTTAATTTGATATAAAAGTTAATACATAGAGAAGAAATTAAAAAATATATGGAAACAAACGAAAATGAAAATACAACAATCCAAATGCTTTGGGACACAGCGAAGGCAGTCCTGAGAGGAAAATACATTGCAATCCAGGCCTATCTCAAGAAACAAGAAAAATCCCAAATACAAAATCTAACAGCACACCTAAAGGAAATAGAAGCAGAACAGCAAAGGCAGCCTAAACCCAGCAGAAGAAGAGAAATAATAAAGATCAGAGCAGAAATAAACAATATAGAATCTAAAAAAACTGTAGAGCAGATCAACGAAACCAAGAGTTGGTTTTTTGAAAAAATAAACAAAATTGACAAACCTCTAGCCAGGCTTCTCAAAAAGAAACGGGAGATGACCCAAATAGATAAAATCATGAATGAAAATGGAATGATTACAACCAATCCCTCAGAGATACAAACAATTATCAGGGAATACTATGAAAAATTATATGCCAACAAATTGGACAACCTGGAAGAAATGGACAAATTCCTGAACGCCCACACTCTTCCAAAACTCAATCAGGAGGAAATAGAAAGCTTGAACAGACCCATAACCAGCGAAGAAATTGAATAGGTTATCAAAAATCTCCCAACAAATAAGAGTCCAGGACCAGATGGCTTCCCAGGGGAGTTCTACCAGACGTTTCAAGCAGAGATAATACCTATCCTTCTCAAGCTATTCCAAGAAATAGAAAGGGAAGGAAAACTTCCAGACTCATTCTATGAAGCCAGTATTACTTTGATTCCTAAACCAGACAGAGACCCAGTAAAAAAA
>NW_024412452.1:7510459-7569256 GCF_014898765.1 Herpailurus yagouaroundi
AAAAAAAAAAAAAAGAGGTTAGAGTGGGAGAGAGCCAAAGCATAAGAGACTGTTGAGAACTGAGAGCAAACTGAGGGTTGATGGGGGGTGGGAGGGAGGAGAGGGTGGGTGATGGGTATTGAGGAGGGCACCTTTTGGGATGAGCACTGGGTGTTGTATGGAAACCAATTTGACAATAAATTTCATATATAAAAAAAATTAAAAAAAGATAATTTAATTCATTCATGAGTTAAAAAAATGGGAACAGTAAAGGTTATTTCAGGTTGCAAGTTCAACGCTTTATACCCAGTTTCTCTTTCTAGAAGGAAAAATACTGTTTTGTTGGTCATTGTCATAATTCTAAACATTTTTATTACATCTCTTTTTCTCTCTGATTTATTAATCTGGGCCGCATATTGTTACATAACTAATAAAAATTAAGGGGTGGGGGAAGGGAGGTAATATGATCACCCAAGATCATGTGTGTACAGCTTTTATAACTGCCACCATTCATTCATCCAACAATATATACTACTAGGTATTATAATCTCTGTACGTATCTGTTCTTGTATAAACTGTCTTTTACAAAACTATCCTCTCAAATACTTTCATTTAGTTGTTTTCTCTCAAATTACTAACTAGGGATTTGTGGTATTGTCCACATCACATTCAACCTCTCAGTTTTTAAGTGGGCCCTTCCTTATGCAAATGATTTACCACTCTAAGCCTCAATTCAATCATCTGTAAGATGAAGTTATAGTAAAGCTCCATAAGACAATGATAGGGCTTAGGGTCAACATATATACATGCATTTAGCATAGTGTGATTATCTCTAATGTATATGAGCTACATCAAGAAGAGAAATCTCAGAAAACCAAAAAATTATATCCATAGGTTGGAAGGACTTCATTGAAGAAATGGGTAAATTGCAAAGATAATCCAAGTTCAGATAAGATCTATGGTTGTTTTCCTTTGCAACCTTAAGAGTTAACAAAGGTTTGAGGATTGATGAAGTAAAGTAAATGATTGAGAAAACAGAATTTAGAGAGAAACTATGGTAAAGAATACCAAGGGTAAAAAAAAAAAAAAAAGTACCAAGGGTAAAAGCAACTGTCTTGTAGATATGTGATCTATAGAATTTACTAGGAATAATGTACTATGGAAAAGAGGTCCAGAATATTTACAGTTACTACATAAATTTGGTCCATTTCCCACAATGTCTATACTCATATTTCCATTAAATAAATAAATAAATAAATAAATAAAATTTCATTATGATGATCCTAAGAGTGTGTCACATTCTTATATATCTGCGAATTTATCAAAGATTAAACTGCCTTAAGCAAAGTTTAAAATTATATTATTGAGCTAAAATTTGTTGAAAATCAGGTGCACATGTGTTTGTATCATGTATCACCCAGAGTCTCAGACCCCAAATAAACTTTTGTCCTTATGTGGTTAAAAACCCTCATTTTAGAAATGAAGAAACTGAAGCAATCTGAAGTTATCCCACTAATATAAAATTGTTTCTTAGTGTGTTAGTCCAATATACAGTCCATCTCATGTAGGTCTCTGTTTTCAACTGTTTTGGTGACCCAGGATGCCTCTTTCCCTATTTTGGCTAAAGATGAAATGAAGAAAATATGTTGTATTGATGTTTTTTAGTGATGGCATCCAGTCCTGGCCACTGGTGATCAAATAACCATGTCCCTTAGGTACACATTCATGTTCCAAATAGTGCAGGGACATTTTAAGAACTTGTGAAAAATCAGTAGCAAAATGTTTCACATTTTATTTTTGAACATTTTTTTAAGTTTATTTATGTATTTTGAGATAGAGAGAACCAAGTTGGGGAGGGGCAGAAAGGGAGGGGGACAGAGGATCCAGAACAGGCTCTGTGCTGAGAGCAGAGAGCCTGATGGGAGGCTCTGACTCAAGAACCCTGAGATCATGACCTGAGCTGAAGTTGGATGCTTAACCCACTGAGCCACCCAGACACCCAAAACGTTTCACAGTTTAAAAGGTGAATGTTAATTGGAGACGAAAACACTACAAATCTATCATAAATCATTTTTTATTCTTCTAAAATAATCTTCTTTATTGGGATATATAGGTCTTACTATTTCTTAACATGATAGCAACTTAGGGATTTTAATGTCTGTATTGGTCGTCACACTAATGTGCCAGGAATGTAGGCACTACCACTCCCCTTACCTTCCATGCACACATACGCTGACAAATATGGACTGGGCTTAAGATCGGTTGTATTGTGGAAAACTCACAGACAGAGGGTCAGTAGGGTACAAAGGCCCCTATCCTCCTATTATCCAGTGGAAAAGTGTATTGGACCTAGAACATAATAAACTTCAGGAAAGGGACCTGGCTCTTCTTCCCTAACCCTGCACTCCCATGGTTCTGCTTTAACTATTTTCAGTGATTTTAGGAGAAGGACTGTTTGGAAGTGACAAGGAGACCTTTCTCTGGCAAAATGGCACTGCTGGGGAAGAGGCAAGACTCACACACCAGAATGGGATGGCCTGTGCACAGAGTTCACTAGTTTCAACTGGAAACTCTGATTTTCCATTCAGCTGACTCAATCTTGCTGGGCCAGTGAATCCCCAAATATACAAAATTACCCAAAGGTGGAACGAGTGACGTAGGCAAAAGTTTTCTCTTTTACTCATATACAGAATCCATTTCTGTTAGTTACAAAAGACATGTTTATGATGTTTTGTCCCTGAATTGAGAAACTAACATTCCTTATTATTTTTGCACAAACTTGATGAGAGCTTAATCATTGTAAATCTTGGAGAAAAATGTGTAAAATTGTTGCATTTTTCTCATTAAACAAATCCTTTCTTTAGATTCCTGCTTCTTCTGTTTCCTACATTTAACGAAGAATTTCTGTTGGAGGTAATATCTTCAAATGTTTAATGTTTATTTCTGCATTGGCAGCACATTTATAATGTTCACATGGTTATTTTTCAACAAATATAAGGTCAATTTAATAAGAACACTTTCACACATAAAATAAGTACTTTAAGTATCCAAACTTAAAAATGTCAAGATTTTATAGTAGTAATTGCACTTTGGATTTAAAAAGCTGACAGCATTTCCTGGAATAACAAACTAAAAATCTTTAATTATTTTTCAACTCACCTCAAGTAACAAACAAGTAACAGTAAAATGGTAACTAATAGGAGTTATTTATATTAATATGAAGAATATATTATACTGTGCTGTATATAGGATATATTATACTGTGTTTATAGGAACATTGATTCTTTAATTTCAGTAGAATGTAACTTAAGTAGTTGGATAATTCACCAACTAAATAATATTTAAGTGCACCTAAAAATTGCTGCTTTTGATAATAATGCAATAAGACTTGGAGGTAATTCTTTCTAGGGGGACATATCAATTTCATATCCCTCAAGGTTTGCTAATATGGTTCATTGTTTCAAGCTGTTGTGGAATGCAGGTCATTATTATTGTTAATTAAAAGTCTATACTGCAAAACATTAAGAAGTATTTTAATCCATACTCCTATATTTATTTCTGGTTTTAAACATGTTTTGGCATAGTCTGTTTACTTCTCTGTAATTCAGAGCTATTAATTCACACTTGAGGATTTCCAGATGGAAAAAAAAAAAAAAAAAACCTTTACTGAGAGGTGGTGGAGAATTGGAAAGTCTTAAGAATGATTACATTGCCAAGAGTTTTAAAAATTAATTGCAATCAGCTCAAACTGATTTCTGAAACTCTGATATTTGAGCAGATTTCAGAATAATGATGAATGTTCAAACTATTACCCATAGTAGGAAACTAAAATGTTATTTAGAAAGGAAGAAATCAAGAAAATCTATAGGATCTCATGAATTTCATGTAGCAGAGGCAAAAGTAGAACTTTATTTATGTAATCTTAATCTTTCCAGAGGACAAGCTGCCACTGAATATCTATCTATCTATCTATCTATCATCTATCATCTATCATCTATCTCGCCACTCTTTAATCTTTATCTGAAATGTTCCAGTCTTCTAAAACATACATTGATCTACTTACCTCAAATAGTTGTTAATGTTTTGTGACTGTCATTAAGACATAGGAGAGATGCATCAACGAAGAGCAAAATTACATAGAAATGCATTGTTTCATCCATTCAGCCAATCCCACCCTCCCCTTTTTCCACTCTGGGAAAGAACAAGACTGTCCTAGTGCCCAAACTACAAAGATGGTCAAGGCCTCTTTCCTGATGACCACTCAACTACACAGCTCTCTCAAAAGGAAAATACATAATTAGATTCTGAAAGATCACTTAAGGTAGCCATTCTTTGATTTATTTCTCACACTGATAGAAGCAAGTCTGGAATTACAACTACAGGTTTTTCTCTTTTCTTGATATATAAAAATGTTGGCAAGCTAACATATTTGTGAAATTCACTTGTAATATTGCAACAAAATCTTATTGTAGCCATTGGGAATTTCAAGATTCGAAAGTGATGATGTGGACAAGTCTTTTACGTTTGGGCAGTATCTCCTCTTACTGCCCAAAGATTTCCAATTATATCAAATAAATATTTATTCACACATGCCACCTGAAAATAAACACCACTGCCTATAATGTTAGATGATCAGAAAAGTCAATATATTATACCATCCAAAAAGGGAAAATGTTTTTATCCTACCATTATAATATGTAATGATTTAATGTATTTAATGTAATCATACATAAAATATGTATGATTTAATGTATTTGCACCATAGATACTGATAGGCAAATTGAAAACAGGATTTTGCATTCTCTCTAATCTTTCACAAATATTGATTCTAAAATCCCATTGGAAAAATAAATCATCTTGTTGTATTACGATCATTTTCCCCACAGTCCTAGCACCATATATTATGCATAGCCATTATTCAATAAAAATGGTGTGTATTTATTGTTTACAACATGCCAAACATTCTACTAAGCACTTTAAATGTATTTCTCAATTTAAACCTCATAAGAATGATGTAAGTTCGGACAGTTTAAGAGGTTTGATTATAAACTTACAGACATTTTATTTTAAAAGAAAAAAATCTTGTAGAGAGTCACACATCCAGGAAATGCAGTCAGGTTTAAAACTTGTATCATGTGGTTCTAGAGTTCTCTTAGCCTTTACAGTATCTTGACCCTCAAGAAATTGTTGTTAAATAACTGTGATCCTGGAAGTGATATCTGGTATTCCTGTGTTTGCATGTGTGTGTGTGTGTGTGTGTGTGTGTCTGTGTGTGTATCAGAAAGAGAGAGAAAAGAGATAATAATAATGTGGGCATTTGTGATGAAAATACCACATATACCTGGCTATATTTTTATGGTATAGTTTTTGAGATAAAGTCATAAATAAAGATATTGTGCAAGTCCATATTGCTTTAGTGTTCTTTTAGATGGAACAACTTACACTTCTAACATTTCAACTCTTTCCAATAATAATGTTTATTCTTATAAAGTTCAAAAATAGAAAATCATAAAATAGAAAAATAAAAATCTCATGTAATCCCACTATTCATGTTTTCTATACAAACATGCACATATAATATATAATACTGTATATTAAATATTATATGTAGCATTTTATACATAATGAAGAACTTTATAATATGGTCACCAATTTGTATTTTTTAATAAATTGATGATCATACTGTGAATTCTCTATTTTCAACATTGTTTTGCCTAACCAATATATTTGGAACATTTATTCATAATATGAAAAATCTTCTAGGGGCACCTGGGTGGCTCTGTAGGTAAAGCATCAGACTTCAGCTCAGGTCATAATCTCATGGCTCAAGAGTTCTAGCCCGCATCGGGCTCTGTGCTGACAGCTCAGAGCCTGGAGCCTGCTTCAGATTCTGTCTCCCTCTCTCTCTTCCCCTCCCACACTCATGCTCTGTCTCTCTCTCTGTGTCAAAAATAAATAAAAACATTAAAAAAACCAAAAATCTTCTATAATTTTTTTCAATATGATAAAATTATTCCTTCTTTGAATATGTTAGAATTGTATTCATTTCTTACTCTCTGGGAATCAGGAGGATGGAAAAGAGGCTGTGGTGTGGGCAGTCCTAGTGAGATAAGTTGATTTTCGTGTTCTTGTTGCTTGTCATCGAGGGAAGTCAGTGTGGCATCAGGCAATTTCCGATAGCTCATTTTCTGTTTGGCCATATTTTCATTTCTAATAAACAGTAAACCAGTGGCTCTGAAGGTGATAACAATGGAAGTGGTCTTCCCCCGGACAAGTGCAGGCAATAATGGGATGCATTCTCTGTGGAGGTTTTTAAAACAATAATAAAAAAGTTTGCCTTTTTAAATCACCATGCACTCGCATTTAAAACAACTGCAGTCACCAGGCACCTGGGCAGCTAAGTCAGTTAAGCATCAGACTCTTGATTTCTACTCAGGACATGATGTCATGGTTTGTGGGATCAAGACCCACGACAGGCTCTACAATGACAGTGCAGAGCCTGCTTGAGATTTTCTCTGCCTCTGTCCCTGCCCCTTCCATGTGCATGCTCTGTCTCTCAAAATAAATAAATAAACTTTAAAAAATACAGTTTAAGTCATAAAATAGTATTCCTTCCCTGGTTGTGGACCCCCCCACATAAGTACCTTTTTTTATACCACTGCACCTTACCATTATAGTCATACTCCACAGGCTACCAAGATAAAGGAAGAGCTGTATCAGATACTGTCTTTAAATTCTGTGTAGACAGCATCACATACTTAGGACAGCTTATTGTGTATGTCGTTCATGCATATTGTTTAATTTTTTCCAGTAGGTATATGCTTTATCTGTTTCATGTGCTACTATCTCCTCCATCTCTTACCTATTCAAATTAAAGAATGCAGCTTAGTTCTTCCTAGCTTATGTGCAGTTTTAAAGAACTAAACTTATTTTTAAGAGGTGCATAATTATCTCTTGCATCTTCTATCTTCTCCTTTTACCAGCAATGTTTTGATATTTGTGTTATTAGATCTTAAATAGCAGGCTTATTTCCCACTTGATGTGGAGTTTTCTTTTCCCATATTTATGGGAATTTCCTATATTTATTTCCTATATTCATATATATGAATATAGATCCCTGTATTCAAGTTGCATTTATCTGCACTATGGCATTTATTTTTAATTTCATATTGTGACCAACACATAATTTTAAAATTTGAGAACTTGCCAAGAGTATCTTAAAGAGTACTTTAATAGAATACATTGGGTGAAAATTAGGGGAATATTTGAAATTTCAAATTTTAGCACCAGGAAACAAATCATAATTAACGAAAGGGACACTCTAGACTTAGATGTGTGATGTTCATGGTGTCTAATGTAATCAACATCAGTTCAATATTCTAGAGAAGAGGTACTTGGGGAACCACTAACAGTGTGATCACTATCTCCAAGTTTCTTTGAGCACCAAGGACGGTCCACCTGGGGCTCTTCACCCTCTACAAGATCATTTTCCTAGCAACAAGCCTTGAAAACTAGTCCAGCAAGATACTTGCTGGGGCAGTGGATAGATGAGATTTCACAGTTAAAAAATCTGCATAGTGTACCTTCCCACCTACCCATATAATTCTTCTTTCATTTAACACCTGTTAATATCCTATAGGACTACTGTTCCTTAGAACACACCTTCAGCAATTCTGCTCAGCAACTGGAAAGCATGGGTTGTGTACTTTTCTTTGCCTTAGTCTTTAGTCATGTTTACCAGAAGCTAGCATACTGATACTTCCCCTCCAGGATTCAGTAAAAGGGAGGATAAAGGAAGTGAATGTATAGGTTACACTCTCCAAATCACTTGCCAGTCTTTATTTTCTAGGATATCTGAGGCAGTGTAAAACCTCCCTCATTAAGGTATGGCTTATTTGTAATTAGCCCTTATGAATGGAAATATCCACCTTTATCTCTCTTTCCTGACAGGATAATCCTTAAGAACTTAGAATCTTTGCATGGTTCCGAAGCATGTGGCATACATTCCTGCAGAGTTTCTACCTATTTGGTCAGTTTGGGTGACTAGATGATAAATCCCAAAGCATAACCTGTGGGTTATTTATACCCAAAATACCTGGGTGACTAGGTAAAAGTTCAGGGTTTTTTACATACTGAATTGCAATATCTGGAGAATGAAAGTATGATGACTACAGTTTTAGCCACATCTCAGGTAATCGTTATGCTTGCTAAGGCTTCAGAACCACTGACCAAAATTACTAAATAGTACTTATTGTTTAACTGAATCCTTAGCTATGTCTTCAGGTTCTCCACCTGAGTGGAATCTTCTCACACTGCTATCTCCCCCTGCTCTGTGGATGTTAACTTTCTGATCCAAAAGCTTTGGTTTAGTTAAAAGCTGACAACTATACAGATTTGGTAAGAAAGACATCCTGAAACCCTCACAGACTCAAGTTTTGAGTTGTGCATCCCAGAAAGGAAAAGCAAAAGGGGAGTATAACAGCTGGTTGAGTGGTTAGATTTCCTCAGATCCCATTAGCCAATCAAGAAAATAACATCAGGCCTTTGAAGTTTCAGTTTATGTCTCAGTCAGAAAACTATGTCCTGCAGGCCAAATCTAGCTCACCGTCTGTTTTTGTATATAATTTTTTTATTGGAACATAGCCATGCCCTTTCATTTACTTATTGCTGATGGCCGCTTCAATGCTACAATAGCAGAGTTAAGTAGTTTCAAGAGAGACCATCTGGCCGGCAAAACCTAAGATATTTACTATCCGGCCCTTCACAGAAAAATCTTACCAAACCCTGGCCTAGGGTAATTTTGTTCTAGGTGTAGTATCAGTTCATACTACACAGTTTTATCTTACAATCAGTGAAAGATGAAAGCTATCCAAGTCTGTTTGCTTAGTTCAAATAAAACAAAGAACATAGGTGCAGTTCATGCGTTCTGGAGGCTGGGATGGGGGTTAAGGGGAGCCTACAGAGCCTCATTGAATCTTGCATGGAAATGGATGCTAAGTGTACTTTCTCATGGTACTTAATATTTAAACAACTACGAAACTGGCCGAGGTAGAAGGATAAAATGTTCTAGTTCGAACATTCAGTTTCTCATTATATGATTTATTCCTCTGGGTAGGGGCGGATCCATTATGAGGTTTATCCTGTCAGATGATTATAAGGCTCAGTTGTCCACCTTTGTGTTGGAAAATCTATCAACACACAATACCAAAGAGGCAGAGTCAGCCTTGAAACTTATACCAATCAAGAGATTCTATAACAATTCTTTTTTTTTTCTGGTTTGCATTCTGCATTCTTGGGAAGAGATTGTCACGTGAAATTTGGCATTATGGTTATGGCACAGGTCCTCTGCCTCAGCACTGGGTGCATATGGTTAGTTTCTCTGTAAATATCTGATGTCATATTAAGGGAAAGGGTGGAGAAATCTTTCATCCCATGGAATTTTGTACTTATAAGAGTAAAAACTTTGCTACTTTGTGAGTCTTATCAAGGGTTAAAGCTGATCTTATTGTCTCAGAGATGCTTAACGCTTACAGCTGAGAATAGCTAAAATTGGAACCTGTGACAACAGAAGACATGAGCCCAATTAAAATAAAATATATATCTTCTTGAGGGAAAACCGATCTAACTGGTTGAATTAGGAAAGTCATATCATAAGCATCTATGTTTTGAAAACGATATGACTGTGTGCCATTATGAGAAACGTGGATTATTACTTCTCATAGTCAAGACTTCACATCCTGTTAATAGGAACCAGATTGAACTGATAGTCATTTTCTCCGTGAATTCACTTTCCAGTGGTGGACCCTGAAATACTATTAAATCAGTTTAAAACTTTCAGGAAATGGAAGCCAAATATGGTAATCCAAATTTGCCCTAGATTGAAGGGTACATTATGGAATTAAAAATAAAGAATCCTTTTGAAAGTTTTAAAGTTAGATTTAAAAGTTGAATACAGGGGCGCCTGGGTGGCTCAGTCGGTTGAGCGACCGACTTCGGCTCAGGTCATGATCTCACGGTCCGTGAGTTCGAGCCCCGCGTCGGGCTCTGTGCTGACAGCTCAGAGCCTGGAGCCTGTTTCAGATTCTGTGTCTCCCTCTCTCTGACCCTCCCCTGTTCATGCTCTGTCTCTCCCTGTCTCAAAAATAAATAAAACGTTAAAAAAATAAAAAAATAAAAGTTGAATACAATCTCCATTAAAGCTAATATATTTTCTTGTTATTTTATAAAGTAAACAATATTTCTTGCCTTGGCATTTTTAAATTATGCCTCTGCTGCTGTGAGAGAAAAGCCCAGAAAATATTATTTGGGATGTAAAGAAGATGTAGTCCAATGACCCGTTTCCCTTAATTAACTGAGGAAATACCTTCTCATCATAGAAAGTAGTGTTGAAAAAAAATTGTGCTTGTGGATAAAGTCAGAGGTCTTAAAAAAGGAGTGGAAAAGAGGCCACTCTTAGTAGAAGACTCAAATCAACTTCACTCTCCTAATCGTTATACTTATAATGTTGATCAGCAGAATCACAGTGGTTAATCACTCCAGATTGATTGATTGATTTTTTATTTATGTATTTATTTATTAGCAAGGTATAATTGACACATAACATTATATTAGTTTCAGGTTTACAACATAACGATTTTATATTTGTACATATGGTGAAACGATCACCATAATAAGTCTAATTAACATCTGTCACTCCACTCGAGTTTTCTTATCTCATGATGTTTGTAAGACTACTTTTAAAATTTGGAACAAGTAAAAAAAGAATTATTTGTGTGCATTTTCACTTAGTAAGTTTTTTTCCAGCTGTTATTCAAAGAATAGCTGATGTGTCTGTTGACTCTTGTGTGAATCCTCTAGTGATGAAATCATCATTAAATTACATGTGGCACACTTATTATATTTTATTTTTTCCCTAATATAGAAAAATGCTAATATGCAGATCTATTCTGAAGTTACACTGATGTATTCCTCCTCCAAAGTGTTGAAATCAAATAGAAAAGACTGCACGTGAATACATCTATCTGGTCTATTTGGAGAGACATTGTCAGGAAAACCTCATTGTTCAAGTCTGGGAAACTCAACTTCATTTTAGCTTCATTAATGATGTACATTTAGATATCGGGCAAAACAGCCTCTGAATAACTCAATTACACTATGTATTAATGGTGATAACAAAGCTCTTTCCAGGAAGGCAAGAGAATATGCCACTAAGTATGCTAACCCCAGTAATTGCTTGAGTCTGAATTGCTTCCATTCAAATAGACTAATGTACTTCCAGGTAGCATTTGTTAATTCCCAATCAATAAACCATTAACAATGCAGAGGACGTTATTATTAAATAATCTAAATCTTATATTTGCAGTAGACTTTTATTGCTTGTCCTTATGATAAGCTTTATAATTATTCAGAGAGAGCAGAGCTGAAGTACATTCTGAATATATTAGTCAAGATACAAATATATGATTCCACCAGTTAGGGAATATTTGTCATTTTTCATTCAAACATAAACATAAACTCTGGAAGCAATAAATTAATGTTCTATAGCTTTCAGTGATGTAGAAAAATCATGTTATTTTATCACCAAAGGTATATTTTATGAGAGACTGCAACATTGGCACATTTAAAATCATTAGCTTGTCTTATATTTGCTTCAATACGAGGACAACTGATTGCCAGGCAGCATTTATGGTCAAACTTGGGAATACTGGAATAGAAAGAGTTTTGTTAGCACTTTTGAAAGGAAAGAATAATATTCAGAAATTTATTTCTTTGAAATAGTTACATATGTATTCTGAAGGTTACTTTTTCATGTATAATTATTCTTATAATGTTATGTCTACTTTTATATTTATTCAAACAGCACCATTTATTGGCAGTGAACAAAAGAATAGCAAAACAAAGTTCCTGAATTTAAGTAGTTAAAATCTAAATATGGAAGAGCCCCTTCTTGAAAGCACATTCAATAGCAACTGCTATTAATTTAAATTTTTTAATAATTGTGTCAGAGCTCAATACTTCCCATTTTTTTTTACATTAAAACGGCTCTTTGGGGACACAAATTGAACTATATACAGAGTGAAGTGGGTTTCTTGTTGTTGTTGTTGTTCATTAGTTTAACTATTGTAAAACCTATTATCTGAAAGTTTGGACAGCAATCTGTTTTGATCCAAGTGATATTATATCAAGCAAATGAGTCCATATTGCCTTAATCTACCAAAGGATTCACTTTTTTTCCTAACCTTTTCAATTCAGGTACAATATTCATGTTCTCAGTTTTGAAGGTTAATAGAATTTTTAAAAATAACTCCTTTACTTTGCATTGGATGGAGTTTGGAAGTGTAAGCGGGGATGATTTTCTGCCATATGCTTGGTTAAATTGAGCTGCTTAAGTGTGAGGTTATATTGCATTTGTCACTGATTCCATCCCAATACCTGAAGTGCCTTGGTGGATATGCTTTTAGGTATACATGAGCTGAAATGTGATGATACCATAGAGGCCTTTGAGGTGACCTTTCGTGATATGCTTCTAGACTACTCTTTGGAACTATAGGTTGCTCTTACTTTTTTCTTGGCAAAGCTGTTTAAGGATTACTGTGCTCTCATGGACATGTTCAGATATCTGGGAGGGCTTATTTAACTCTTTCTGCATGGATCACCATTGTGACTACTCTTTTCATCATTTGAGGATCCACTTCTCTTCGCTTGTACCACAGCCCTACCCTCACTCATTCTTGTCAAGCTTGTGCCTCTTACTGCTGACTTCTTACTGTCTAGTAATTTTACATTTTTTCCTGTCTTATCTCTTATTTTTCCTACATACTTTTCCTGTGACTCTTAATTTTTGCTATAATAGGATTTAATCTATGATCTTGACCAGTCAATGATAATGCTGCTTACCTCTTTTCTGTTAAAAGTTATTTCATTTCTCTACATTTTTCTAATACTATCATCCTAAGTATTTGATATCAAAATAAATGACATGTTTACAACATCACAAGGTGGTTTCAACTATTTCACTGTGTTCATTGGTGATAATTATGTTAGATATAAATTATCATAATAACAGGGAAGTAACACATTTTACAGATAGGTCAATTGAAACACATAGACTGCATATAAGGGGAGAGTCCGAGATCTTTTCTCATCCTGTGGTCACTGAGCATCACCACTTCTCTGCTAATATTTTTGGCACGTTTTCCAGGCCACCCCCAATAGCTGAAATTCCTTTCATCCATCAAGTCTGGCTGAAAATGTTATATCTTCTATGAAGTGTTCTGTGAACTATTCAAGCAGAAAGAATTGTTCTTTCCTTGGGTTACTTTGTTCTAACCCCTCATAGAGCAGGTTTTCCATTGTATTATATTTAGTATTATATGGCTTTGCATCTACTTTATTGGGAATCCATTAGAGTGAGCAGCCTGGCCTCTTTATATTGCATCCCAAGTGTTTAACACAGAGCCAGAAACTTACATGTTCATTTACTTGAGTTCATTTTTAAAAAAACTTTTTCATGTTCATTTATTTATTTTGAGAGAAAGGGAGAGAGCAAGATCAGGAGAGGGGCAGAGAAAGAGGGGGAGAGAGAATCCCAAGCAGGTTCCACACCATCAGCACAGAGCCTGATGTAGGGCTCAATCTCACAAGCTGCAAGATCATGACCTGTGCTGAAATCAAGAGCTGGACACTCAACCAGATGAGCCACCCAGGCGCCCCCCCGGACTCATTTTTTAAAATTGCCCCAGATTCAATGTTGCCTCCAATAGCTGAGGATGGCTAAGGTATAGAGAAGTGGTTGTTAGTATATTTTTATTACCTTAAGCACTGTTTATTTTTCTCCAAATCACTCTATTTCTCTTAATTGTATGAAATGGTTGGATTCGAGTGTAAATATGGAATATTCACTACAGAAAATTAAATCCATCAATCATGTAGGACAAATAATGGCTCTTATAAAGACTTAATCACCACAGGTTTCAAATTTCACACAGATAGCTTAATTCAAAATCAGTAAAATATTTTAAATCAAATCCACCAAATATCATGTATTCTTTACCTTAAAATATATAAAATCTAGTTATGATTAATAGCATTATTATGAGTCCCAAATCTCATTACTGAGTATTGCTGAATTTACTTGCAGTTCAATGTTTAAATATAGTCAGATTAAAACTATTCAATGAGTCCTTATAACTTGTGGCAAATCATTATTACTTCCTCCAATTGCTATTGTAATAATATTAATCATAATGAATTCCTTTGAAATTCGGTGGAGCAGTAATATAGTATTCCATATGCATTTCCACTATAAATTAGCTCTAGTGACTTAACTGCCTAAGAACTATTATTAAGTTACTATATAACACCTACAGAATCATAATCAGACTGAGGAATTGATTCCAAATGAAATTACTATGACCAGTTCTACTGGAAATGGAAATCAGATAAATGAAAAAAGATGAGATATCCTAAAATAAAGTAGTTCTAAATAGTGTAAGATTATTAAATTTCCTTTGAAAATATGTCCAATAGACTTCAATGAGAAAAGATTAAAATGCAAAGACATTTGTCTTCACCTGACAAAACCCAAGAGAGCTCAGCCATGTAGGTTACACACGTCTCTAGTCTAATTAAATGGTGGAAAGTATTTATGGGTACAATAAGACCACAGCCACAAGGCGTATTTGTCATCACCTCTTTTTGTAGGGTTTCCTGCTCACAATAACAGCAAGTAATGAGGGCAGGAAGAGAGAAAAGACAATCCTGTACCTCTTGTCATTGAATGGATTTTCTACTAGGTGATGTGAGTTACTTGCATTGTCCTGCAATGCAAGTGTCCTGCAACTGTAGCTCTCACAGTATTGGGGAGCTCTGTCTCAAGTCAAAACTTCTTTCCTCTCAATCCTGTTGTGAATAAAAGAGACTGAGGAATTGCTAAAAGAGAAAATTGCAAAAGCCAATTCACAGTGTATAAGTTTAAAAGATGCTCCAGTGCCAGACATGAGGGAGGGAGATCAGGGTATTGGGGCAGCTCAGAATTTTTTTATTTGATGAATCACCTTGAAATTCCTTTCTTTTGTTTGGTCTTTGCTAAGAATCTATTGTAATTGTGCCTATTCTTTCAAACTGAGAATAAAAAACACATTTTCAAAGTCAGGCATAAATGATAGTGTGATTAGTGGATATGTTGGATTAATTATACTGCTGTTCCTTTCTAATAGTCAACACTCTCTAAAGTAAGTTGTCATAATCTGAATGCTGCTTTTTGTGTGTGTGCTTGCATGCATGGGTGCATAGAAACGTCTATCCATTTGCCTGTGTATCTGTGTAAAGAAGTCTCATTTCTCAGTTTATCTGTAAATTTATTTTTTTAACATGCAAACATTAATTAGATAAGATGGGATTAGGAACTAAGTAAGGCTTGAATATTTTTGATATGGTGCTAATATATATAATATGTCATTACTTCCACATTATTGTGTTTAGTTTATAATGATTATTGCTTAGAAGAATCTGGCTTAAAATCTAGTCATGTTAGTTTACTAGATTTGTTATTCTAGGCAAGTTATACATCCTGTCTATTGTAGTTCTAGACTTCCTTCTCTCTATAATGGGGAGATATTAGCAACATTAGATATCATGAGGGTTAAGTGAGAGAAGTCATAGTTCATGCCAGTGTAGCTTCAGGATCATTGAATGCAGTCAATAAATATTAGTTCTAATTCTGCTGCTACTTATTATTATCAACATATCACTGTAATTTCTTTTGAATTTTTTTTTTCAACGTTTATTTATTTTTGGGACAGAGAGAGACAGAGCACGAAGGGGGGAGGGGCAGAGAGACAGGGAGACACAGAATCAGAAACAGGCTCCAGGCTCTGACCCATCAGCCCAGAGCCCGACGCGGGGCTCGAACTCACGGACCGCGAGATCGTGACCTGGCTGAAGTCGGACGCTTAACCGACTGCGCCACCCAGGCGCCCCCACTGTAATTTCTTTTGATTGATTTTTTGTTGAAAAGCATATTTAGCATTTTAGGTGTTTTATTTTTTCCCATCTCAAATCTCAACATTTCCTTGAAATTCCCAGATCAGGAACTCAGAGTTCAAAATCCCTCCTCCATTCATCCAATATCAGTGACTCCATCATACTTATGAAGTAAATTTTATCACTCTAACCATCTTTTATTTCTTGATATGCTATTCTATAATTATCCTCGCCTCTCAGGCCTTCTTGGTCATACTGTACCTTTTTTTTTATGTTTATTTATTTATTTTGAGAGAGAGAGAATCCCAAGCAGGCTCCACACTGTCAGCACAGAGCCCGCCTTGGGGCTCAAACTCACGAACCATGACATCATGACTTGAGCTGAAATCAATAGTTGGAAGCTTAACCAACTGAGCTGTCCAGGTACCCCATACTGTAATCTTTTCAAATAAAAAATTTGGTCTTTTGTTTTCTCCTTCATCTTTATATGACAAATCTACCTCATTTGTCAGAAAGGGCATTTAAAAAATAATGAAGTATATGTAAATTCAAGTATATTGAATGATGCTTCCAATGGCATTTTTAAAGTTCAATAAAATTTTATAGAAAAGTTAATTTCTCTTTTAGTTGTTGTATAATATTGAAGATTATAGACCAAATTCTTACTCTAGGTGTGAGTTAGCAGATCATTTAACATTTGTTACATACCTGCTGTGTTGCTATAACTCATCAGACTTTATGTATACTGTTGTATTAATTCCTTCAGTGAATCTAGGAATGCAGAGATTATTATCCCCATCTTAAAGATGAAAAAGTTGAGGCTCAGAGATAATAACTTGCTGTGTTCTTTAATATGAGGAAGTGAGGGTTACCCAGTATGGATGATTTTTCAGTGCATGTTTTTATCACTCCCAACTACTAGGATTTCTTCCAAACACCAAATCTTACACCTGCCTTATATCTAGTCTATAGCCTTATTTTCAAGTATATGGATAAACACTCGCTTGTCTTCTTAACAAGCAAGCAAGAATAGTTTTTATATTTCTCATCTATTTGTTGATTTTAATTTGCTTGTATAGTTATGACTTAGTCTGTTTGACTAAAAAAAATAACATAAATTGGTGACTTATAAACAATATAAATGTATTTCTCGCAGTTCTGGAGGTTGGGGAGTCTAAGACAAAGGTGCTGGTAGATTTGTCGTCTAATGAGACCCACTTCATGATTAAAGGTTGTCGTCTTTTTTTTTTTTAAGTGTATGTATTTATTTATTTAGAGACAGAGACAGAGAGAAGGAGTGCACAGGAGGGGAAGAGAGAGAGAGAGATTGAGAGAGAGAATCCCAGCAGGCTCTGCACTGTCAGTGCTTGGAGCCTGATGCAGGGCTTGAACTCACAAAGTATGAGACCATGAGCTGAGCCTAAATCAAGAGTTGGATGCTTAGCCGACTGAGCCACCCCAGTGCCCCTAAACTGCCCTCTTTCACTATTGCCTCACATAGCAGAAGGGGAGGGAGTTGTCTGGGATCTTCTTTATAAGGGCTAATCACATTCATGAGGGCTCCACCCTCATGGTCTAATTATCTACTAAAGGCCCCATGTCCAAATGCCATCACACTGGGGGTGAAGTTTCAATTGTGAATTTTGGAGGGACACAAACATTCAGTATGTAACAAGCAATAAAGATGATGCAAAAGTGTTCTTTTTTTCTTAAGTGTGTTAATTTATGGACACATGCTTATGCATTCCCATTTAAGATAATCGGGAGTATTATTTCCTTGGAATATTTACCCTGCATATGACTTTCTACCATCTTTTAGGAAAGTATTTCAGTCTTAGGAAAAAAATTGACTTCTTAGGCATTCACTACCTGTGGAGACAAGATGCAGTGTGCCTACATTTATGAAATAAGATAAAAGGCTGTACTTTAGTGACACTGCATTGAGATTTCAAGTAGAAGCTTAAACAGGTACACTATTATTGTTTTTAAAGAGAAACCCTTATTTTTTAAGGGGTGCCTGGGTAGTTCAGTGGGTTGAGCATCCAACTTTGATTCAGGTCATGACCTTGCAGTTCATGAGTTCAAGCCCAGCATCTGGCTCTGTGCTGATAGCTCAGAGCCTGGAGCCTCCTTTGGATTCAGTGTCTCCCTCTCTCTCTCTGTTCCTCAGCTGCTTGCACTGCCTCTCTCTCTCTCTCTCTCTCAAAAATAAGTAAAGATTTTTAAAAATTAAAAAAAAAAGAATGAAGAGAAACCCTTATTTTTAAAAAAGAAATTAAAAGGGAGTGCCTGGGTGGCTCACAGTTGAGCATCTAACTCATGATTTTGGCCCCGGTCATGATCCCAGAGTTTTGGGATCGAGCCCTGCATCTGGCTCTGCACTGAGTGTGGAGCCTGCTTCAGAATCTCTCTCTCTAAATAAGTAATAATAATATTAATAATAATAATAAAAAGAAATTAAGTGAACATCATGCATGAGATGTTTATGGATTTCTAACACAATTTCTCAGTTGTGGATATAGTTATGGTTGTATACTTCAATGAATTCAATGTCAAAAAGCATTTTTAATGTTGTAATTTAAAAATCCACTGTCCTGTAATGGTTTTTTTTGAAAAAAAAAATACAGCATTCTTTATCACTCAATATGATTTTTGACGTTTCATTTTTAACCCCAAATTGTTTTGTACTTGCACTAGGTCAATGTTTTATTGTTTTCTTGTGCTCTTATTGTTAAGGTTCATCATGAGACTAAAAAACAGATTGCATCAGAGATATGCAGGGTTTTTTTTTTTTTTTTTTTTCAGGGCCTGATAGATATTTAGGCTAAAGTGTTTTGTAATCAACATACTGCTTCTTATTCTGTGGAATTCTCTTTAATATTCTGTATTACAACATGGATCCTCTTTGTGCCTTCAACCACACCACACATTTGCTGCCACAGTTTTCTTCCTCTTCACCAATATTGCCCCATGCCTCATAGAGCCATTTCTAATCTGCTAAAATAAAACATGATACATTTTATGGTGGTGACGTTTTCACAATAAACGTTTCTACACTGAAGAAGTTGTTACTCTGAGACCAATAAATATACATTAAAGTGAATCTTTGTCTCCTCAGGAAAATATAAAAAGTGTCATTTAGGTAGACTAGTTGCTTTATCTTATGAACAATTTCCTTTGAGGCAAAGTTATGTGTGTGTTCTACTTTTCATGAAGCTAAAAAGAAAACTGTGAGGTTACGACATTGGGAAGGATTCTCTTTAGTTAACTGTATGTCAGTCCACCCCTTATCTGTAGTTTTGCTTTCTGCGGTTTCAGTCACCGGCAGTCAGCCATGGTCCAGAAGAAGGTGATTCTCCCCATTCTGACATATTATCAGAAGGTCAGTGGTTGCCTAACATTATGTCCCAATACCTACATCATCACCTGACTTCATCTGATCCTGTAGGCATCTTAACATCTCACATTATCACAAGAGTGAGTTCAGTACAATAAGATTTTGAAAAAGAGAGATCATGTTCATATAACTTTTATTACTGTATATTATGTGTTCTATTTTCTTATTAGTTATTGTTGTCAATCTCCTACTATGCCTCATTTATTGATTAAACTTTATCATAGGTATGTATGGGGAAAAAACATGGTATATATAATGCTTGGTGCTGTCTACAGTTTCAAGCATCTGCTGGGGCTTTTGGAACATACCTCTTGCAGATAAGGGGGGACTGCTGTATTTTGCTTATAATAAAAAACAAATAAGTGTCCCACTATTTACTACACCCATAACCTTGGACAAAACACACACCTGTCCTAAACCCAAATTAAGTTTTCAAATCTTCAAATCTGGGCCAGACCTGCGGGGTGATTTCTACATTCTACAAACCATGTGGCCCTTTTGGAAGTTCTGAACTCCTACCACAGCCTTCCAAGTAAGCTCCATAGAAAGCCCATAATTTGTTGTGTCCTTTCTTATACGTGAGTCCAAGAACACTCACAAATGTCCCCAAGTAATGCAGACCTACCCCTTTACAAATCCATGATTTTGATTATCTTTTCATTCACTTTGAAGATCTTTTTCCTTGCCTTTGGTAACTTTCCTCCCCATTCTAAAACTCTGGGAATAGCTGGAAGAACACTTTTCAGTGTTCTTCCAGAACACTGGAGTAAACATGATGATTACTCCATAATCATAACCATATTTTCAGTAGATTAATATAACCATACTTTTAGAACAAAATTGAAGACAAAAAAGAAGCATCGAGCTTTTTTTATCTTCTTTTGCCTCCCACTAATCCCTACCTGCAAGTGAAAATACTCAGACCTGCTTCATGATAAGGTGTCTTCTTTCATTCTTACGATCAATGTATTCGCTTCTGCCCCTTAATTCATCAAGTATTTACTGGGTGATTACTACTTCTGAGGCACTGGGAAAATCACTGGAGACATAGCTAGGAACAAAGCAGTTATACTTCATCAGAGAGGTTTCATTTTTTAAACAAATAAGTAAGCAGATAGAGAATTAAACGCAATGTTGTAAATATTTTAAAGAGGAAAGTCTTGTGCCATAAGAACCCCTAAGAAAAAATGTCATCCAGATTTGAGTGTTAAAAAAGGCTGCCTGGAGGAAGTGTCATGAAAGTATGAGTCAGGAGTGGAAGGGAGAGGAATTAGGAAACTATGACTTGAAGAGCAATGATAGCATATTCAAAGAGGTAAGTGAGAACATTCAAAAAAATGAAATGAAGGCTAGTGTGACTGGAATGTACAGTGTGAAGAGAAATGAGACCTAAGAGGCAAGCAGGGGCAATCATGAAGGGCATCAGAGGCCACACTAACATTTTAGGTTGGGCAGTGATGTGATCATATGTTATTTTGATGACTTAGAATAGAATTTGGATTGATGATGGACAAGACTGAAATCAAGGAGACCAATGATGAAGCTTTAAGAATAGTTCAGAGAAGATAGTATTATGGCCCTGGGGTAATGGCTCTGAGTATGAAAAGACATGGATAGATACAGGAGATGTATAAAAGAGAGGAGTTATCAGCCTTTTGGTGTGTGAGATTGTATGTGAAGGAAGAAGACAAGCAAGGCAGTAAGGCTGATGCTCTTGCTTTTGGCTTAAAAGAATGAATGGATTACAGTGCCATTCATTGAAACACACAATAGAGGAGAAGGAGAAGATTTAAAACAAAGGTAATACATTTGTTTTGTGGTGTTTTGAGGATTCAGTTCCTGCAGAATATACAATTGAAGCCGTCCAGAAGGCAGAGGGATGTAGAAGTCTGGAGCTCACAAGAATAAAAAAGTAGAATCCAATTGTTATGGATAGAGGAATAAATTGTAACAAGAAAGTGTATAGACCATAAATGTAAACACCTCATTTAGGCATAATTAATGTTTCCAATGAATCTTTTGATTACATGATGCTCAAACCTGGCTGCATATTAATCATCAAGGGAGCTTTTAAAAATATTGGTGTTCTGGCCTCATCAAAGAAAAATTAAATCAGAGTTTGGGCATTTGAGGATTTCAGAATCCAGGGATTGGTAGGTTATAACAGCTTTCCAAGAATTTTAATGTGAAGACGGATAAGAACTACTGATTGCGGAGTTGATCTACTGATTATCATGTTATGGTGTATTTACAATTCTCTAAATTGTATTGCTAGCTTTTTTCACAAGGAAAGTGAAAGGCCGAGCAAACATGCTTTCTGACAAAATAATATATGATTTAGAACTATTTATTGCAACATGTAACCTTAATCATTGGCAATATTAATTACCTGCTTTTACAAAATATCATTTCATAGATACATTCATCTTGGAACTAGAAACCATAAGACAGAAATTCATATATATTTAGTACCTAGTATTATGCACACTTATTAAGAATTTTATGTAAATTATGTCATATAGTAAAAAAATTAAAAACCTATAACTACTCAGTCCCGATGAAATACAAATCTCTGGATCTTAGAGGTTGCTTACTTTCCCAAGGTTTCATCGTCAGAATAGTAACAGGTAGACCCATTGTTCATAAAAGTTGAGGTTGAATCTATGGGGCATATCATTTTTCAATACAAATTTGTACATTTATTTCCTTCTTTATCTGACTGAAACTTTCTGAGAATGTTTTTATTGTGAAGAAGAGTTAGCACAGAGGTTGAAGCATCAGAAATACACTCTTTTATCTGTATTCCCTCAGGGACTAAACATCAATTATCTTAATACTCTTATCATTTGACTCTTACTTGAATGCATTCAGAATGTGTTTAATGTAAATACCCATTTGTTTTGCCTGAAAATTAATATGATTCAATGTGTAAAAGATAGTGTACATGTGTCCTGCTATTGAATGCTGCTCACAAAAGAACCTTTTTCATCTTTTTCTTATTTTTGGGTTTTATTTCTGATGTATATTTCCCTTACATTTTATCTTGCGTGAATTATGTCCCACCTTTTTATTCCTTTCTTAGATCACATTGGAAGACAAAATTCCAGCCACAAGAATGAGGGAAATACAATTTCACTTTTAAAAGCAATTATGAGAATCAACCTTAATCCTAAAGAAAACAAAAGTCGTAAAAAGTCAATAGGCACCTAAATGCTTTATGAAACTTGACTTATTAGCCTTGCAGGAGAAGAGAGAAAAAAAGGGCTCTAAGAGGGTGACTTTGGACAGAACTAGAGTATTAGGTTTACTTCTGGCAATAAGAAGGGTGACCAGTTCAGCACAGTGTAATGAGGGTGGGTGGAGACCTAATCTGCATACCCACTTTAGGAACTTTCTTCCTGAGTTCTAGATAGCAGATGTAATCTGGGATCTGCACATCTAAAAACAGAAACAAACAAAAGATTTGAGGAACCAGCCCCACATTGGCCTTGAAATAATGAGTTGTTGTCACTAACATGTTCATTTGACTATAGCAATGGTATCAATCAAATATATCTGGGAAACTTCTGCAAGATATTTTCTCCCTAAATCTGCTGAGAAATGCAGAAAATTATGGATGATCTCTGGCCATTTAGAAGCCACTGAATACTGATTTACTAAAAGGGTATCGCTTAAAAAACAGACCATCTTAGAACTGTCTGAAATACCTGTAATAATTTTGGATAAAATTCATTCCATAATTTTGGGGTCGGAAGAAAACTTGCTGCTTAACATAGGAGAGGAACACTGAATCTATCAGAACAGTGGTGAAGTATTACTGTATTCTTTGAATGACAAGACAGGGCCAGTAGATATCCAGCCAGGACCTACTCCCTGGCTTCCCTCTCATTCTGGAAAGACTAAGTGACTATGTTTCACCAGTGGAATGTAAAAGCAGTGATATATGAAAAGTTCTGAATCTTAAGGTCCAGTGATGTCATCACTGTCTTTCCCTTGCTTAATGTTGATTGTAGTAGATTCCAAGACCATAGGAAATACTGGAGCTACAAGGTGAAAGCAATCTGGGCTCATGAATCTTCTTACAGTGGAAAGTCTCCAGGAAAATCTGCACTGAAATGTTATCTGAGTAAGAAATTTCTGTTGTGTTGTCACCAAATATTCAAGTTTTGTTATAGCTTCAAACATTACCCTAAAAGTACAAACACTAAATTTTTTTCTGATTGTTAAAAGTTATTATCTCCAGTTCTAGTAAGTAAAAAAGTGAATCTTTACCTAGAAAGTGGGATATATGGGGAGTTTCTAGATTCTCTAGAATGTTCATGTTCTGCTGCAGGCATCAGAAGTAACTCTTCATAGACCAAATGACATATTCTTTTTTTTTTTTTTAGTTTTTTTTTTTTTTTTTTAGTTTTTTATTTTGAGAGAGAGAGAGGGAGAGAGGATCTTAAGCAGGCTCCAAGCTCAGCACAGAGTCCAACATGGGGCTTGATCCCATGACCTGAGGTATCATGACCTGAGCTAAAATCAGGATTTGGATGCTCAACCAGCTGAGCTACCAAATAGGATATTCTAATTGACTTTCCTGCTCTTTATTTGTGGCATGCCACTCCTCTGTTGTCACAATGTCTGATATTTGTTTTTGTTTGTTTGTTTGTCCCTGGTCTCTCTTTGATCAGCTACCACATAGCCTCCACATTAATGGGCTGAAGTAGGTAAAGCAATACAAGTTATCTATGAAGTTCTATAATCCATGGGCCTGATGGAAATGTTATCAGAGAACCTATCAGAAAAAGGTGATAAGTGGTTATCAGCATAACCACTATTCTTAAAATCTACCCTAATATAAATATTGCAGTTCAAATTTCTTCATAGAAGTGTAGACACAGAACAGAGCACAGCAAGGAAGGAACATTTTATTCCGTGTTTTCATGCAGGCCTAAGTTTCAAACCCTAGTGAACTAAGCTGAAGTCCATAGATATACAAAAACGTTCTCGTGTTAAGAAGCTAGACCTGAGACCTAATAGATTTAATGGATTCTTTTTTCTTCTACATTTTACTTATAAACCTATCTTAATATTTTGATGGCACGAAAAAACTATAAGGAGAGGAGAATGCATACTTTCCTTAATGCTTAATACAGAGTTGACCTAAATTATCTGTCACTGGCCTTAAGAAAGAGGCGTATCCCAGAAACAGGCAGACTCAGGCCCTTTGATGATCAAATACTCCAGCTAGGAGAGAGAAAATTACATTTATGCAAAGAGTTTAAAAATACTCTTTATATAGATTTGTATTAGTTTTCAAATTTAAAGACTCTGAATCTAGAATTGGAATATAATCAATATCCTTGATCATGATCCAATGTTATCAATATTTCTATGGTAGAGCAGAGGAGGATCAGGTGATGAAATAACTAGGATTTAAGAGCCTTGAGCTCTTCATAGAAGTCAACAGCTATTAGATGATAATGATAAATAATAGCATAGTTATTATTATTGTAATTATTATTAGTAATGATCAATAATAATAAGTCAATAATATTATGCATACCTTTGTGCTCTCTTTATGCACTAGACATTATACTTAAGGTTACAAATAAATAATTTCCAGTGAACCATATGTGCAAATTGAGGCCAGATGTGTTCTATGTCCAATGCCTAAAATGTATGAAGCCGTGAGTATATTAAACTCTATTATTTAGAAGGCTTTTTCACACCTTACATTTCCTCTGGGTTCATGCCTAAATGAGTAGGATGCCAAATATCTTAACAAAAAATACACAGGAATATTACCTTATCTGTGTAAGTACTTAATTTTCTATGTATAAACATATGAATACATTTGCATAGAGATACTCACATGCATACATAAAATTTAAACAAGTTTATTTTAATAGTTCATCCTATATAAATCTAAACATATAAAATGTAAATTATGATTGAATAATGATCTGTTTGAAGTCAGTGTTAAGGCAAAATGAAATAAATTCATAAGTGAACCTCTAGGGAATCCAATAAGGCATATCTGGAAACGACTACATATTGTGTAGCTCATAATTTGTAGATAAATAAACTGAAGACAAGAAGTTAGATGTATTCACAATGTCATAAATACATGAAAAGACACCAAATTTCCACATTCCTTGTCAAATGTTCCTTTGAACACACATCAATACAAAATAGATATGTAATATAACCTAATTGCTCAAAGACGCCAAGTGGATGGCAAATTGAATGATCTATTGCAGCTACATATCATTCAAACACTTTAAAGCTATATTGAAAGTATAGTTTTAGGCATATTTGTTTTTATAAAAATAAAGCAACACAGGGGTGCCTGGGTAGCTCAGTCGGTTAAGCATCTGACTTCAGCTCAGGTCATGATCTTGCGGTTTGTGAGTTGGAGCCCCACATCGGGCTCTGTGAGTTCGAACCCCACATCGGGCTCTGTGCTGACAGCTTGGAGCCTGGAGCCTGCTTCAGATTCTGCATCTCCTTCTCTCTCTCTCTGCCCCTCCCCCACTTGTGTTCTGTCTCTTTCTATCAAAAATAAATAAATGTGAAAAGAAAAAAAAATTAAAAATAAAGCAAAACATCCTCATTAATACTGTAATCATGCAAATTTAATTTGTAAGTTTTTCTTTCTTTTTCTTTCTTTCTTTTTCTTTTTTTCTCACTTTGAAAAGGCTTGGAAATTCCTTCACCTCAGAATGTACATGTAAATTCTATACTGATATAAGCAGTTATTATATGGATGTCACCAAAATACTTAATAGATGAAATGACAGTCTTTATCAGAAGGAATCCTATGATACTCCTAGACCATTAACAATATACTTGGAGTCCAAGAGGTGATACAAAGATTTCTTCACTATTTCCTTGTGTTGCTTTTTATTCTTAGCTAAGTTAGCTTAATATGGACACTTAAATTCCCTCCCACTTGTCTTTGTTCAGCACGTCTTACCTACTACACTTCCATTCATCCTTTCATTCCACTGTCAACCTCCCATTTCATAGAGTTTCTCCTCAGATCTCAAGTTCTGGCTCAAACCCTTGATCCCTCCAAATTGCAAGTCCCATTTCATCATGACAGTACATTCTTTAGGCTAACCATATATCTCAACAACAACAACAAAATATCTATCATATTAACATGGTTCATGTGACTTAGTTTTTTTTGAACGAATTTTTTAAATGTTTATTTTTGAGAGAGAGAGAGAGAGAGAGAGAGAGAGCATAGAGGGGGAAGGGCAGAGAGAGAGAGAGACAGGATCTGAAGCTGGCGCGATGCTGACAGCAGAGAGCCCAATGTGGGGCTTGAATTAATGAACCGTGAGATCATGACCTGAGAAGTCAATCACTTAACAGAGTGAGCAACCCAGACGCCCCTCATGTGATGTAATTTTAATGCACTATTTTGCTTAAAGACTCCATTCTACCAGAACTGAGGATAGAAAAGTGGCAATGGTAATGGAGAACAGAAATATTAATTATCTCTTCCCTTATTAAAGGACATTTAGGTTATTTCCAAGTTTTCTTGGATGTAATTTCTTGGATGATAGTCTGTTCTTTCTACTATTAGCACAATAGAAATGTGTTATCTCATAGTGGCTGTAGTACCAATCCTTTTATAGATCAAAAATGCCAAAGGTGTGCTTAAACAACAGTTGATGCAAATAGAACCCCCACACATACTTCATAAACACAGAAAGATCTATAGAGAATAACTTCACCATGTAGAATAACAAACTATTGAATGCTAAATACATTGTTGCTCCTTTTCCTTCTCCAAGTATTTCCTTGTTGGGATCCTCTGTGATACAGGCTGGATTCTTAATATTATAAGACTAGTTTAGCAATGTATATATAGACTTGAAAAAGATAAAAAAAAAATGATGTAAATAAGAACATTTATGATACAAATTGATAAGATGTGATAATTTAACATTTTCTATTTGCTTTCTCTGTTACATTTACTTTTTCAGATTCGATATTATAAATAAGACTAATGTCTTTCAAAAATGGTTCCATGATAGCATTTCTGTTTGCATATAACTATGATCAATTACAGAATAGCATTTTAAGATCTTTTACTGAAAAAAAAAAATCTCAGCTTTTAAATCTAAACTTGTTTGAACAATGTGTGTAAATATGAGGGAAAATGTTAGAGAAAAATTCTAGGTTACTCAAAATATAGTATCTCATTTTGTTCAATGAAGCTAATTATAATCTAGCTCATTAATTCACATATGTGTCAAATCACGTCTCCCAAAATGTAACAAAAACAATAAAAAGCAGTTATAAGGAGCTTTTTCTAATGAAATTGTATGATCCATACTCAGTAAATTGTTCTAAAAGAATCTTAACTTGAGACAGAATTTTTAAAATAATTTATATTCTTTTATCTTTGAAATTAAGAAATGTCATAATAGTTTTATCACAATTTTTTTTTTAAATCAGTATGATACTGTTTGCCAGATGCTTAACTTTGCCAGACAGTTACTGCCAAATGAAGGATGTGTGATTCGTCTAATACATCAAGACTAATCTTTGTACTCTCTCTGGATTTGTCAATGAGACGGGCTCAGAACTGAGGAATGTTAGAGAGAAAAAAAATCAAAGCTGTTGAAATGGACTGATGACACGCAGACACAAAGTCAATGGAATTTTCTTTACCAGGAATTATTTTATAAAATAAAACAAATTTGGAGGGAAAGCTCATTATTAGATATTTTAAAACTACTGAGGGAAAATACCAATGAGACTATTAATTAAAGCCCATTAAAATAGATTCTAAATGTTAAACAAAATCAATGTTTCCCCTACTCTTTTATTGTTTATAAGTGATACTTGAACTCAGTGATTTACTATACAAGTGGTATTAGAGTGATGTATTTTTAAAAATGTGTAGTCAGTTGATGAAAATAAGACCCTCCTTTCATCTTCCATAATGCCTAAATTAAAATAGAGAATTACTTGATGCATAGGCAAAATCAGATTTGAAAACATGAAAGTTCCATCCAAAGATCAGAAATGCATGACTACCACACTGATTCTGATACCACTTTTCCCATCCTATCAACAAAAAGAAAGAAGTTATCAAAGTGTTGCTCTCAGTGTCTTTCAGTAGAACTTCCTAGAAACTCCATTTTCCCTCCCTGGCCTTACAGTTAAAGATTTTAATTTGTATCAGTTGGTCACTTCCATGACCATTTTTGTTTTGTATGTGAAAGTTCTAGCTAAGGACTTTTAAGTAACTTTTTGGTCCAAAAGCAAGGAACATCATTCATACTGAGTAGTGCAGTGTGGAATTTTCTTGTCATTGACATGATGGATCTACTGATACGGTGGTGTGTCTTCATATGTACTTAATTGCATCTTTGAATGGGAAATTTACCAGTAAGAAATGTGCTGTGACCCCAGAGTTATGTCATACACAGAGCACAGTTTCCCATGGATGCGGTTTTGGAATGGTGGTGGAGGTCTGGAGCTGCAGGCCAAGGAAGATTTCTCAAGATGTCTTTGGTGCAGAAAAGTGATTTTATTAAAGCAAGGAGGTCAGGACCTGTGGGCAGAAAGAGGTGCACTGGGGTTGTGAGGAGTGACTGATTATATACCTGAGAGTTGGGAGGGGATAAAGGCAAGAGGAAGTTCCCCAAAGGACTTTGATATGCTAAAGAAGACTCAGGAGATACTGGAGTCCTTGCTATTGTTGAGCTAAAGTTATTTTCCTCTCTGACAAAGCATTAACATTAAGACACAGTAGGGAGTTCCTAGAGGAACGTTATACTCTGTATTTCCCCCAAGTATTTGTCAATGGGCTGCAGGCTATAAAGAAATTTTATTTTATCTACATTTCTTCTTGCCTTTGTTCCCCACATCACTGTGGAGGGGAGGCTGATGTTAGGGCTCCAGGAAACCATGTCTATGGGTTTCTGGAATTTAGGCTATTGATAAGATTGTCTTTTTCTTATAATTTTATTAAGACGTTTGTAAATTGATGGAGACTGTCCTGCATGACTGTGATCTTCAGTTAACTATTTATTTTTCCCTTTCCTTTGTTCTTGGGCAGCCAGGTGTGCCTGAAGAACATCACACCTGGAAGGGGACGGGGTGGGGGGTATGGAGAGGAGGAGGGGTACAGGGTGTTACCTTGTGCTTTGTTCTCAGCTTGCCTTTTGTTCCCTCATCATCATACTTAGCTTCAGGTTGCTAGCTACTCAGTGTCTTTTTTACCTTTTGTCTTTCCTGGTCTTGAATGCTACGGGAGTGTGCACTGAGACCATTCAAACTGGTTATATTATTCTTACTTTCATATTCTTTTCTGCTTTTGGTGAAATGGTATTAAATTCAGAAAGTTTGGTAATCAACATATTTAAGTACAATTTATATCTAGAGCCATATTATTTTTTTTAACTCTCGAGAATATGGAATTGAGAATGAGAGATCCCAAGTACTTTCCAGAATTTTATTTTGATCATAAATATGGCTTTATATAAGATTGTAAAATTAAGCTAATCAACAGCTTAATGCATCCTTTTCCCCCCCATATGGGAATGACTATACGACCCTTTCATGTGAACATTCACTCAACAGAGTTTGCAAACATATGCTTTTTCTGTGACACACTATATCTCACCCATATTTTCCAGTGGGAGCAGTATGTCTTGAAACCAGCTTGCACCGGTTTATAAGACTGGATTCTGGACATCTCTTTCCAATCGTATACTCAGTGACCTCAGATTGATACCTTGAAATTGTCTATGGTTGAAATATTTACTATAATTTCTATAAATTGAAAACTGCTACAAATCAAGTCTATTTTGCATGGAGAACTGGTTGTTAAACATTTACCAGCATACCACTTGCAATAACTAAATGAGCCATTTTGTAATAACTACAGGAGAAAGGTACACTAATATAAATTTCACAGATAAGACACCCAAGTTTCAAAAATATTAGCTGGTTTGTCCCTCATCATGTGTACAATTGGATCCGAAAGCAAGTCTTCAGACTGTAACTACTAAAAGTAGTTCGGAAAAAAAAGTAGACTCTAATGACTAAAAGTAGTTACTTTTTCACTCTTCCCCACAGTTGCTACTTTGTATTACCAAAAAAACTTAATTGCAATATTGTTTATCTCTATGGTGAAGTTGTGTATGTGTGTCTACATGCATACAGGCTGTCTTATTATATTTGACATGATTACATTTTAGTGACACTTCTGAAAGAATTCCGAGTGACAAGGACAGACGTCCAAATTTATTTAAATCGTCATGAGATCTTTCTGCAAAGTAGAGTTCTCCGTTCCCATTGAATGTAGAATCTTGCTTTGAGAACTGGATTCCTGATGCAAAATGAACACTGGTAAATCAATGTCAATGTTATCGACATCTCAGCCACTGACTTGAAGATGTCATTTCTCAACCTAGGAGTGCCTGTGTAGGACAGACTACTGCCAATATATTTTAGATTTCTACCTTTAATATTCGAGTACAGTTGGGAAGGAAAGCATGTAAATTTAGAATAAAGAGTTAAATTTTTCATCAACTTTTCCTGAAATGTCATGGCTGCCTCCAAAACTAGTATTTCTAGGTGCACTAATAAATACCCAGCAGGGATAATTCATTGATTCTGACACTAATGCTGTGCTCAGAAATTCTTTCCTCTTTATTTATTTAAATCATCAGTCTCTGACCCAGTCAACACCTTATAACTGAAGAGAGATTTATCTGGCACCTTTCAATCAATATAATGGATACTGCTAGTACTTCAATGGATCAAATCTTGCATGTCATTATTTCAAAGCATGATATTCTAGAAGGAATGCAATTATTAATACCAGACACTAGTTTTAGTAATATATTCTAAAAAATTAATAAGCATTCCTCTTCTTTTATATACCTCAATCCTATTTATCATCTTTTAATTACTCAAGTAGTTCATATGCAAAATTTGATTCTTACTGTAGCACTAGAAAAATTATCAGCTTCTTCAGGTAAGTGTCTATTTGTGTGATAGTGTAAGGATAAAAAGAATACCTATTTTCGGACACAGGAAAACAGATTCAATACATAGTAATTGTCAGTATATCATATGGTAGAATGGAATAATATACAGCTCTATTGTTTGAGAAAACATCTCTCTCTCTGGTAATTCCCTGAATATTTTGCTGTGAGATTCAGATTAAAGGAATTGATGGTATTTCATAGATTTTAAAAATGGGCTATTTAGATATATGTATTGTCTTTTGTCATAAGGTGACTTACTATTGCATTCAATATTATTCATCTTATTGGCTAAAGCTTATGATTTGAGGAATTGAAAAACATGTAGGCATCTCAAATTATTTTTCTATATAGACTTCAACTGCATTTGTGATGTTCTATTGTTTGAAGTTAATTTCTTTAAGGTAAACATTTTCCTATCCTTATGTATGTGTGTATCTACACATATATGTGTCTGTATATATAGAAAGTACACACACACACACACATATATTATATATGTGTGTGCAAGTGTATGTATGTGTGTGTGTGTGTATTTCTTTTCTTCAAAGGGCAAATACTCCAGGGGATTAATTCAGTGGGTCACTGACACATTAGTATGAATTAACTTACTTTTCACCACCACCATTCTCAGAAATAACTTTTAGCCTTTCTTTCTGATAGGAAAATTGATATTTTACAGAAAGAAAAAAGCCAGAAAAATAAAGTTGTTGGACTAAAAACAAATGTCCTCTAATTTAGAATTTGCCAAGGCAAGTTCTGGTGCTATCCTGTCAGATGTAGATTTTATTTTATTTTTTTTTTTCAACGTTTATTTATTTTTGGGACAGAGAGAGACAGAGCATGAACGGGGGAGGGGCAGAGAGAGAGGGAGACACAGAATCGGAAACAGGCTCCAGGCTCTGAGCCATCAGCCCAGAGCCTGACGCGGGGCTCGACTCACGGACCGCGAGATGGTGACCTGGCTGAAGTCGGACGCTTAACCGGCTGCGCCACCCAGGCGCCCCTCTGATGTAGATTTTAGAGGGCTATCAGAAAGTGATAGTCGTTTCAGACCTGGTGGTGAACTTTGATAATAATCTAGAAGACAGTTTTCTATTTACAAATGAGACAACTGAGGTCCAGAGTACAGACCTAGTACAAAAGAAGAATGTGACTCTCTTCGCTTTAAGAATACACCGTGTTGGGGCGCCTGGGTGGCTCAGTCAGTTAAGCATCTGACTTCGGCCCAGGTCATGATCATGTGGTTTGTGAGTTCAAGCCCCACATCGGGCTCTGTGCTGACAGCTCAGAGCCTGGAGCCTGCTTCGGATTCTGTGTCTCATTCTCTCTCTGCCCCTCCCCCACTTGTGCTCTGTCTCTCTCTCTCTCTCAAAAATAAATAAACGTAAAAAATTAAAAAAAAAAAAAGAATACACCGTGTACCCTTTCCTTCCACCCACATTTCTTTGCCACAGTTTTGTACAGTGGTCAAACATGGCTGTGATGAAGACATGGAAATATCTTTATTACGGGTGGCACTGTGTCCACATATGGGTTGGAGATTATATTACTAAAGGGATAAAAGGGGTTAGGATTATCGTTGGAAGACAATGCCTATCTCTCACCAGTTGGTGTTTTGACTACCCAAATAATGGTTCGAACCCTTTGTTAATACATGACTGTAATTGCCCCTGCCCTTAAGGGAAATAGCCTCAAGGTTACAGTCAATTCATGTTTTCAGCTTGAAGTCCAAGTACTTGGGATGTGGTCACATTTAGATGTGATGTCCCATCATGTTGAGTCATGGCTTTGATAACTGTTTTGGCCTTGGTCAACATATAATATGAAAGATGAATAGGATAAGCACAATAATATTCACTTTGAACAAGGGGAAAATGGGGACAACACAGAAGTTGCTGTGATTGTTGTGATCAATTCCCAGGTTAAAAAAAACTGAAGACAACTATCTTACTAAGACAAATTTTTTTTTTGAGACTTAAGGCCTTATTCTTTCAGTTACTAGCTTCCTTGTTCTGTTTATTGTTCTTTCTCTCAACGTAATAAAAACTACACTGATATTGAAATTATTTGTTGGAATTTTGAGGGCACTAATTAATCACAACTCTCTCATTCAATAGTTCTGAATCATTTGAAAACTAAAGTAAGAGTAAGACCTAGGTATCAAAATATCGGTTTTATGGCTTGTGAATTTAGACTGAAGGAAATACATTGAACCTGAAGTCCAAATGAAGTTTTTATACTTTCCTCCTTTAAATCAAGCCCTTATGATCCATCTGCAGGAAAAATTGGATCTTTAGAGAACATGTATACATAGCCAGCCAATTGGGTTTTGTCCATCCAACTCAGAGGGCAGAGTGTAATCGTCCTGATCAATAGGACAGCTGGGAGGCATTAGATGATGTAGCTACAGGATAGAGCCAGAGAGTGAGAGAATAAGAGAGACAGAGAAAGAGAGAGAGAGAGAGATAGAGAGAGGGAGAGAGATCCCTGGGCACATATCAAGGAAACTTGTCCCATACTTTTGAATCAAAAAGGCACTGTGAAGGGGAATCTCAAGGAGACTCTCAAGGAGAGCAAGAAATACGACAAAAAGCTACACAAAGAGTTACAGAAGAGTAAGGAAATGGTTTCCCCTACGCTGTGTTTCTTCCTTCTGTTACAGAAGATGATTTTAACATAATGTTGATATTATTGCTTATATTTATCAATGTATGCTTACATTTCTCCCAAAAAGTGTCCAGAATGCAAATAGTCACTATTGTTTAATAGTTTCCTTATTTATTTGATGGTTATTGGGGATATCACCAATTTGATAAAGAATTTGAATATACTTTTCACTTAATTTTTATTTCCAAAGAGTATTTATTTTCTCTCACCTCTCTTTTCCTCTACTCCCTCTCCCCACCTCTCTCTCTTTCTGTCTCATTACTTTTTTTCCCCATAATCCTAGAGCCTTTTGCTTACACTGAAAAGACATTGCCATAAAACAAAGTTGTGCAGGTTCTTTAAACAAAAGTCTAATCCCTCAAAAATCAAACATCTCTCTGAGCTTCAAGAAATGCTGACCAAAGTGGTATAAAAATTACTAGGGCTGGAGTGAAAAGATTTCTTTTGATGTTAGAAATGATTTGACTTCCATTAAGAAAATCTTGAGAAAAATAAAATTATGATTTATTTTTAAATAGCACTGCATAATTTATCAAGCATTTTCAGTGCTTTCTCATTTTTTCACCATAACACCTCTTAGACAGCTATATAACATAAATCATTATTTTACAGACTAGGACACTAAGGACAGGAAGAACACATGACTTTGTCCAGTGAGGAAACCAATACAGACTTCTAAATCTGGCCCTCTGATTCCACAATCCTTGCTCTCTCCACTACAGCATGCTGAAGTCACTAGTGAAAAAGCACTCCATATGTCACACAACATGCCATAAGATTGTCCAACTATTTTCAAGAAAATCTCCCAGAGAAATCAATGACCAAGAGAGAATTGCAGAAAGCAGATGGTGTCATCAGCACACTTCTGGTGTGGCATCTGTGGTTACTTCTGTGCCTCTAGATTGGATTGTACTTACATCAAAAGAGCCAATATGTGCAAAAGAAAGAAAATAATAATAAAATAAGAACAAAACTTTCAGCACAGGCACATTTACTAATTATAGAAATTGCTGATAGACATTAACCACACTGTATGGTGTGGTATGGTGTTGGGTGTGTGTGTGTTTGTGTGTGTGTGTGCGCGCGCGCGCGCGCCTGAGCATTAGCAGAGGCTTACCTAATGCTCAGTGAATGCTATAAAGCTTGGAAGCCCAGAGGCCAAAGGGGCCCCAAGAGACTCACCTAGAAATCACAGTAATGGAGTTGCAGTGGTAACCCCCTACCTAATTACAGATGGTGCTCAAGGCAAAATCCCATTAAGACAAGTTTTATGGGTTTGTTGCGGATTGGCTGTTAGAAATTACACCATTAGTACACAGAGCCTGAAGCTGAAACAGTACTAATCTCCAGTCTCTACAGAGAGATAATAGACAAAAAATAACCACCCCCAAACCCCACACTCCAACTTAAAAAGGATTCCATTCTAAGACAATAGGCTATAAGTCAAATTAAAAAAATAAAAATAAAAACAATTCTAACTACAATTAACATATTTTTAGAGCTCTATTACAAAACACATTTGCCTATTTTTTTTCATGCTAAAAACAAGCTGAAAGGGTAGGATATGTGAGGTTCCTTTGATTTTCACTTTGAAGCAGTGTGTTTTTTTTAGTCAGGTCACTGATGCTAGAATATCGGTGGTCTGTGAGTTCTGTCCTGAACTAGATCCATGATGGATTTACAAGAGGAAATGTCGGACAAATGTTGACTCTATTATTATGAAAGAAGGGTTTTGTGCCCTGGTGAATTATGCTGGACCTCCTGTGTAGGGTAGGATCTTAAATAGCTTGTTTAACATAAGGTCAAGACTAGAAGCATGCCTACTCTCTCATTTTTTCTTAAGTCTATACTAGGACATTTAGACTATTTCACCCTCATGACAAAGGAAATCCCAAAGGAAAAACCAAAGTGGAAAAAGCTAAGAGCTAGAGCAGAGCAGGGCTGAAATTCTGTTTCTTCCTCCTGAACCCAACTCTGGTGGATCCACAAATATTTTTTGTAAATGTCCAGATAGTAAATGCATATTCAGCTTTGTGGACTGTTTGACCTCTGTTGCAACTTTTCAACTTTACCTCTGCAGCATGAAAGCATTCCTAGACAATTCGAAAACAAATGGGCATGGCCAGATTTGTTTTGGAACACACTGGATATGGCCCATGGGGCCTATTTTTGCCCACCATCTAGGTCTTCAATAGATGGCGTGAGGGGGCTCCAGGCCATTTCTCTCTCCTGAAGAAACTGCAGGAAAAGGGAGGGAGGGACTATTAACATATAAAAGCCCTGCACAAAGAAAACAAACAAACAAAACCACACCCTCTCCCCTTCCTTTCATTGTTATCTCTGGCCCTAAAGGTAAGGCCAAATTTGTTTTTATATCCTTGAAGCATTCAAAACTACTCCTAAGACGTTGAGTTTGTAGGCTTTATTTAACTTTAGCTTTGAATTTTATGTAAAATTGAATACAGTAACATAGAACCATCCCCAGGAAATATATTTAATATGATTTTATTTTAAATATGACTACACCACATTCTAAATTTTTGATAGTCCTTGCTTAATTTTTTCATGGCATAAGTCAAGAGGTGAAGGGAAATTATCCTGAATTAAGTAGCAACCTTGACAAGCATTTTTATTCCTCGAACTGATTAAAGGTCATTCAGTTAGCTTGGAAAAATTGAGAATCATTCAGTATTCTGGGCTATAGTTTTCTTTTCCTATTCACCTAAAGAGAAGGGTAAGTTGGCTTCCTAACTACCCATCTCATCACACCCACAGTTTTATCCTATGCCCTGAAATTATTTAAGGCACGACTGCCTTTAAAATGCAGCAATCCATATTTGCCCTCAGTTCCAGTCTTTGATCTTTCATCACTGATTGTTCTACATCATCAAAAATCCTCAAAGCTCCTCTGTGAATAGTGGTCAGGCCCATAGACACACTGTAGAATTTGATCTTGAAACCACACAATTGAAAGACTACATCTCATCCCCCACTTGTGCACTTGTTTAAACATATTCATAACACTTCAGAATGGCTTTTGCTGTTATTCAGTAAATTATACATGATACCACTTTTAATGTTTTAAATGAGAGAACTGACAGTCAAAATAGAGAATTCCAATTAACACTGAATTTTTATTTTATCAATATTTTAAAGGATTTTAAGCATCAGATATGAGGTGTGATTCTAAAGTGTGACTTTAGTCAAAAACCCAAACTTCCACATCCACATGGCTGCTGTCCTTCTATTTGATTCAACAAACATTTATTATGTGACTATTATATGTCTGATATAAAGCCATATAAAATTGGAAAGGCATATTCTCTGCCTTCTAAGAGCATGAAATTTAGAAAGGTAATTAGGATATGTGTCTTATAAAATTAGTCAATTTATTCGGATCATTTCATTGTTAACTTTTTTTTTCAAGAACAAGACATCTGAAGTAATAAGTCATACAAGAATTTATTAGATTAAAGGAGTAACTAATCTAATCTAAGGTAACTCCTTAGATTGGAGGAGTAACTAATCTCATCTAAGGTAACTTCTTAGATTAGAGGAGTTACCTTCTTTTACTCACTTACCCCCACTATCTCCTGTCCCAATTGTTGAGAGCCCTACAGAAAGATGTCAGTACTTTGAAGTTGAAAAATTCTTGAGAGACAAAACATTAGACTGAATTAGTAAACTGAGAAAGCCTAAGGCACAAACAGGAAGCTAAATGACATATGTTTATTTGCTGCCTCTCTAACAGTGTATTAATTAGGATTTCATTGGTTGCAAGGGCTGGAAACCCAAGTAAATTAGTGGAAAACTGAGAAATATATTGACTCTTGAAATACATGACTATTGGAAAACCAAAGTAAAGGCGATAGCTTTGAGAATCCAGCGATGCCATTAAGTCTTTTCTATTTTGTCTTTTGTCTTGTTTATCTATGGCATAGGCTTCATTATCACTCATGCTTGATTTGTAGGAATAAAGAAGAACAAAGTTATTTTTTTAAATGCTTATTTATTTTATTTTTGATGGAGAGAGAGAGAGAGAGAGAAAGTGTGTGCAAATGGAGGAGGAGCACAGTGAGAGGGAGAACCAAGCAGGCTTTGAGCTGCCACCACAGAACCTGATGCAGAACTCCAACCCATGAATCCCGAGTTCATGACCTGAGCCAAAGTTCAAGGCTCAACTGACTGAGCCACTCAGGCACCCCAAGAAGAACAAAGTTTTATAACTTGCAATTTTTATAATGGAGAGGCTTTCAAAGATTTCTTAATCCTCTCAAGTTCTAAAATCTCAGGGAAGCAATTTGTTGGCTCATTTTGGGACAGCTTCACATTCCAAGGAAAATCAACTATGGACATAAATATGGTAGTGCCTCAGGTGGTTATATAGATATAACAAAAGAGGGCTTTCAGGAAAAGTGTAAGATAATCACTGGCAAAAACCTCTATAGAGATCCACTACAAACATGAAATGTAAATATTGCAAATGCTAATAACCATAAACACAAATGTCATAAGTAAGTAAAATAGTTGCTGATTTGCAATTTGAATGGAGAATAAATTAAGCAGATGTAATATATTATGCCTCCATTCATCATCTTGACACATTTTCATATGCCTTCTCTTTGGTTCTAGTGAAACTGGGAGGATTTTTCACATTTATGTGAGCTTTTCTGATGTAAGTTTTTGGGAATTTTAGGATAAGGGACAATATGGGGTGCAGTTAAGAGATAATTTCTTTTCTTGATGAAGCACCATTACTACTATAGTTATAATTCATGAAAATGTCAGCTGTAACTCAGTTCTCTTTTGCCTCATCAATTTACTCTTCAATAATAGACAGTGATGGGCTTCATTAGAAGGGGTAAATCAGAGAATGCATGTGTTATGTACAAAATTTGGGGACTCTACTATAGAGTGAATCTGTAGAATTGTTGATTGGCAATTGCATAGCCTTTAAAGAGTTTTTCTTTGTAAGACTATTAAGTGTAGTTTTATTTATTTTTTAAAATGAATATTTTTAAGATCTGGGTTAAATTTTCATAAAAGTCCTCTTAAATACATTCCATATTTTCCTAATCCTCTAAACACTCATTGAATGGAGAACCTTATAACCCCAAAGGAGGAAACAATCAAATTCTTCAGTTTATGAAAAGTGGAACTTAGAAAAAATTCACTTATGGTAATAATTCCTAAATGAAATCTCAGACTCACTTCTTGTTTAAAAGAGAGAGGTTAGAAAGGATAACCTTGTAATAACTTGGTTTTATTTCTTAGGCCTCACATATTTATTACTTTAAAAAGATAGTTTAAGGGTAAATATGACAAGTACATTGAATACTATTAGAAAAAGATTTTAGTCTTTATTGGGTTCTTGTGTCATAATTATGTGAGAAAGGTTTTTTTTTTTTTTTTTCAAATATGTTCTGAGTACAGCCAGTTTTAATACAAGATGACATATGTATTCTCAAAAAACACTGTGCTGTGTAAGACAGCACAATGAAAGTCACAAGGCCTATGGGAAAATGGGACTGGGTCACAACACTTAAGAACTTTGTTAGTGATGGGACGACTGGGTGGCTCAGTCAGTTAAGCATCCGAATCTTGGTTTCAGCTCAGGTCATGATCAGGCCCAAGTCATGATCTCACAGTTCGTGAGTTTGAGCCCTGTGCAAGGCTTCATGCAGTGCAGAGCCTGCTTGGGATTCTATCTCCTGCTCTCTGCCCCTCCCCTCGCTTGCACTCTGTCTCACATGCTCTCTCTCTCTCCCTCTCTCTGTCAAAATAAATAAGAAAATTAAAAAAAAAAAAAAAAGAATTTTGTTGGTGACACGTTTAAGAGAAAATAAGGACCCAATAAAAGAAAGCAGCGTAGTTTCACACATAGTAAATGGTTAAGAAACGTGTGAATATTGCCCCCAAATGGCACTTCACTTTGAAAATGGCTACAAATTTATTTGCGGATATAGCCATCTGAAACTATATTAGTTTTCTATTGCTTGCATAACAAATCACCACACACTTAGTGGCTTGAAACAGCACCCATTTTTCATCGTGTAATTCTTCAGGCCAGAAGTCTAGGAATAGCTCAACTGGGCCCTCTGCTCAGCGTCTCACAGGTAAAATCAAGGCTGTCTGGAGGCTGCAATGTCTGTCGAAGCTCTGGTTCTCTTCCAGGCTCATTCAGGTTGATAGCAGAACGGATGCTGGAGTGACAGGATGGAGGCCTCAGCTCCTATAAGTCACCCTTCTCAATGTGGCTGTTTCCTTCTTCGCAACCAGCAGGACAGCATCTCTAACTTCTTTTATCTTTGACCTGAAAATTCTCTTTTTAAGGGCTCACATGATTTGATAAGGCACACCCAGAATAAGGTACTCTAAATCAGTGAAAGTTAACTTAGGGATTACTTATGTTCATTTGAGAACTTAACTGTGTCTGTTACTTTCTTCACCCTTACTATATAATGTGTCATAATCATAGGAATGATAACCCATCACCTCTGCCATGTTTTATTGACCAGAAACAAGTTATAAGTGCCTCCTACCCAAGAGCATGGGGTAACACAAGAACCTGTGGCATTGCAGCAGTTGCAGCTTGTGACTTGCTATGAAGTGGTGGAAATAGGGCTAATTGGAATTGGATGGAAGGTTTTAACACAGGATCTGGATCACTGGGGCTCGTAACACACAAGTGAACTGAGGCAGCTGGTAGATGTTTGAGATATGCATATGTGTGTGTTTTGTGCATTCCTGCATGGTGGCTCTGTTCAGCTGGGTGTACTTTTTGGCATTCAACTAGCGTTTCGCATGGATGAAATTATGCATAAGCAAACACGAAATTCATATTATGCTCAAATTGTTCCTTAATATATCAGTTTTGTTGGGACTAATGTGCATTTTTAAGACAAGCATTATAGCAGAATGAACTATACATATTTATCTTTCTATCACCTTCAATACTTAAAATAATGTTGGCATATAATGGAAGTTTTGTAATACTTTTTAAATTGAATAGAATTGAAATAGACTCTGGAATTTGAGATAGATTCATGAATGGGCTGTATTTCAATCCATCAAGTCCTTGCTGAGTTGTGTTCAGGGTTCCACAGAGCCAGAGAGAAAGAGAAGTGGGATGAATATGCGATCTGTCTACAAAATCATGTAGAACCCACAGAGAACAAAAGAGGAGAGTTTCAGGAAAGTATATTATAAAGGCAGTATGGTGTAGTTTGGATACCTGAGTTCTAATTTAAAAATTACCTTTATGATCTCCATTATGTGTATTTTCTCTTGGCTTTAAAATACATGTTTGGAAAGGAGGTGTTGCACTTTTACTTAATAAATACAACAGAAAAAGCTTTCCTAACATATGTGGGTTATGTGTGGGATTGAGAAGAAATATTTTGTGTAAATGAGAAAAAAAGAAGGTAGGAAAATACAATAAATGCAGTGGTGAAGAACTGTAAGCGTAAACATGAAAACAATTTATATTTATTAGTTATTGAAATAAAGATGAATTTTGTTTAAAAAATTTTAATGAAAATCAGTGACTCCCCAACTTGTTCCAAAACAAATCACATAATGTCATTTGTAGGAAATACATCTAAAAGTAAATGCCTTTGAATAATAATAATACAAATGCACAGTAGATAAATACAAACAGGAAAAATAATAATGATCTTAGGTACTATTTGGCAAAGCACATTTCTGGTGAAAAGCATTTATGATTCATTCAACAAGTATTTATGCAGTGCCCACTACAGTCAGGACCAGCATAGAGGGTCTCATCTATCAGGTCTAGACAAAATATTTTGTGGTCCTACCCTCCCCTCAGGCAGATTTTATTAGCGATCTGGTGGCCAGGTTATCATTTCTCATGTTTCCTAAATAATCCTAGGCATCCAACATTTCTAGTCAGGGAGTTATACTGTAAGCCCTCCCTGCTCTCCATTTGCAACTAAAATTAGAGATACATGTAATCTTTGCTGATGTGTTGATCTAGAAATTACAAATTTGGCAGTCACTGGAGAGGTAAACTTGTGGTTGACTAGATTAATGGACTGGTAGTATAAGCCTCTGTCCACTCATGATTAAGGCTACTATAAAATTCCTGGATTTTTAAAAATGTTAAATAACCTAGGAGGGGAATGAATTAACTTTAAAAATATAAGACAATCAATGAAATTTGAATGCTGACTGGAATGTGAATGATGTTACATTATAGATGAATTTTCTTTAAAGTTTGGTAATGGCATTATAGTTAGGTTAAAAAAGGTGTTTATCTTTTAGAGGCTCTGTAGATGCAATGACAGTGGGGCCTGGAGAACAAGTCGGAGAGGTAGATAAAGGAGATGAAGAAGATTTGTCTGTGTTGATCATTGAATGAAAGGCTTTGAGAGATTCAGTAATTTTTCTACTTATGCATATGTTTTTAATGCTTCCATGACAATTATAAAAATGAGTCCAGTGGCAAGGAGTACACCCAGCACCCAGATCTTAGTTTCTGTTGTCATTCTCAACAAAAATACCCAGATCTCTTTGAAGAAATGGCTGATTCTCAGGCTGGGGCAGGCATATACCAGATGAGCTTAGAGCATCTTGGGAGTGCCAGAAAGTAAAGTACTCAAAAGCCAAACAAAGGGACTTGTCCAAGGGACATAGGAGTCAACATGGAAGAGGCTCAGTTGCCAAAATTGGCACAATGTGGGGAACAAAATAAATAATATGGCCTACAGTGTAAAATACAGGGCCGTGAGTCCACATGATATAAACAAAGATCATTTAAATAAATGGGAAAAGAGACAAACTTCCTGTACAGAAGAATTCCAAACCGTGTATAGATGTTAACTGCTCCAGGAGATGGAGCTTGATTCCCCAACCCTTGAGTGTGGACCATACTTGATGTCACTTTTACAGAATACAGCACGAAAAAGGATGGGGGTGGGGCGTAGCAACAGTAGAGAAATATGACAAGCATTACTTCTGCCAGGTGACCACGATTAGTGTCATCTGTGATAAATCATCTTAATAGCATATACACACTTGATATGTGATGAGAAGCCACTTCAGTTTTGTTGTCTTCTTACCAAAACCCAGGGCCCTAGTCTAACCAAAAGAAAAACATCAGACAATCCAAACTGAGGAACATTCTGCAAAATACCGGACCAGTGATTCTCAAAATTGCCAAATCCTCAAAAATAAGCAAGATCTGAGAAGCTGCCATAGCCAAAAAGAAGCTAAGGCGACATGGTGACAAAATTCAATGGGATATCCAGTGTGGGATCCTGAAACACAAAAAGGATATTCAGTGAAAATTAGTGCCATCTGAATGCAGTATAAAATTTAGCTAATAATAATAAAATAATAATATATCAATGTTGGCTTTTTAATTTTGATAAATGTAAGATGGTAAAAATGGGGAAAACAGGGTAAAGAATGTATGGGAACTCTATCTTTGAACTCTGCTGTAAATCTAAATTTACTATTCTAAAGTAAAACAAACAAAGAAACAAAAACAAAAAAGCAAAAAACATATGTCTACAGCGAGACCAGGAAAAAATGTTTCAAATACATAAATTAATTAAAATGTGGTCGAGGTAGGGACTAGAATAATGGTATTTTGGCAATTGAAGTGGAGGGCAGACGATTTGCTGAGAATCTGCCATGGACTCAAGGCCGTGCTAGATGCTTCATTTTACATACTATATTTTATTTGTTGCTGTTGCATTATTCTATATTTAGACACACAAGAAAACCCTCTTAAAACAACAGACCAGCTCCAAATAGTTACCAGCCAAGTCTCCCAAATTACAAATAAATCACACTGACAACTTTTGAATGTCATTAGGGCCTACATATCACCTAGTGTGACAGCTATGAAAATGAAGTCTTCTCCAGGTTCTGAAATAAATTACTGAAACTTCAATGTCGTTCTTTCACACAAGTGCAAAACCTTCAGAATTCTATAGGAAACTAAACCATTATTTCAAATCCAAGCATTCATGCCTGGAGATTATAAAATGGGTGTCTATAGTCTAAAACTGTGCTGAAGAACTCAAAGTGTTGTGGAAGGAACTTCTGGAAAGCTAGGATTTAAAGCCCCTTATCTGAGACTAACAGAAGGTTACATCAAAGTTTATCCTTTTGAGAAAAAACATTTTATTTCTACAGAAAATGAAGAGAAAGAAGAGAGGAAAATGTGGTATGGCTACACATTAACCATTTCCATCAAGACTACAATATTGTAAATGTCTCTTGCAAAGGGATTTTTATTATCTGTAGGTGCCAGAAAGGGACCCTGCATTGTTCTTTTGAAAGAGCTATGTGGCAAAATCTCATTGGAAAAATGTCTAATTGGAATTCAAATTGAACATTCCGTGTATTTATTGAGAGTTCATTATGTAAAACACTGGTGTAGGTTAGTGGAAATAAATAACATTTCAAGAAAATGTAAATAAGTAAAAGATCATGAGATTTTTTAGAATTGTAACAATGAAGGTATTGTAGTTATTGCATTACTTAGAACTGGACAGAGAGCTGGGAAAAGACAGGATAAAAAACAGACTTTCTGTCATATTGATATTCATTCTAAGACTGAAGTCTTATTAGAATATATATATATATATATGTGTGTGTGTGTGTATGTATATATACATATATATACATGTATGTATATATGTATATATACATACATATATATATATATATATATTAGCCTCCAAACTTCAGTTATATGCCATGGTATGCATTGGATACTGAATCACTCATCTATTTAGCTGAACCAAAGGGAAGAGCCAAATAAAATAACTTTAAAATGGTTTCATAATGTATTTCACATAGAAGGTATTATTCAGGAAGGTGATTAGGAGGTGGTAAATGGGAAGTTCAACATTGTCAGGCCCTCATCAGCATCTACAATTCTCTCAGCAGTCCCTTTACAGTTTCAAGATGGAGGCTATAGCTCCGAACATATGCCTTCACTCAGCCATGTTCAAAATACACCGCAGCAGATTAACTCAAGAGGCCAGGTGCTCAAACCCTGCACGTTCCCAAGAAAGGTTTGCCTTCAGGACTGGCCCTTGGCCAGCTCTTGGGAAATGAACTCTGAGTCCTTGGAATATTCTGGCTGATTTAAAAAAATATATCCTGTGTTTTGTTTGGTATGCCTGGGCCTTGGGCTGTGAGGTACCTGCTTGATCAGATAGTTTATGCTACCGATGTGGTTTGTGGTGAATGATTATTTCTGCTGTGGGAGGTTGGGGTCTGAGTAGCTGAGGTCAGAGATGCTGCATGCATCTGTAACTGATCACCCCCTTGTCCCCCTGCCTAAAGCCAAACCTTGACATTAAGTCTCCGGTGAGCTGTCCTGGTTGACAGCACTTTGCCTGTGCTCCATACGTTGTTGCTAGAAGATTTAAGCTTATCAGTGTACTCCACTAGGGGAGGACACCTGGAAGCTTGTACCTGGTTTCTCCTGAAGTTCACCCTATGCACCTTCTCTTTGGTGATTTTAATCTACATCCTTTTGCTAGAATAAACCATATCCCTTAGGATAACAGCCTTTGTGAGTTCTGGGAGTCCTTTCAGTGAATGATTGAGCCTGACAGTGGTCTTAGGGACCCCCAGCTAAGCTGATGTCAGGAGTGGGAGGCAAGGAGGGCACCGTTGACATTCATGTCTCTTATTACCACAGTGGGAAATCTCGTCCAGAATTCCCCCTGAAGACTCTTAATTTTTGTTGGGTCAGAACCAGGGCATAGGGCCTTTCGTACTAGCAACAGAAGCTAAATTGAGAATGTGGTGCTTTTAGCCCCTATCCTGTAAGGTAGGTTGTTATTAAGGAAAATAGGGCGAGGAAATGACTGTGAACCAGACCACCAAGAGTGATGACACAGATGATTTCTGTTTCCTCTATACCTTTGCATCCCTCCCTTCTCTTTTTTTAAAAAAAAATTTTAACGTTTATTCATTTCTGGGATATGGAGAAAGACAGAGCATGAGTGGGGGAGGAGCAGAGAGAGAGGGAGACACAGAATCCAAAGCAGGCTCCAGGCTCTGAGCTGTCAGCACAGAGCCTGACATGGGGCTTGAATCCATGAACCATGAGATCGGGACCGAACCATGAGGTCATGACCCCAGCCAAAGTCAGACGCTTAACCGACTGAGCCACCCAGGCGCCCCTATATCCTTCCCTTCTTTTTGATGACCAGTCTCATTTATTCCATTTACAGTTTTGGATGAGGATAAGCCTTCATGTCTTATACTTGCATGGCTTATATGATAAGCCAAATATGTTCCTAGAACAAAGTTTAAAGTAGTGGACAAATGGGGCATAAAGGTGAAATTCTGAATTATGTGAAGGAATCTAACCCAAGCTGGTACGCAGCTGTACACAGGAGATTTTGTCTAAACCTGAACTGACAGAAAGAACCTGTAATATTATCATTTGATTGCACCTCAAGTAAAATTCTTTAGCATTAAATGAGATTTCAAAACTTAGCATTTATTAGCCACAAGTTTGTTGCTTTTTTTGTGGTTTTAATGGTTAATACAGCACTTGTAAAACTTTCACAAGGGGGTTAGGAGGATAGGCATTTTTAATGAAAGTGTATTTCTCATACACTGATGTGTTATTAGTGTTTAGTTATTCATGTTTTGTCAACATAGCATTGTTATTGTTTTGTGAAAAGATGGAGTATGACCCATTAATCCTGGAAAACCACTGATAACTTTGAAATATCAAATGGTGTGTTCAGCCCTCTTCTCTCCCCCAAAAGTAAAAAGATGCCATGTTTTTCCTGTTATCATCAAGACTGCAGGCTAAGTCCCAGGTAGAAGAGATTTAGAAGCACATTTTCCCCTTTGAGTACCACTTTACCACAACAAAAATGAGGGGAGTAGGGGGCGCTAGTCAAGATAATAGAGGATAGAGAAAAGTAAAAATAGAAGAGGAAATAAGAATCATTGTGTAACTTCCTGCTACCCTGCTGCAAGCTAATCCTAAGGCAAGAATGGGAGAGGTTGTTAGGGACTTGACTGGGAATGACCTGAACTGAGAGTAAATTTGGGGCTCAATTTTATCATCTTGATTTATGGTACTCAGTAGCCTTGCAGAGATGGGCACATGTTGATATACGCACAGTAAGGAACCCCAGACATCTCCCTGAGTTCTCCATGTAGGTAATTGGCCTGGAAGAAGATCACCCAACAGTTTTGGGTGATACCGAGAGAAACACAGGACTTAATAGGAGTTAGCACATCCAATAGCAATACAGAATGCACTTAACTCTGGTTAGGAACACAGACACTGTTTTTCACGAATGTCAGTGCTATGAAACCCAGTATAAAATATATTTAAATTAAAAGGATTTTGGAAAAGGTCTGGGAATTTAATGTAGCAAGGGTCAGCAGACTATGGCCCTTGGGCAAAATCCAAACTGCCCCTGGTTTTGTAAATAAAGATTTAATGGAAGATAGTCATGTTCATACATTTAAATATTGTATGTGCCTACTTTTATGTTACCGTGGCAGAGGTGAGTTGTTGCAACAAAGATTAAATGGCCCTCAGAGTCTAAAAGATTTACTTTCTGACCTTTTATAGGAAAAGTTGTCCAACCTCTGGTCTACACCAAAAAGGATATATTAACAAAGAGCACCTATGCATTATACATCCCAATAAACATCATGGGTACAGTCTTTCATATACTATAAATATCTTGCTGTAGACTTACAGCCAACGTGAGGAAGAGAATAAGGGAAATAAAATATGAGTCTTTTATGTGAAATGTTTATAAATGAACATAAATGAAAGGTTTATAAATATTATTGTAGCTGAAATTAGCTGCATTTAATTTACCTGGGAATAAGTAGGTGAAACTGGCTGCTAAGAAGCAAGCTGGGGTTCCAAGTCAGGCATTTAAGTTAGTTCTGGAAATATGATTGTATTTTTGCACATCTGAGTTTTGTGGACCGAGAACTGCAGGTCAGGATATTGTACCTCAAAATACTGTGGACCTAAAATTACTGGGGGCATAGTGACTTTTAACACTTTAATTTGACTATTTGATTTTTTTCCCCTGACACCTACCTTCCAAGTGTACTGGATTTCAGCTTGAGAAACTATGTATATTTTTTTTAAGCTTGGATACAACCAGATGTCAGTAATTTTTCATTAATTTTCATGAACCATAGGAATTTTTTTTTTAAACTGTGATCATAGTACTCTACCATTTCTTTGGTTAAATTATCATAATTGCTTTTATTCTCTCCTCTGGAATTTATATTCTACATATATTTTATTTGCAGCATCTGTTTGACCTGGCACTTTTTTCTTTTTATCACTTCCATCTCTTTATTCTTAACTCCTGATTGCTGAGGAAATTTCTCTATCTTCAAATGCACTGGTTTGTTTTCTCCAGTTACAAACCTGTGGCTTACTAGATTACCTTTAAAACTCCAAAGATTACCTTTCTAGTTTCCAATAAATATTTTCTTGGTGAAGTTTATTTTTCATTGTTTAATACCTGCTCTACTTCAATAGAAACAGGGTATTATATTTTGATTAGAATATTAAAAACATATTTTACAGCTTTCTTCAGTTTTTATAATAACTTTTTAAATAAAAAGACAGATTCCCAGAGTAGATCCTTTACTTGAACTTTTTTCATATATATATATATATATATGTGTACATATATATATATATTTCTTTTTTTCCTTTTACTTAGTCCCTCAAAAAGAACATTCTTCTAATCTACTATGTCCTAATCAAGTGGAGAGGGTGGGAATGGTTTCAGTCAGGCATGACATGAGTTGCCTGGGTGACTCCTTTATGTTCTGAATATCAAGAGTCAAAAAATATATAAATTAAATTTACTTGAGTGAGGGAGGTAAATGTATCCAGGTACCCTCATTTTAACCTTTACCTCTAATAAGATGTCAGAGGTCTGAACTTTCAGAGCAAAAGAAATGTGGTACAAATTGAGACAGATGGAGAAAATGATCTTTGCCTCTCTATTAAAAATAAAACTTGCAAATTTATCTGGGACATTGTCCTCTGTTAACAGAGACACAACTCTAACCAGAACAATCTTCAAGGCATAACTTTGTTGTAATTGTTGCGGCTGAATCGCATTTTGATATCATTTCATTTACTTGGTGGACTTTCCACGAAGACTCTTAGAATAGATAATCTCCCTCACACTCTAATGCTCAGTCCATTTGTTCTTCCCTCTGGTGACTTCTGTTCCAATGAGGATGTCTTCACCCACCTTACTCTCAGGGTTCACCTCTTGTTCCCAAAGGAAATATTTGTGTGTGCGTGTGTGGTAAATCACCAATTGATTGTCTTTTCCTTCCTTTTCTCTTTCCTAGATACAGCATCAGTTCTTATTTCTTGATATATTTTATTGGGTATTTGGAAAGTGGGTTTTTCCAGCTTCTGTATTAAGCCCAGGTGAACAGAGGCTTTTAACACCAATGAAAAAGAGCATTGTTTAATTTTTATTTCATATGCATAAGATGCTCGAAATTTTCTTTCTACTTCTAGTAAACTGAAGTTTGTCTGTGATTTAAAGTTTTGTTGTTAATTAATGTATAACTATAGCCAGAATGTAATTAAGAGTTATGATAGTAAGCAACAAAATTAGTTTATCCTGGACATTAATCTTAGTTTTGATATTAAACAAATAAAAGCTTATGTTAAAAATGATAGAAATAGAATTAAATAAAATGAAACACACTAATTTAAAATTTTAATTTAAGGTTGTCTTAAATATAAATAGAACTTTGTCGGGTGAGAGCCGAGAAAATGAATGGTATTAAAACATGCAATTAGTTCTCTACCTTTTATTCAAACACGCTACTAATTTTTCAGGTGGACAAAAAGTGTGATATAAAACCTTAAATAATACATTTAATAATCATGATTTAATGGGAATTCAGGTTAATTTTACTGTATGAACAGAAAAAAAACCACTCATTCAAATGATCATTGAAGCTTTAGAAAAAAAATTATATTCCACATCATGAAGCAAAACTGAAATAACTCCATATATAAAGAAAAAGTAGAGGGGATGCAGTATACATTTGTTATTCACAATTTAAATCAAGAAAAAAGATTATATTAAAGAAACAAATAAATCAAACATCTTGTAAATGAAATGAATTTAAAAATGACAGAGCCACAGATATGAAGGAAATTAAAGTAATTAAATATTATACATACCATTTTATGTTAATATAATGGATGGTGTTTTAGGGAAATATTAATTAAAATAACAAAAATAAAATAGAAAACATAAATAGAATACAAACTTTGAAAAAAAAGATTTATTGGCATCCATGAATGCAACCACTGAAAGATAGTTTTATGGATGAATATTTTCCAACTTAACTCTGTAAAGTATTACTGACCACAAGTAAAACCTAGAAGCTTCATATTTTTTCACAAAACTCTATCATCACCTTATTCCAAAATATTCTGAAGATAGCATACTAAAATTAAAACTACAGATTCACTACAGAATATTCCTCATTTGGGAGTAAAGATTTTTTAAAAACCTAATAAAAAAAACATGATTGTAACAGTTTCAACTATGTAGTCAGAGACTAAAATGTCATGAGTAAGTGTGTTTTATTCTCTTAATGAATGAGTGACTCAATAGTATTCAGTATATTAATATAAATAATTTAATATAAGATCAAAAACAAAACCATGCAATCTTCTTGATATGTGCGATAATTTCATTTTATTTATTTCACCATCGACCTCTCATGAAAATCTTTAAAGAATTGTAAATAGAAGTACACTTTTTTAATGTTAAAAATTTAATGTTAAACATTAATGTTTAACATTAAAATTTAATGTTAAAAACAAGTCCATCACCATTATTATTTTACATGTTTTCTAATACTTCTTTTTTTTAAGTTTATTGATTCACTTTGAGAGAGAGAGCGAGAGAGAGAGCATGCATACGTACATGAAAGCAGGGAATGGGGGGGGCGGAGGGAGAGAGGGAGAAAATCCCAAGTGGGATCCTCATTGCCAATGCAGAGCCGGACATGCTAGAACTCAAAAACTTTGAGATCACGCACGACCTGAGGCAAAATAGAGACACTTACCCTACTGAGCCACCCTGGTGCCCCATATTTTCTCATACTGCTAATCAATACGGAGAGAGATGATAATTAAAATGGGAACCGTGGATATTGGAAAGCGGATGACAAAATTTTTCCTTGTTTGCCAGTGTTAAAATTGTTTACTTGAAAAAACCCACTTTCAACTTAAAAATTCCACATTAACAAGGAAACTCAGTAATCTACTTAGTTCAATAAGTGGACAGACATCAATTGTCCTTTATCAACAATAATCTGAAAGACAATAATAAGACAAATATACCATTAAGATTAGATAAAATATATCTAGTAATAAGCTTAACATGAAACATACAAGATACAGGAAAAACATTGTTCAATTTGAATGTTTCCAACATATATAAAAACTGTCTTACAAAGCAATAAATATAACAATACTCCCAAGGAGAATGGGTCAAGGTCATAAGTAAGTGAAGCAAAAGAAATAATTATAAAGACATGTTCAGGGACACCTGGGTGGCTCAGTTGGTTAAGCATCTGACTCTTGATACCTGCTCAGGTCATGATCCTAGGGTTGTGGAATTGAGCCCTGCATTGGTCTCTATGCTCACAGTGCAGAGCCCACTTGGAATTCTCTCTCTCTCTCTCTCTCTCTCTCTCTCTCTCTCTCTCTCTCTCAAAATAAATAAATAAATAAATAAATAAATAAATAAATAAATAAATTAAACAAAAGAAAAGAAAAGAAAAGAGAAAAGACATGTTCAATAGGAATAGCAATAAGGCTACAAAATAAACGAAAATATTTTAATTGGCAAAGATTAAAAACTATATGATGATAACTAATGTCTTCTCAGGAAAGAATATTGGGCCCTGTGACATCAAAGATTTTTATTTGGTAAATCCAAGTTAGTATGAGCTTTCTGAATGGCATTATCTCTAAATGTTTTACAACAGTATTGGAATTTTGTATACCTATTTCCTATAGTTTACCTCTAAGAATTTATCCTAAGAAAATAATTAAGGATGGATAAAATATATTCACAAGAGATTCATCATAACATTATTTATAACTGCTGAAATATCAGAAGCAATCTAATTGAAAAAAAGTATTGAACTAAGATGTATCCCTAAAATGCAATATTATGCCATATTTATAGAAGTATATTTATTGATGTGAAATGATAGTTCTGATGCAATAAATGAAAAATGTTAATAAAACATTGTGTATAATGTGTTCCTTTTTATTATATACAAAACATTTGATGAAAAAGGCACACATCATAATTCACTGTTTCCAGTTCATGGTGATGGGGTTATGGCCAGTTTTAAACTATGCACACACAACTACACACACAAACACACAAATCATCAAGTTTTCATTTTCTTAAATTGGAAATTGTAACTTAATTGTTGTATGTATTTCCATCCAAGTCATTTATCATTCATTTCTTTCCCCCCCTCCCCACATCATTTTGCAATACAGAAGTGTATCAAATTTGTTGTGTACCTTAAACTTATTCAATGCTGCATACCAATGTTTTCATTTTTTTTCTGTTCCTCTTGACTGTGTATGTTACATGTCATTAGCCTATTCTATTTCCATTGCCATTTCTATATTTTTCTTTCTTTCTCTCCCTCTGTCTTCCCCATTAGTCCTCCTTTCTCGGCTGCTTTCTTTTCTTTCTCCATTTTCAGTTTCTCCTCTTGAGTGAGCATATCAGAATTCCATAATGATCAATTCAATGACCTCATGGTTTGTCTCCCACTGTTATTAACCATAGGAAAAATCTATAAGTCATTAACCATGTGCCATAGGAGAAAGTTGAAACTCTCAAGTACTAGATTTAAGATTTTTGAAATGCTCAATAGAATTACAACAAATGGAAAGATTTATACCATGGTTGGGTGGGTGTGTAATCATTTCTTGACAAGGACTGTGTTCTGTCACAGCATTTGTTCTTGTCTCAAGGACAACATTTTCATTTTTATTTTCAAGAAATCCTTAATAGGCTTAAGCAAATAATTCTGAGGTTCCCAATAATTATTATCATATTAACAAATGGTTTGACAAAATGACTATTTCTTTTACTACACTGGCTTTGCTGCATATCCATCTATTATCTTACTCATTGAAAGTTTTCTTTACAAATTCAATACCTGATTGACCCTTGTTCTCTTCCTTCAGAAAAAATGTTTCTTTATGAGTGAATCATCATTAACTAAAGGACACTTTTTTAGACATTTCTTCATCTTATTCCCTGAGTAAAATGCATACATATTATGGATCAAATATGAATTTCAGGGGAGACTGGATGGCTCAGCTGGTCGAGCATCTGACTCTTGGTTTTGGCTCAGGTCATGATCTCACGGTTCATGGGTTCGAGCCCTTTGTTGGGCTCTGTGCTGACAGTGTGGAGCCTGCTTGGCACTGTCTTTCTCTCCCTCTCTGTCTGTTCTTCCCCCGCTTGTGCATGTACTAGTGCACATACACACACACTCTCTCTCTCTCCAAATAGGTAAATAAACTTAAAAAGTATAAATTTTGTATTTTCTGCAAATAGTAGCTACTTTAGATTATTTCATTGAGGAAGGGCATTTCTGTAGACAAATTTATGACTCAGGACCATCAAGCTCATCAACATCCTATCATTGTGCAAAATGCATGAGAATGGTCAAAGAAGACAGATAATGTCTAGGGGAGAATGAGGTATATTTCTATGTTGGGGGAAAAATGAAATAAGCTGGAAAGAGACAATGATATGAGATCAATTAACATTTCACACCACAGTTGTTTTCATATAACAGAGTGTTTCTGTGCTTTGAATGACCTTCTACCATCTTTGTGGCCATTTCATTGCAAATGCCTCTTCAGAAACACAGAGTTATTATTTACAGTGATAGGTAAAGAATCTGGCACAAGCTTTATCCTTGAGTGCACACATATGCTTTGTAAGGGATTCCATCAATCCATGAATAAGGAGAAACTGAAAAATATTTATGCTTAATAATAGGACTTTAAGAATGAATCATCTTCAAAGCACATTTGACAAGTGTGTGGCTCATATTATTTTTACTCTAACACTTCATGGAGAGTAGTTTCATACATTATATGCATATTTTTCTTTTACGTATGTGACATTTAATGTTGTTTCAGGTCACAAAACTTGTTACTAGCAGACGGAATTTGAGTATGAGTTTTCTAACTTCCAAGCCAATGTTTTTTGCACCAAACCAGCAGCCTTCACAACATTGTTGTAGCGTCCTTTTTGCTCAGATATATGAAAATGGGTCCTTTATGGGAAGTTTGTATCTTCTATACTCTCAAATATTTACGTTAACATTGCTGAGAGATGTTATATTCAGCCAGTCATATTTCTCAAGCTGGCATACCAGGAACACATATTATTTTCCATTATGAAAATATTATTGTAATGATACATGCAAGTGTAAAACATAAAGCAAACATCAAATACATGCATAAGCCCCACTGGATTGGGAGAGTTCTATATCTACTTTATTTCTATTTTCTTCCTTTAGCAACAACCTCTGAATCAAATCTGGTATCTGATCAGTAGGGTTGTAGGCTTTATCTTCTTAAAAAACATTCAGCTATTCACAGAATAAGGTTAATATTCTTATAAATTAGATAACTGTATCATAGAAACTTCGTGATTCCTTCTACCTTGGCCTACACAAAGAGGTGAAAATATAGAACACATAGGACAAAAGAGGCACTGATCTTCATTGCATAATTTTTAAGTAAATAATTATTTCCACACTGATATTCCCTGTAGTAAATAAAACCATAAACAGTGGGAAGTGGGAAGAGACTTAGAAGCATCAAGTCAATTCTTTACCTGCTTGAGTCCTATGTACAACATCCCAAACAAATGCCTACCTAATCCCACCATTAAAACTTCCAGCAGGGGCGCCTGGGTGTCGCAGTCGGTTAAGCATCCGACTTCAGCCAGGTCACGATCTCGCGGTCCGTGAGGTCGAGCCCCGCGTCGGGCTCTGGGCTGATGGCTCAGAGCCTGGAGCCTGTTTCCGATTCTGTGTCTCCCTCTCTCTCTGCCCCTCCCCCGTTCATGCTCTGTCTCTCTCTGTCCCCAAAATAAATAAACGTTGAAAAAAAAAAAAAAAAAAAAAAAAACTTCCAGCAATGATTAGCTCATTGATTTCATTAGTTAGTTCAATTCCTGCCTACTACTGAGCTGAAAAAAATACCTCCTTATAGATTCAACCTAGAAACTTAAGACATACCTTCTACAGTAGGACTTTTAGACTTTGAAGACACTTTTTTTGTGTATCTTGTATCTTTTAAATCTCCAAATTTATTATCATATTGGAGTCAGAAACGCTAAGGGTAACTCACTATTGCCTTAATCTTCTATCTAGAGTAAAGTTATTTTGAATTAATTCTATCATCAAATGTTCTCAATAGCCACATTATTATTATTATTAACACTCTGAGCCTTAGGTATATATGTCTTTACTTGTAATCTTAAAAAGTTGTAAACATATTTATTTAATGCTCCATTACAGCAACATCATTACTGTGATTTCCAGAAAGAACAGTAATTTGTTGTAATTTCATTTGATAACCCATACTGAAATGTTCTTTGACAAGATGCTAAATGTTAAGCAGTTGAAAGTGTATGATCTTAGAGACAGATATACCTGTGTTTATCTCAATTTTATTTGTTCTTATCTAACGAATTTAGCCTAGCATTTTAAACTATGAGCCTTATGTTGTTTCCATATGTGATATGAGGATTGTAAAAACAACCTTCTAGTGTAATCATGAGGATATAAAACACGTGAAAATGCTTGGCATTTGTTGGTATAAAGTAAAAACTAATTTCCTCTCTTCCTTTTCTCTCTTTTAATATAGATAGCATACTAGAGGATCCCAAATCAACCCAAGTTTTGCTACCTTTTTCTTCATTATTTTCTTTTTTATTATTACTTAAAAAAACATACATATATTCCGTCTTCCAAATAATCACATCCTTCTTCCTCTCTCTTATATCTTTGCCCAAGATGGTTTCTCTAAGAAGATTATTTTTGTTCTCAATAAGTAGGTAATATTCCACTAAGCAATTTATGATATAACTAAATAAGAAGATAGGAAGATCTGCTAAGCATACGCCAATAAGACAACAAGAGACATCCTAGGAAGTTGGATTACATGCTGCTCTGCCCTATGTGTAATTAGGGTGGGAAGAGTGCTGGAGATCCATGTCTGAATGCCAATTCTACCATGCTATGCAAACCCAGGAAGTAATTTCACTTCAATTTCAGTTCCTTTTAAGTAGGTGGGAATAAGACCTGTCACTCAGTATTGCTGCAAAGATTAAGTAAGATGTTGAATGTGAGAGCTCCTGGGCTTTCACATTTACATTACATTGGGTTCCTACATTTGAAGAATGGCCACTTGATGCTGAAACATTTGATGAATTTCCTTTAAATCTAAAAACATCTGAATCATTAGTGAATGGATAGAATAGAATATCCACTAAGGACTTCCGTGGTAATAAAATAATATTACATAATTAAGAAAAGCATGCTATCAACTTTCCTGGATGCAATCTTCATATGATCAGTTTATTAGTAACAGGATTTATATACAAAATCTATCATTTATGTATAATAAAAATACTTTATGGATGTTTCACCTTTTGATTTACCTCAAGAATACCATGTTTTGACTCTGATTCAGAATCCTAATTTCTCTAGACAACATGTCATCAGTAAACATTACCAGGCTTAGACAAAATAAGCTTTTGTAGTTTTAATGAAATTTGGTTGAAAAATAAATGAAACAGTTCAACATATATTAAAGAGCTGAGAAGCTGTGGAATTTGATTGACATATTAAAATTACATTAACCTTGACCCACCAAATTTATTAGTTTATTACAGAAAAAGTCACTCGAAGTCCCTGGAAATAGAGTTCATTAAGACACACCAAGAAATGGTTAGAACTCAAATGGACATGATAAAATTTTCAGAAACTCCTTCCAAATGCACCAGGGAAATCTACCAATTTGGGGCTAGCTGATGTATAACTTCATAGAATATTTTAAAAGTAGGGCAATTTGATTCTAGATAAGTATTCAATGAAAAATAAAATGGTTGTGCATAATGAAACTTAATACAGAGTACAAGCCCAGAAAAAACTTAAAATAGGAAAAGTTTACTAACAGACCCAAATCTCATCCAGGAACTATCTCCTACTGTCATCCCTAGGGGCCCTACTATAGCCCCTATTCTTATGAGGCCCCTTTCATGGCTATCATCTTCTATCCCTACCCCCAGTTCCATACTCTCCTCCGTCATCAAAATCCACATGCCTCATGTTCTTTTCTCCCAGAGCTCTGGTTAATGAGAGGTGATCTAATACATAAATCCTTATTAAAGCATTAGTGTGGATAATTGCTGAAAATACATTACAATATCTCAAATCTGGCTGGATGGAGACTCATTAATTAATTAAAAAGTAGTTATTTAATTTTAAGAAAGGTTGATTAAAAAGGGAGAAACCCAAATAACTCCTGGCCTATTTATAATGTGGCAGGTAGAAATAGGAGGAATTGGGTATAGCCACAGTGGTCAGGTGCTGTAGAAGATGGACCACATATGTTTAAAAAGAATAAGAGACTGACTGTTATTTTTGTGAGTATGTTAAATAGAGGACAATTAAGTTGGTTTCCATAATGTTACTTTCTTTTAGAGAAAATTCACATTTTTCAACTTTTCAATGTGATTTGGCAAGCAGAAAATCTAAAAATTCCTCACATTACAGAAGGTATCGTGTGTGTGCATGCACGAGCATGTGCACGTGCACATATGTATGTGTTAGGTATGAAAAAAGGAAAGCAGACATTCTGAGGAATTTTTCTTTAATTGTTCTTTTCAGTAGGCTTAATAATGGTCCCCAAAAGAAGTCAATGCCCTATCCTGGAGCCTGTGGAAATTTAGGCTACATGGCAGAGGGAATTAAGATTATATACGGGATTCAGGTTGCTAATCATTGGACCTGAAAATAGAGATGGTTCTGGATTATCCAGATGGACCCAAGATAGCCAAAAGGCTGCTTATAAATGGAAGAAGAAGGAAGGAGTATAAAGTAAGAAGGTGATGGAACTATTGAAAAATGAAGAGATATAATGTTACTGGCTTTGAATACTGAGGAAGGGAATCGTGGGCTAGGAATACAAAGAGCCTCTAGAACCTGGAGAAGGCAAGGAAATGAGTCTACCCTAAAGCCCCCAAGAAGGAACCCAGCCTTGCTTACATCTACATTTTAGCTAAGACTAAAATGTCAGACTTTTGAACTCCAAAACTTAAGAATAGATTTGTGTTATTTTAAACCATCGAATAAATGTGTGGTGATTTATTGCCACAGCAATAAAAAAGAACTCTTCAATTCTGCAGAAGGTACTCTTTCTTTTTTTTTTTATTTTATTTTTATTTATATATGAAATTTATTGTCAAATTGGTTTCCATACAACACCCAGTGCTCATCCCAAAAGGTGCCCTCCTCAATACCCATCACCCACCCTCTCCTCCCTCCCACCCCCCATCAACCCTCAGTTTGCTCTCAGTTCTCAACAGTCTCTTATGCTTTGGCTCTCTCCCACTCTAACCTCTTTTTTTTTTTTTT
>NW_024412452.1:7574256-7868834 GCF_014898765.1 Herpailurus yagouaroundi
ATTTTTGCATCCATATTCATCAGGGATATTGGCCTGTAGTTCTCTTTTTTTACTGGGTCTCTGTCTGGTTTAGGAATCAAAGTAATACTGGCTTCATAGAATGAGTCTGGAAGTTTTCCTTCCCTTTCTATTTCTTGGAATAGCTTGAGAAGGATAGGTATTATCTCTGCTTAAACGTCTGGTAGAACTCCCCTGGGAAGCCATCTGGTCCTGGACTCTTATTTGTTGGGAGATTTTTGATAACCGATTCAATTTCTTCGCTGGTGATGGGTCTGTTCAAGCTTTCTATTTCCTCCTGATTGAGTTTTGGAAGAGTGTGGGTGTTCAGGAATTTGTCCATTTCTTCCAGGTTGTCCAATTTGTTGGCATATAATTTTTCATAGTATTCCCTGATAATTGTTTGTATCTCTGAGGGATTGGTTGTAATCATTCCATTTTCATTCATGATTTTATCTATTTGGGTCATCTCCCGTTTCTTTTTGAGAAGCCTGGCTAGAGGTTTGTCAATTTTGTTTATTTTTTCAAAAACTCAACTCTTGGTTTCGTTGATCTGCTCTACAGTTTTTTTTAGATTCTATATTGTTTATTTCTGCTCTGATCTTTATTATTTCTCTTCTTCTGCTGGGTTTAGGCTGCCTTTGCTGTTCTGCTTCTATTTCCTTTAGGTGTGCTGTTAGATTTTGTATTTGGGATTTTTCTTGTTTCTTGAGATAGGCCTGGATTGCAATGTATTTTCCTCTCAGGACTGCCTTCGCTGTGTCCCAAAGCGTTTGGATTGTTGTAGTTTCATTTTCGTTTGTTTCCATATATTTTTTAATTTCTTCTCTAATTGCCTGGTTGACCCACTCATTCGTTAGTAGGGTGTTCTTTAACCTCCATGTTTTTGGAGGGTTTCCAGACTTTTTTTCTGTGGTTGATTTCAAGCTTCATAGCATTGTGGTCTGAAAGTATGCAATGTATGATTTCAATTCTTGTAAACTTATGAAGGGCTGTTTTGTGACCCAGTATATGATCTATCTTGGAGAATGTTCCATGTGCACTCGAGAAGAAAGTATATTCTGTTGCTTTGGGATGCAGAGTTCTAAATAGATCTGTCAAGTCCATCTGATCCAATGTCTCATTCAGGGCCCTTGTTTCTTTATTGACCGTGTGTCTAAATGATCTATCCATTTCTGTAAGTGGGGTGTTAAAGTCCCCTGCAATTACCACATTCTTATCAATAAGGTTGCTTGTGTTTATGAGTAATTGTTTTATATATTTGAGTGCTCCGGTATTCGGCGCATAGACATTTATAATTGTTAGCTCTTCCTGATGGATATACCCTGTCACTATTATATAATGTCCTTCTTCATCTCTTGTTACAGCCTTTAATTTAAAGTCTAGTTTGTCTGATATAAGTATGGCTACTCCAGCTTTCTTTTGGCTTCCAGTAGCATGATAAATAGTTCTCCATCCCCTCACTCTCAATCTAAAGGTGTCCTCAGGTCTAAAATGAGTCTCTTGTAGACAGCAAATAGATGGGTCTTGTTTTTTTATCCATTCTGATACCCTATGTCTTTTGGTTGGCGCATTTAATCCATTTACATTCAGTGTGATTATAGAAAGATATGGGTTTAGAGTCATTGTGATGTCTGTATGTTTTATGCTTGTAGTGATGTCTCTGGTACTTTGTCTCACAGGGTCCCCCTTAGGATCTCTTGTAGGGCTGGTTTAGTGGTGACAAATTCCTTCAGTTTTTGTTTGTTTGGGAAGACCTTTATCTCTCCTTCTATTCTAAATGACAGACTTGCTGGATAAAGGATTCTCGGCTGCATATTTTTTCTGTGTAGCACACTGAAAATTTCGTGCCAATTCTTTCTGGCCTGCCAAGTTTCAAAAGAGAGATCAGTCACGAGTCTTATAGGTCTCCCTTTATATGTGAGGGCACATTTACCCCTTGCTGCTTTCAGAATTTTCTCTTTATCCTTGTATTTTGCCAGTTTCACTATGGTATGTCGTGCAGAAGATCGATTCAAGTTACGTCTGAAGGGAGTTCTCTGTGCCTCTTGGATTTCAATGCCTTTTTCCTTCCCCAGTTCAGGGAAGTTCTCAGCTATTATTTCTTCAAGTACCCCTTCAGCACCTTTCCCTCTCTCTTCCTCCTCTGGGATACCAATTATGCGTATATTATTTCTTTTTAGTGTATCACTTAGTTCTCTGATTTTCCCCTCATACTCCTGGATTTTTTTATCTCTCTTTTTCTCAGCTTCCTCTTTTTCCATAACTTTATCTTCTAGTTCACCTATTCTCTCCTCTGCCTCTTCAATCCGAGCCATGGTGGTTTCTATTTTGTTATGCATTTCGTTTAAAGCGTTTTTCAGCTCCTCGTGACTGTTTCTTAGTCCCTTGATCTCTGTAGCAAGAGATTCTCTGCTGTCAGCTATACTGTTTTCAAGCCCAGCGATTAATTTTATGACTATTATTCTAAATTCACTTTCTGTTATATTATTTAAATCCTTTTTGATCAGCTCATTAGCTGTTGTTATTTCCTGGAGATTCTTCTGAGGGGAATTCTTCCGCTTGGTCATTTTGGATAGTCCCTGGCATGGTGAGGACCTGCAGGGCACTTCCCCTGTGCTGTGGTGTATAACTGGAGTTGGTGGGCGGAGCCGCAGTCAGATCTGATGTCTGCCCCCAGCCCACCGCTGTGTCCACAGTCAGACTGGTGTGTGCCTTCTCTTCCCCTCTCCTAGGGGCGGGATTCACTGTGGGGTGGGGTGGCCTGTCTGGGCTACTTGCACACTGCCAGGCTTGTGATGCTGGGGATCTGGCGTCTTAGCTGGGGTGGGTAGGCAAGGTGCACAGGGGCAGGAGGGGCAGGCTTAGCTTGCTTCTCCTTAGGTGATCCACTTCAGGAGGGGCCCTGTGGCAGCAGGAGGGAGTCAGATCCGCTGCCGGAGGTTTGGCTCCGCAGAAGTGCAGAGTTGGGTGTTTGCGTGGAGCCAGCATGTTCCCTGGCAGGAACTGGTTCTCTTTGGGATTTTGGCTGGGGGATGGGCGGGGGAGATGGCGCTGGCGAGCGCCTTTGTTCCCCACCAAACTGAGCTCTGTCGTCAGGGGGCTCAGCAGCTCTCCTTCCCTTTGTCCTCCAGCCTTCCCGCTTTCTGAGCAGAGCTGTTAACTTATGACCTCCCAGACGCTAAGTCGCGCTTGTGTCGGAACACAGTCCGTCAGGCCCCTCCGCTTTTTGCAAGCCAGACTCGGGGGCTCTGCTTGGCCCGCGAGCCGCCCCTCCGCCCCGGCTCCCTCCCGCCAGTCCGTGGAGCGCGCACCGCCTCGCCGCCCTTCCTACCCTCTTCCGTGGGCCTCTCGTCTGCGCTTGGCTCCAGCGACTCCGTTCTGCTAATCCTCTGGCGGTTTTCTGGGTTATTTAGGCAGGTGTAGGTGGAATCTAAGTGATCAGCAGGACGCGCGGTGAGCCCAGCGTCCTCCTACACCGCCATCTTCCCTCTCTTCTCCTTTTTTTTTTTTAATTTTTTTTCAGAAGGTACTCTTTCTATATATATGGTGCCACTTCTGTCAGCAAAATTACTGCCAGAAGCCATACAAATGTGCCCAAGGGATGAGTGAATTTTGGTGACTGAGGCTTCAGTTAACAAGGAAGGGATAGTAAAATAGTACTCAAATAGAGTCAAATGTTGGTTACCAGGAGATAAGGGTGGGAGAATAAGGTTGATGTTACGATATAAACTTGCAGTGTGTAGTAAATAAGCCACAGAAATATAATGCACAGTATAATAAACATAGATAATATTGTGCTACAATTATGTAATGTGAAAGGGGGAGCCTGCGTGGCTCAGTTGGTTAAGCATCCAACTCTTGATTTTGGCTCAGGTCATGATCTCATGGTGAGGCCCCACATAGGACTCTGCACTGACAACGCAGAGTTGGCTTGGGATTCTCTTTCTCTCTGCTCCTTCCTCTCTCTCTCTCTCTCTCTCTTCCAAATAAAACAATAATTATGTAATGTGATAAATATTGTTACAATGATAATATATAACAACACATATTAAATATATTATGTATTGAAGTAACACCTGGTACACCTTCAATTTATAAACAGTTATGTGTCAAATATATTCAATTAAAAAACACATTATGTTTTTTGTGGTTTTTTTTTTTTTTTATTTTTTTTTTCAACGTTTATTTATTTTTGGGACAGAGAGAGACAGAGCATGAACGGGGGAGGGGCAGAGAGAGAGGGAGACACAGAATTGGCACCAGGCTCCAGGCTCTGAGCCATCAGCCCAGAGCCTGACGCGGGGCTCGAACTCACGCACCGCGAGATCGTGACCTGGCTGAAGTCGGACGCTTAACCGACTGCGCCACCCAGGCGCCCTATTTTTTGTGTGTTTTTTTTAAAGTTTATTTATTTTTGAGAGAGACAAAGATGGCATAAGCACAGGAGGAGCAGAGAGAGAGAGAGAGAGAGAGAGAGAGTTCCAACCAGGCTCCATGCTGTCAGCACAGAGTCCAACACTGGGATTAAACTCACAAACTGTGAGATCATGACCTGAGCCAAAACCAAGAGTCGAATGCTTAGCCAATTGAGCCACCCAGGGGCCCCACATTATGTTTGTTAAAAAGATACATATCCATAGACAGTGACTTGACATTCTGGGCCTTGAGATCTTCTGAATCTCTATTAAATTAGAATAATCTTTTTTATTACTTCTCCCGCTTTGTTCAGAGGTATCCTACGAATCCTAAAAGGTTGTCTCCAGGCCTTCCAAGAGCAGCAAAATGGGGATAGGAAGACAGGGACTCTGGAATTAGGACACTAGGCCTTCACCATACCATATTCCCCTATTCCCTCATTTTAAAATGTGATATTTTTTCTTATTTAATCTTCTGATTAAAAAATCTCTTGAATAGGAGCACTTGGGTGACTCAGTTAAGCGTCTGACTTCGGCTCAGGTCATGATCTCATGGTTCGTGAGTTTGAGCACCCCTTGGGGCTATGCCTACAGCTCAGAGCCTGGAGCCCGCTTCAGATTCTGTGTCTCACTCTGTCTCTGCCCCTCCCCTGCTCACGCTCTGTCTCTCCCTCTGTCAAAAAATAAATAAACATTAAAAAAATATGTTAAAAAATTATCTTGGATAGGAGACTTGATGTATGAAGGGAAGGGAAGGGAAGGGAAGGGAAGGGAAGGGAAGGGAAGGGAAGAAAGTTAGAAAATGCCTGGATTAGGTATATTTTTAGGTCTCTCACAATTCTAAAATTCAGTTCTAATTAATATCTGCTAATATATGATTCGATTCAAAAGTGTTAATTGAATGTCATGGGATTTAGAATTGCACTGTTTTCATTTAACATATTGTGGGCACTTTCCTGGTATTAAATGTGTTTTGTAAAGAAGATTAATTCCTGTATGGTATTCCATCAAATGGATATGCCACAATTTTTAATCATTACCTTGATTTTGTAAATGCAAGGTATTCCAATTTCTTATTCTTTTAAATTATGCTGAAATGAACATCCTTATACATAAATCTTTGACCAGCATTCCTTATTTCAATTGGATTATTTGCTAGAAGTGCAATTATTCACTCATTTATTCAAGAAATATTTCTAGAAAGCTGTGATGTACCAGGACCTATTCTATGATTTGGCATATAAGAAAGAACAAAACAAAGCCATTGCCCTAGTAGGTACATTATAATAAAATGAAAATAAAATATAATATTAGGAATGACTATTGTTTTAAAAATAATTAAATAAGATGGGGGAATAAAGATGATGATGGAGTTTAATAGTTTGAAATTTTGAGATTTCTGACATGTATTTCTACCTAATCCTTTAAAGAGGTCCATTTTTGACATCTACAAAAATATATGTGAGCATCCCACACTCTATACTTCTATTAGCATATATTAAGTTCTTAAACAGCATTCACAATATATTTAGTGTGGACATCAATAAATGACATTGTTCTAAGTTCTGGGGGTTCTGCTGTGAATAAGAAATGTTCTAGTTTCTATAGATCTTGTTATCTAGTGGATTACCTTGTGTTAATTTGTTCTTATCATTTCATCCCAGTTTGTCTTTTGCCTCTTAATTTATTCATGATTGTCTTTAATGTACAGAAGTTTCAAATGCATATGTAATTAAATCTATCAATGTTTTTGCTAACTCCATTTATAGCTTTAATAATTTTCCTATTACTCTCTCCTTCCCTCCCTCCCACCTACACGACCTTCCTTTTTTTTCTTCAGTGTACCAGGCTTGAATTCATCTTAGGTGCTTTGCATTGGCTGTTTTCTTTATATGGAAAATCTTTCTCCAGGAATCTTTAGGGCTGATACCTCATTTCCTCTAGTCTCTGTTCAAATATCACCTTCATAAGACTTACAGTGGCCAATCTATTTACAACTCTGTGGTTCTCAATAGTACTGATCATCTACCATTAAAAAATAAAGTGTATGTAGATGTGTTGTCTACCTGTCTCTCTCCCTTACAGTAGAATGTAAGCTCCATGAGTGCAGATAATTTCTGTAGTTTTGTTCACCTCTGTATCTCCAGCATCTCTCTCTCTCTATATATATATATTTGTTGAATAAATTATTAAAGTTCTTTCCTCTCTTGAGGTGTGTGAACATTCACCTGCATTTCATTTTAATGTTTAGTTTTATCTCTTAGTTAATCAGTTATTCCTTTTGGTGTAAGGAGTTAGGTAAGAGTCTCAGATTTTTTTCAAATGTGGAGTTAACCAATTTTTCAACACCATTTGCTCAGAAACCTTCCTTTTTCTACTGGTTCATGAATGCAACTTAGCCAGAGTACATTATTTTATAAACTTGGTCTGTTTCTAGGAAAATCAATCTTTCAAAACACTTCAAATGTGAAATGAACGATTAAAATGAAAAGTAGAAGTTAATAATTGGTTTACAGTATGTGCAAAAATTACAAGTAATATTATATATATTCTGTACTTCATAATACATAGTAATGTGTTTTTTTTTTAATCTAGTAGACATCTTCCTTAAAATTCCATACCTCCAGAGCTATTTGCCCAGATAACTTTACGTGGTTGTGAAAAATAAAAACTAACACAGATATCAATAGGGGACATTAATGAAATTATTTTGTACCATAACCTATTACTGTATTGATACTTATTAATGTTTTGAAATTACCCTTTTCTATAGTAGTGAAAATTTGACTTACCACATGCAAGGGGAAATTATTTCAGTGACTGTTTGTCATATTATTCAAATATATCCGTATAATCTGCTGATTTCCAAAAAAGTTGTTTGTCAACAAACCCTACTTTTAAAATGCCTAACTATTAGGATATTAAGAGAAGAAAATGATTTTACTGAAGCATTCCTATGTATTTAAAATCAAATGCCTAGTCACTACCTAATGAGTATGTATTTTATATTTACACAGAATTCAGAAGCAGAAACCACCAGGAGCAGAGTAGGATGTATATTAAGTCTCAGTATACATTCTTTAGAATACACAGGAAAATTCATTTATAACAGAAGATACCTGTATGAAGCTGTCACATTTCTTTTCGCTAAGTTTCCTGGCACTAGATAGGGAGTTTAATCATTCACTTGTGACCTCTCCTTCTTCATTCCATTTCTAAAGAGAAACTCTGAGAGGACTAGACAGAGGGGCAAGTTTGGACCGTCTTGTTAGTGGTTGGAGTTTACATGTGGAAAAATGAAGAGAATAAAGTATTTTTTTTTCTTTACAAGGTCTTCTCTGTTTAGATCCCCTTCCCTTTTTTTTTTTTTAAATTTTTTTTTTCAACGTTTATTTATTTTTGGGATAGAGAGAGACAGAGCATGAATGGGGGAGGCGCAGAGAGAGAGGGAGACACAGAATGGGAAACAGGCTCCAGGCTCTGAGCCATCAGCCCAGAGCCTGACGCGGGGCTCGAACTCACGGACTGCGAGATCGTGACCTGGCTGAAGTCGGACGCTTAACCGACTGCGCCACCCAGGCGCCCCAATCCCCTTCCCTTTTGATTGCTTAATTCTACTAATATAAAAAGACAATCTTGTTCTTCCTTTGTTTTGTGATTGAATGGCATTGCTGTTGTTAGTTGGCCCTGTAGGAACAGAGGTGGGGCTCAAGGACAAGGGTCCACAGAGCAAATAATTACCCTAAAGCTGTGTGCTGGGAATTAACATAGAGTCCAGCCCAGGTTGCTGAAGGAAATAGCATCTGGGGGGCCATTAGCTACCTGGACTAATCACATAACCCAACTTGTGCTTACAAAATGGTTTGTGCCCTAAGCATATTATCTCCTAGTTATATTGATTGAAGGTAAAAATTGATGTAGGTAGAGAAACAGCTATTATGGTTATCTCGAACAGCCTAAGATCTAAGAATTCAAGACTCTACCTTACTCTTTTTTTCTTTTCATTCATCACATCTTCTATATGCTATTTACCAGAGATTAATAATAGGCAGTTTTGGGGGCACCTAGCTGACTCAGTTGGTTAAGCGTCCAACTTCAGTTCAGGTAATGGTTTCACAGTTTATGGGTTTGAGCCCCATCTCGGGCTCTGTGCTGATAGCTAGGAGCCTGGTGCCTGCTTCAGATTCTGTGTCTCCCTCTCTCCCTGCCCCTCCCCCACTCACGCTTTGTCTCTGTCTCTCAAAAATAAACTTTAAAAAAATTTAAAAAATTAATAGACAGTTTTGTCATAAGGTTATATACTCTATAGAGAATACCATAATTTTTAAAATCCACGAAAAAGTTCAGAAAATTGAAAATGATTCATTTAAGTTTTATTTATGCCCAACAGACTACTTAGTAAAAAAATAAGGGAGTAGTTATCTTATAACATCTTACTTTTATTTTCGATATGGAAGTGAAATTGGAAATGTCACAGGTGCTGTGTGACCACATTTCTTTTCTCTCTCTGGTCAGGAGTTTACATTGCAGAGAGCTAAATTTTCTCTGAATGCAGAATGGCAGATGATTTCTTTATCAGGCAACTCCCTACTCTGCACTGAATAAACAACTAAAATTCAGCTTTAAGCTTACCTCCTCATCTCAAGTTCTCAGAGAACTTGGACTCTTTCTGACTCATTGAAGCAATGACAGTAGAATTGTCTAGACAACCACATTCTCTCTGAAATTTAAATAACCTGAAAATGTCCATCTTTGTGAAATACACTGGGCACCCTCATCAGAATATTCTCTTCCTCAAATTCAGAACAATTACAAGTACAGACTCAGCCTGTCTTCTAATTTCCCTGTTTCACAAATGTATAGTGCATACTTTTTGGTACAGTTGTAATTGTTTTATTTAATTAATTAGCTCTTTTATATACAACTACTATTGCCAAATACTGTGCTCCTGGTACAAGAAACGTATCCTGTAAATCTTGTACGGTAATCACAGTCCCCAACAGAGCCCCTATCAGAATGCGTCCAATAAACACTTGCTAACTAGAAATAAAAAGATCTGAAACTCCAGCTGACAAAAATTTGATGATGAAATGACACTTTCATTAACTAAGTGAATATATAAAGGTATCATAGTTTTCACTGAAGTGATTCCCTTCTGGGCATACTCGCTAAACAAATGATATGTGGCCTGTAAATTTTGAATCATAAATTTTTGCCAATTATAGCATATTTAATTTTTTGGATATTGGCCACCTCATGAGAAATTACACCTGAGATAAGCCACATTGATTATTCAAAGTTGTTTTTTTTTTTTCATAGAACAGAATAGAATTTGTAATACCCTGTCCAGGGTCAGGCAGAACTTAAAACATGTCCATATCTGATGAAAACTTGTCATTTGTGTATCCAAAACAATGAATTTTGTACTCTATTTCATTTTTGAAAACCTGACTTGCATAGGTTATGGCGTTTAGTATCTAAATTATTGTTCAAGTGATTTTTTTGATGTCACACCATGGGGAAAATGTAACCAAGAGTCTGAACTGTGTGTGTGGGGGGGGGGTGTGGTGGGGGGGAGAGGGTGCTACAGAGAAACTGTAACTTAGTATAAGGCATTTAGATACTTATATTTTTTCTTTTTTATAAATTTCTCATAAAGAATACTGTATGGGGTTCATCTATGTAATAGATAATGATCTTTAACATCTTAGGGACAAGACAAGGGCATAGACTTGGCACTAATTCGCCCCTGCCTTCACACACACAGTAGCACACAAACCTGCTGAGTGCTTTTATTCACCCTGTAAACCTGACAGATGTGATCCCAGTGAGGTTCCACCATAATCCACAGCTGAGTGGAGCCCATATGTTATTAAAAAGAGAAAAAGAAAAGAAGAAGATTAATTCAGTTGTCAATGCAAGTAATTGGGGTTATGTTGCCACCCCCCCTATTCTGCATGGAAGTTAGCCATTTTCTTAATTATTTATACAAAAACAAAACTGGGCTCAATACCACCGATATATTTTTTGCAGTGTGTTTACCCCTGTGGCTCTTCACATTTCTTTCTGATGGAGTGTTGAAGGTACAGATTGTTGTCTTAATTGTACAGCCTGAATGAAGAGCATACTGGATTTATAGACACATAGTGGACAGAACCAGGCTTCAAGATAAAAGTAGAGACATGCTTAAATCTCTAACAATTTGTTTGCTTCTCCTTGTCAGAATCAATGACTGGAGAGAAGAGCAATTCTAGTATTTTCCATTCTATACCCATTGGCTCAGAGAATGAACAATTTTAGCTTCATATGTCCCCAAAGTCTGCCTTTGTTCTGAGAATCTGTATCAAAATGAGGTAATATTATTTGTAATCTTGACTTATAAATACAAATACTGCATAAGAGATTGTTTTTATTATGACCATTCTTTCTCTTTGATGGATAAATGACACAGCCATTTGAGAATAGATCAACTAATAAGAAACTTACAGATAATCTATTTTATAAAGCTTATTTGAATATGAGGTATTTTTATCCATAGCAAATCAGTCTACCATCTTCCACAAGTTTTATATAGAGTTGGAAATTAACACAGAATTTTGTAAAAGCAGATAAGTTACAAATAGAAATGCAAATGAAGTGCTAAAATTTTATAATGGGGAAATATCTACCTGGGATTGTTCTATTAAGTCTGACTCTTTTTTTTTCTTTTAACTGCCCTGTTGCAAAGTATTTTTCCTTGTTTCACTTTAAAATAAACTGTCATTCTGTAATATTTGGTAAGTGAATTTTTAAGAGATGATATTGATAATGCATAAATTAAGTTGTTATTGAATTGTATTATTTTTAACTATGTAGTATAACTATGTATATCTGTGCACATACACCTGAATAAACAATGTGTGTGTGTGTGTGTATATATATATATACACACACATAATGTGTATATAAATCTATATGTACACACTTATATACAAACACACACATAATGTGTATATAAATGTGTATATAATGTGTATATAATACATATAATGTGCATATAAATCTATATGTACACACTTATATACAAACATATAGACACATACATATATAATGTATGTGCATATGTCTCACACACAGACACAGATTTACATACAGATGTCTGGTAAGCAAGCTTATGATCAAGTGGTTAAAACTCTGCTCAGTTGAACAGCCAGTTTATTAAAAGAATAAAAAATGTCACTCAATCTTCTTGCAAAAGATTTATAATAGTGATTTTTTAATAATACCTTCACCAGGTAAGATTCAGAGCCTTACAAAAGAGTTAATGCTTGGCCCATTTTGAAAATAGGAACATTAACAAAAGTTGCTAGCAAAATGCCATTTGGTTACAAGCACCATATTGAAAATCAGCTGATCTGCTCTTTTCAGCTCTTGTAGCAACCTGACAGTCGGAACATTCCAAATGATTACGAACAGGTTAATTAACAATATGAATTAAACATGTTCTTCTCAAAAGTGGTCAGTTTAGAAACCACAAGTAGACAAGACCTCTATCTAGATACAGGGAATCAGAAGACTCAATATTTTGTACAAACCAGAATCATAGTATCCTAGAATCCCATGTCCATTTGGACCTAACATGCCATCTAGGCCAATTACCTCCCAGTGCCTGAATTCTTACTAATGAATTATTATTGCTAGCATGGTTTTTAGCACGTGGACAAATTCCTCCTGAGAAAACTTACTGCATTGTAAACACCATTTAATTTTAGAGAATAGAAGCTTTGAATAGCCAAATATATCTCTGTAAATTCCATCCACTGGTCATCTTTGTATATCTTTAACCACAGATGTTTAGGTAAAGACCATTCTACATACAATTAATTAACTAATTTTATTTAGTATAATATGCATGTTTAAATTTATCTAATTGAGAGAGTTACTTGCAGTTGATTGAACCAACTGTGTTCTAAACTTATTTGAATTCGGGCCATTTAAAATCTGCCAAAGTTTCCCTCACATGGCAGATCTACTCATATTTGAGAGGGAAATGACTGAACAGTGGTTCATGACTAAATAATGAAAAGTGCCTTTCTCCTAGTCCAGTACTAAACAGATGAGACAAATACAAATACAGTGCATCCTAAATATGCATGGAATTTTGAGCAAAATAGCTCTTTTAGAACTTATTTAGAGCTCTTTTAATCCTTGGGACCCAGAAACTGAGTCTGTGATTTTATAAATGGAAGAAATAAGGACAGAATGCATTGACACAACTAGAATCTTCTTTAGCTTTGACTCTGAGATTTAATTATTGGGTCATGGTTTCAGGAAATATACCCATGTCCTTAGGATGGGTTCTCTTCCAGCAGTTTCTAAGTGTTTCAAACAAATAAGACTCCTGGAGGATCCTTGCCTCAACTGGAGCAAAGACTCAGTTCAGACTAAAGTTGAAATGCTAGACAGGAAGACAAACACAGGTCAAAATAGGATGAGGATGAGTCAAGATCCCTGCGGAGTTCTCCCAAAATTCCTCTCTTTTTGTGTGTTGCATATATTAACCAATACATTAATTAATCAATATTAATCAGTAACATTTTGATGCCAACAAAAAATAGACAATTAATCCATATCGTAAGTTGGCCTGGAATTTATCTGTGTTGTTTTTCTTAGGTTGTATGTTGTTAATCTTTCTGGGAGCAATAGTTTGAGATTGCTTATATTGTTTTTCTTGCCTTAAAATAAGCCAAATAACCTAGAAATTCTCTGCTCTTTGAAGACTTGAAATACATTAACAAGAATTATCTGTATTCATAGCCATTTGATTATTTCTTTAAATTTTTTAGATGAATATTATCAGAAGTTATCAGTGATTAAGATATTAGAGATTTTCCATCTCTACTCAGGTTAGTAAATCCTTTTTTTTTTTTTCAACGTTTATTTATTTTTAAGACAGAGAGAGACAGAGCATGAACGGGGGAGGGGCAGAGAGAGAGGGAAACACAGAATCGGAAACAGGCTCCAGGCTCTGAGCCATCAGCCCAGAGCCCGACGCGGGGCTCGAACTCACGCACCGCGAGATCGTGACCTGGCTGAAGTCGGACGCTTAACCGACTGCGCCACCCAGGCGCCCCAGTAAATCCTTTTTTAAAAAGCCCCCTTTCTTGGAAAATTACCCCTTTTTATTTGGATATGACTTTCAAGAAATATAATTTCTTATCTGTCTTGTGAACAGCATACATTTGAACGAATTTATTTTAAAGGTTAAGTGTGACACTTTTTTGCTTAATACAAAACGTAACTAATTAACATAACTAATCAATGTTTCATAACTAAGTAACAGAATTATTTATTTCTTTAATCTCATTTGATGATTGATTTATAAATTCAACCTCTGTGGTCAGTTTTCCTTTATAATTTTTTGTCTATTGATTTTTTTTGCTTGTTTTCTGCTGATAACAGTTATACCTGTTTTTCTGAGGTTCAAATTAAGTAATAGTCCTCTTATTATGATTTCCAATATCTTTTCACACTTCTGGGACAACTTTTAATATATCAGTAGGAAAGATTCTTAATAATCCCCAGAATGCCACTGAAATGCCGTTTCAATAGTTCTTACATGTCCTTCCAAGTCAGTATTTCCCAAAAACGTTTTTGAGGAACACAAGTCCTTTAAGAGGCTCCTTGAAAGATGGCTTGGAGAAAAAAATATATTTGATAAATGCAGCATATTTCATTTTCCTCTTGTAGGGCCATAATGAATATTTAAAATGCTGTTACTTTCTGAGTTTAAAATATGCAAAATCACTCAGGTTTTCCTAAACGTATTTCACTTTGAATCTCCCACTTCTTCCACATTTTTTTTCTCCCTTAAAATGAAGCCTATTGATGTTCTGTGGTTCCTTGGAACATGTTTTGGGAATTCCTGATATACATCACTATTTTTAGGTTTGCCAAAAAAAAAATGCAATTTACACTTAAATCAGTTTTCAAATGGCCTAAAATGGGAGAAACTATGCCTTATGGGCCTATTAACTCTTCCTAACTTCCTAAAATCTACTCTAGAAGCCATAAAAACGGTATGAGCATTATAACATTGACATCATGAACCTGGCAGCAACTTTGGTAGCAGAATGAAACAGCTAGAGCTTTCGGCATGCCAAAACTAGAAAACTAGGGACTATTGTTCAAAGTCTAAAAATGGAAGACAAAGTAATCCAAATACGTATTTGGCAAACAAACTGTAAAGCCAGCTTATAATTTTGTATCAGAAAGAGCAAATGCTGCTGACAAAGGTAAGCAACTGAATAGTTTCCCAGGATGTTGAAAGGTTAGCTAGAGAGTAGAGTATGGGTTTAGGTCAGTTGTTAGAAGACTGAATTTATTGTCTGATGACTCCACGGTTTCTGTGCTCTTTCTCTGGTGAGGGTAGTGGGAGCTACATGAGGAGCTGCAAATATTCTGGTAGAAACCTGGTTTTCTGTTGGTCTAGACTTCAAGTACCATGCTGCAGCCATGATGAGTCCCAACACTCCCACAGCCAGCTGTGCGAATTGAGGAAGTTACTCAACTTCTCTGCTTCTGTTTCTTTATGTACAAAATGGAGGCAATGACTTCATGGGTTCTTATTACCTTAGAGAAAACAACACACGGAAAGGTATACAAAACCGTGGCAGGCACATTTTAGGCTTTCTAAAATAATAGTAATGGTTACTGTTATTGATATTATTGTCAGTATTATAAGGCTTTAAAGATATGTAAGTTCTTTCCCAAATAGCCAAATATCTTGCAAACTTTCCTATTCTATTGGACACAGCTTCTTACTATTGGAAATTGACCAGAGAGCAGTTTTAGTTGTAACTTTCCTAGAAACGTTTTAAAGCATTTCCATTCTAGATTACTACGTGAATTCTTCATATAACAGAGATTGAATTTAAGTTTTTTAAAAAATTTTTCTGGCTTTTACAATAATGTCTTAGGGTAATTTCAGTAATATAACAGTCGTATTAAATTACTTATTTTCTACGTAGTATACCAAATAGAGACTATTCTGCATTAATTTTTATTTTTTAAATTTCTCCTTCTCATATTTACTTCATTACATTTTTAGGGAGATGAGTTTTCATCTGTGATATATGCTGAAAATATTTTCTCCTTGATTATTTTGGTCTTTTGCCTTTATTTACTTTTTTTGTGAAATTTTTTATCAATTTAATCAATACATTCCATTTTTGTGTTCAGATTTTAAGTCATATGCAAAATTTTCCCTATTACTAGTTTATAAATTAATCTATGTTTTCTTCTATTAACTATGTGACTTTCATTTGTTATATTTAGATATCTTATTCATTCTTATGTGAGGTAATAATGTAATTTCATATTTTTCCACAATGGTTTTCTGATTACCAAATACCTCCTGTGTAAAAAGTCCATATTTTCTCCAGTGATTTCAAATGCCACCTTTATCATACACTAAATATCCATTTGTACATGGATTTATTTTTTCCTTGTATCAATTTTAAATGTTCTTCAAGTATTTTATTTTTTGCATTGCTATAATAAATTCGATTTACTCTTCCAATATTTTAACTAGATCTTATTCATACATAAAGTTTGTTCATTTCATATTCTGCCTCCTAATGGAATTTTATTTTTTGTGTTAATCTTATCACTGATTCTCTAGAGCAAGGGTCAGCAAACTTCTGAAAGAGCCAGATAATAAATATTTTAGGCCTTGTTGACAGTGCATTTCCTGTCACAACTATTTAATTCTATTGCTGAAGTGCAAAATTAGCCATAGACAATAAATACATGAATCAATAAACATGGCTGTGTGTGAATAAAACTTTATAGATAAAGGGGCGCCTGGGTGGCGCAGTCGGTTAAGCGTCCGACTTCAGCCAGGTCACGATCTCGCGGTCCGGGAGTTCGAGCCCCGCGTCAGGCTCTGGGCTGATGGCTCAGAGCCTGGAGCCTGTTTCCGATTCTGTGTCTCCCTCTCTCTCTGCCCCTCCCCCGTTCATGCTCTGTCTCTCTCTGTCTTAAAAATAAATAAACGTTGAAAAAAAAATTAAAAAAAAAACTTTATAGATAAAAAAACTTATTTTACAGAAATGATGGCCAGCCCATTGACTATAATTTGCTGATCCCTACTCAGGATAAGATTGCCAATAATAGTATTATGCTGTCTGGAAAAACAAACGTTTTTATCTTTTTTGCCCACTTACTACAACTCTTAATAGTTTTTGTTTTGTGGTATCTGTTCATTTTGTTTTGTCTTTTGTCTGAATGTGTTCTTTAACACCTCCAATGTAGTATTAAATACTAGTGGGGATACTGGACATCCTTGCCTTTTGTATCTCCTCAGTAGGAATGCCTCTAGTGTTCTCTAAAAAGTAAAATGCTGGCTTTAGGACTAAGGCATAAAGTTTTTACTGCATAAAGCAAGTATTTATCAATTTCTATTTTGGTAAGTGTTTTAATCAGAGATAGGTATTGAATTTTATAAAAGATCTCTTCAGGGACACCTGGGTGACTCAGCTGTTTGAGCATCCGACTTCAGCTCAGATCATGATCTTGTGGTTAGGGAGTTTGAGCCCCACATTGCGCTCTCTGCTGTCAGCGCAGAGCCCGCTTCAGATCCTCTCCCTCTTTCTGCTCCTCCTTCACTTGCATGTGAGCTCACTCTGTCTCTGTCAGAAAAAAATAAAATTAAAAAAAAATCTCTTCAGCATCTACAGAGATAATCATGATTTTTCTGTTTAGATCTGTTAATGTAGCAAAGTATTTCAAGGATTTTCAAATGTTAAACTGTTCTTACATTCATAGGATAAATCCCACTTGACCATGATGCATTATTTTGTGTGTATGTGTGTGTGTTTTGCTAATATTCTTTGTAGCAATTTGCATCAATATACATAAGTGAGATTGGTAATTTTATGTATGTGAGTATGTATGTATGTATAGGTTTGGGTGTTAATGTTAGCTTTGCTTCATATAAAGAATCTAGATGTGGGGTGCTCCGTCAGTTAAGTCTCTGACTCTTGATTTCGGCTCAGGTAATGATCTCAGGATTCATGGGATCGAGCCCCATGTCAGGCTCTGTGCTGACATCATGGAGTCTGCTTGGGATTCTCTCCCTCTCTCTAAGCCCCTTCTCTACTGGCTCTCTTGCTTTCTCTCAAAATAAATAAATAAACACTAAAACAAAAATTTTAAAAGAAGAATCTAGATGTTACCCTACATTTTTATGCTCTGGGCAAATTCAAATAGCATTGTGATTATAGTTTCTGAAAATTTGGTTGAGTTTCCTTGTAAAACTGTCTGAAACTGAAAATTGTTTGCATAGAGTATTCTGTGAGGCTTTTCTCCTTTCCAACAGCTGAAATTCTTAGATTCTTTTTTCTTTTTTTTCTTAATGTAATTTTGTAAGGATGTCATCCATTCTTTTGTTTACTTTGAAAATTCCTTATCATTTTCTGGACAAGCAATAATAGGTGATTCTTTTTGGGCAGGAGTGAGTGGTTGTGTTGATTTATAATTTTTTTGGAGAGCCTCTCCTGTTATTTAAGTAGTTGTTTTGTTGTATTCAGCAAACTTCTTGGCAGGAAGTTGTTGGAAAGGGATTGGCATGTTCTCTGACTTTATGATCCTTTTTATTTCTGTAGGATCTTTAATTTCCTTTTTTGTTTCACCAAAAATCTCAAAGGGCATTTCAAATCATGCCTCCTTTCACTTCATTCTTTCTCTTTCCCTGAAGTGGTTCCTTAAGACAGCCATTTTTGTTCCCTTGAAGTTGCAAGACTTCTTGTATTCTCAGTAGTCATTCCTCTGACCCATCCATCTCAGATCTGTTCTGGATCCTCCCCACCAGGGTGCATTGTTCTCTTTCTGGGAGTGATTTCACCTGTGTTCTTCCATTGTTAGACCTTGCGGCTCTCTTCTCTGAGTCTCTGCCTAATCCTCTTTTCTGGAATGCAAGTCAGAGTTGGCTCTGCTTAAGTTATTTATTGCCATATTTCTATATAAATTTGACTTCGTAGCATTATCTTCCTACCAACTACATTTTGGTATGGATTATGGTTCTATTTTTGTTAATATTCATGTTTTTTGGAAAGTTTGGTTGGCTGCCATTGCTGCATGGAAACATGGATATTCTCTACTATTGTTTTGACAGTTATTTTCATATATACATAATTTAAAAACTTTTCTCTATTTCCTTCAGGGGTTTATTTTGTCAAGGTATAAATCCTCACCATACGTTAACATATTGGAAAGTATTAACTGTGTCTGAGGAAATAAGGACATGAAACATTCTAAAGTAAATGTAATTAACATTGATAGGATGTATGTCCACTTTTGGCCTCTGAAACAACTTTCGATAATTATATAAATCATGCTTAACCATGATGTTAGAAGTTGTAGACTAGAATAGTAAGCTGGTCAGTACATAGTATCTTTTTTCCCTCACTTCACTTGTTAGGCTTTGGCTCATCCTCCTTTGAAATTTTAATTTGTGGGAGTAATAATCTATGAAGTAAACACATTAATGGAAGGAGAATCATGAGACCTGGATTCTACTAACCACTCAGGGCTAGACAACTAGTTATGTGGCCTTCATATCATGAAACTTGGCCTTCTCAGCATAAAATATTTAGGCTGGTATGGTGGGATGATGAAATCCACTCCAAGAGTCTAAGGGTCTATCTTGCTTTTGGTAGTGTGTATGCTACGATTAGTCCTTTTCATTGATCCCAGATGGAACATTCACCAGCAAATGACCTCAGATCTTTTATCTCTTGACACAATGACAGAACTCCCTGAATATCCCTGTAGTCATCCATCTAAGAGCAGGTCACAGAACAGAATGCCTGAGGTGAACAGTGGTTCGATAACTTCGGCCATGGCTTGCACATTCTTGAATGCTCCCTGCAATCATTCTATCTTAATCTCTCTCTTTTCTCTCTCCCACCCCTCTTTCCCCTTTCCCTGTTTATTTTCCTCTCATACATGAAAGAAACACAAAGAAGGTGGAAGCAAGTATAATTTTTCTGCTGTATTATTTAAACATCCACTAAGAATGTGGTGGGGGCCACTGCTCAGATTAAAGTATCATCCTTTTGCTGGCCTGCCACCTTGCTAATTGGATCATCAATTAACTTGAACTTCCATTTGCTTCAATCAGTATCCTTGGATCTTTGAAGTCAAATTATTTTTATGTATCTGTTGCTAGGTTTCCAGTCTATCTTCAACACCTTCATTTCTTCAACTCACATAAATCAAATACTGAACACTAATAATCTTTAAGAATCATAAAATTATTGAAAGTGATAGTTTATTTTTCACTTTAATCCCATTGAAAATGAAAGACATATTTCAAGCAAAAGCTCTCTTCATTTCTTTTCTAGAAGATTTTCTCATTTTTTTTCTATAAGACTGTGCACACAAAAAGCAATATGTTTACTGTATATAAAATTTTTTATTCCTCAAAATCAATACTTGGTTTCTCAAACTAAGCTGCCTCTAGCTAAGAGGATTGTGGTGAAACATTTTCAAGACTAAAATCAAAACCTTAGTTTTAAACAGAAGAGCAAAATGGTGTTTAAAATAACCTTATTAATTTTAAATCAATTTCATAGTTAATCTAACCAAAGCAAAGGTCAAATGTTCCTACTTCACCTCCATGAAAAGGTAGTAGCTAGCTAGCTAGCTAGCTAGCTAGATGGCATATTACAAATTCAATTTTTGATAAAAGTGTTTTTGTTGTTGTTTGTTTCTTTGTGTTTGTGTGTGTGTGTGTTTTCTGTTTTTTTGTTTTGTTTTGTTTTTGCCTGTTTGATATTGTCTTTGTAATTCAGAGTTAAAATGGAGGTGTTACTAAGGAATAGTTAAGTACATAGGCTTCCTAAAGAAAAAAAATACATTGTTGAAATATTAGCTTCCTGACATACCTTAATTGAGAATTTAGCTTCACATTCTTTCCCTTAAAAAAGAGAAAGCAGAATGTGTTAAATAAAGTAACTAAGCATCAAATATTTTATAATCACTAACTTGACTTAATCAACAAATTGTAAAAAAGAAAAATCATTCTTTGGACATGGCAACCAAGTGTTAGATGCAAAAAAATGAACATTATTTCTCCATAGTAGCAAAAGAAAAGTACTGAAAAAAAAATCAATATGACAAAAGAAAAACAAAAAATGAAAGGAAGCAGTAGTCCCAACTAAAATATAGAAAAAACTATTGGATAATTAAAATGAACTTTGAAATTGAATAGAATTTGAAATGGAGGTGATACTTCTGATTGATGAAGATAATTACAAAGCATCTATCATCTCAACAAATGAGAATTCCTTTCTTAATTTCCTTGCTAGAAATAAGCTAAACTATTTTTAAGTCTTAAACATATTTTATTAATATGGAAAGATATGCATACATATTGAGACACTAAGTCTTGCCATCCGTAGGGGATAATTCTTAAATTTTAGAATACGAACTTTCAGATATATGTGTATGATGATGTGTTGGAGCAAGATATATATTACCTTTATATGTTATACATTATATAATTTTAAAATACACATATATGTATAATTTTTATGCCAATAATATACTTCTATAACATAATTTAATTACCTATTAGTATGACATTAGAGAAATTATGATACAATTGAAATAATGTAATCTCTGATATTGAACTTCAAGACTATTTCTTTTACTTCATTATTATTCTAAGAATACATTTGAAGCAAAATTACTTCTTAAAAATTATATATTTTTATATATTATATATATTTATATATTATATTATATATATGCAGTGACCATGGAGGAAAAAAGGAGACATGCCTTTGTGTGTATATATGTATATATATACACATGCATGTGTACACGTACATAGGAGAATATTAAGGCTTCCACTTGATAATTTAGGCAGTATCTTTTTTCTTTATTCGTCTTGGCAACTTGACAGGCAAAATGTAGCACATCATTATTTTAGGTCACATTCCATTGACTAAGTAATTTAATTATTTTATTTTTCATGTTTTCCTCAGCCATTTGAAGTTCTTAACTTTCAATAACATGTGCATTTTCTAATTTTATCTCCTATTGTATTTCATTTATATGTTATATATGTTGTATTGTATGTGTGTGTATACACACAAACATCATGTATACAAACTCATAATATGTAAATATATATAACGTATATGCTTTTATGATGTGTGTATATGTGTGTATAAACAAAGGGTATTTAGTGTTTATCACTTTGTAACTGTTTTGGATTGATGGTGCTGTTTGTCATATATTTACATCTATCCTGTTTTTCTTTTTATTATTCCCATTGTTGTGAGGCTTGAAAAAAAATTCCCCTGTATGCACACTAAAAATACTCAATTAAGGATCACAAATTTTGATTATTTGATGCATTTACTTTCACATTACACTTCTACTCTCTTGAATTTATTTTGGCATACAATAGATACTAGATAATTATTTCCTTTTCCATTTACAGAGTTAAAAGTTAATTCAAAACCAGTTTTAATTACTTAACATTTTCCTTTTTTAATTTTTTTTAATTTTTTTTTTACTTAACATTTTCTATATGGGAAAGTATTTGCTTCCCTGTATATCTTTCTTTAATTTATATTTCAATTCATATATCTCTGTCTACATTCTAGTGTTAGCAGTACAGTTTTAAAAATAAATAATTGTGATGCAATAATAATACAATGGACATCTTCTTTTGCTACTATTATTTGAAAGATTCTGAAATATACATTTGGACTTATAGACAAATGGAAAAATTGATGTATTAAGTTCAAAATTTTTCCTTAAAATGGTAGATCAGTTTTGATGGAATTGGTGCCCTTCTTGTGTTGAATCTTCCATTTAGAAATAGTGTCTTATAGTAATAAGAGATTTTTATTTTATTTTATTATTTTAAATCTATCAGAAATAAGACAGTTTTTCTTGTAAATATCCTACACAGTAGTGTTAACATTTTTATAAGGTATTTAATATTTTTCTCTGCAAAATCTTCATTTTCTAAATGACGATTTTAAGTATCTAGGAAAGTTATTTTGTGTTTTAATTTTTGGAAATGACCTTCTTTACAAACACTCTATTAAGTGCATAGGTTTTTTAAAAATTTTCCCTCGAGCTTTCCAGGTAGTAGAATATATTTTCCTGAGTTAAAGATGTGTCTCCTTTTTTTCTCCATACTCAGTCATAATATCTCTTTTTTCATTCCATTGCATGAGGTACGGCAAAGTTTCATAACAGTGCTGATCATGGGAGTCAATACTTATACTTGACTGTAAAAAGAACACCTGTAAAACTGAAGTGTTTAGCCCAAGTTCAATAGAGATTTGAGCTAATTCATGTAACCCAAGATATTAAATTAAAAAGTGTGTATCTTAAAGTTTTGGAGTATTTATCATTTGTGGTGAAGTCTCAGTAGTGTTTGTGACTCCAATGGTTAAGACTGTTCCTCATTAAATATTAAATAAATATTGCCATTTATTTGAGGTAATCCCTTATCACAGCAGGGAAAAAGTATAATTTTTTATTTCCTAATATTCTTTTTTTTTTCTCTCAATTATTCTTAGCTTTGTCTTTCTCTGCTTTGCTTTGATTTTTTTTTCAGGCTATTGACTTTTCTCAAATGTCTTTTCTTTTAACCTTTGGTGTGGTCAATTATGTTGAACAGTTTTTATAATTTAGAAATGGGTCATATTTATTCATAGTGTACTACTCTATTTTTTAGTTTTTTGGAGGGTGCTATTTTTGTCAAGTTTATTTATCTGAGTTGTTGCTGACCTGAGAAATCTGAGACTTCTGCTTTGTAATCTGGAAAAGTTTATATACAAAATTATTAGTTATTAGTTGAAACTGCCTGTGTAATTTCCACAAAATTCCCACAGGCTTGTGATATTTTCTTTTTTGTTGTTGTTGTTTTTTTTGGTTTTTTGTTTGTTTTTGTTTTTGCAGGGAGGGGAAGAGGGAGTCAAAACTCCTCTCCTGCTTATCAGTCAGCTCAAATCCTTCCTGTCTTGTGTTGTTGATTTCATTAGCATTAATTGAGCTGACAGTGGTGGGCAATGAGTATACACAGAAGTGAAGATGCTGTTGCTGCCTTTTGCAGGTTATGGTTTACTAGGGGAGGACCTTACTTTACAAATCACCATTCAGTATATTTTTAAATGCGTTTATTTCTTTGTCAACATTCATGCATATTAGAGAAAGTCTGAAAGTTGAAGTGAATTTTTATTTTAAATAAAAGTAATATTTTGTGATAATTATGGAAAAGTTGTAGAATATGGAGAGTTATAACGAGGGAAATCAATCATACTCCTCCTATCCAGAAAAAAACTACTATTAACATTTTAGCATATGTCTTTGTAGTCTTTTATCTGTGCTCATTTTATGATCATACATTCTATATACGTAGAATTTTATATACTGCAATTCTGCTTACTTTTACATTACAAGCATTTTTCTTTGCCATCAAAAAGATTCTGAAAGCATAATTATTGTATAAAATTACATCCTGCATGTGCATAATAATTTTCTTAAGGTGCCCACTTGGGTATTTAAGTTGTTTACAATTTGCACTTTCATGGGCATCTTTATTCACAAACATTTATCCACTTCTTACATTACTTCTTTAAAACAGATTACAAGAAGTAGAATTAGTGGGTTAAAAGTCTCAACATTTTAAAAGCTTTTAGTACATATTGCCAAAGAAGAGAAAAACTATGTTGGTTCCTATTCCTTTTTCTCCCTCACGCCCAAGCTTTATTTTATATGTTGTTATATACATAATTACATATACATATACATATATATAATTGTAATTATACTTATATACAACTTTACATTCTACTACTTTGATCTAACAAAAGCATTTGTTGCATAGTATCATACACTATATATAAATCTATTAATAGACATACAATAACCTTTGGATATAATTATAGTTTATTTAAACATTTGTCTATCATTGAAATTTAATCTATGTGAAATATTCAGCATTATACATAATGCAATTCTTGTGTATTAAAGCAGACCTTCTTGTAGTTATGATTCGGTTTTGAAACTTTTGACTTTTTGTTTGCTAGTAGGGATCTCCTCTTCTCCCAGTTCCCCTACCCCAATCATGCACATCGCATCAGGTTAATTAACTTTTTGATTGGGTTCATTTGAATCTGGCTCTCAAACTGTAGCTTAGTCTGTCAATTTAGCACTGCCATTCCTTCCTTTTAAATGAATATATAATGTTGCTGCTAAAACGACCTTCCAATGTCCGTTTTACATCTAAGTGACTTTGATAAAGTTTTTATCATGAAGAAAATAAAGTTTCTAAAAGGAATAAAATAATAGTTTTTATATTTCTGAAATAAACATAGAAATAATTAAATTCTGGTTTAATATTAGATTGTAAAGCACAGAGGTAAGACATTTTTAGTTTGAGCTTTTAACTTTGACTTAAAATTCTAATAATCCTAGGTATTATTTTACACTTCACCCTAAGTACAATAAATACCATGCAATTATGAAGTGTCAAGTCTTTAGTTGATTAGCTATTGTTCATAAAGGTAAAATAGTCACCAATTCCTGAAAAAAAATTTTTTAGAAAGTTAAGCAACAAAATAATTTAAAAGTGGACTAATTGCTTTAAAAATGTATAAACTCTTCCTTTTTAAAGTTGCACAAAAATTATGAATATGTTAACTAATAAAACATCAGTTTCCAACCAACTTCTATAGAGTATTAATTAAACTTTTTTTCTTAATGTTTATTTTTTTGAGGGAGAGAGACAGACGAAGAGTGAGCAGGAGAGGGGCAGAGAGAGAGGGAGACACAGAATCTGAAGTAGGCTCCAGGTTCTGAGATGTCAGCACAGAGCCCGACCTGGGCCTCGAAGCTACAAACAGTGAGATCATGACCTGAGCTGAAGTCAGAAGCCTAACCAATGGAACCACTCAGGCACCCCTAGAGTATCCATTTAAAATTGAAGGAAATAAATGAAATCATCAAAACCCCTTTTTAAAGAAGCAGAGCAGACAGAAACTATACCAAATAAAATGAAATTACCTTATAGCTCCTTTATTTTTTATTTTTTAAGCTTATTTATTTATTTTGACAGAGAGAGAGAGAGGCAGGGAAAGGGAGAGAGAGAATCCTAAGCAGGCTCTGTGCCATGATGTAATTGGCTGTCTGTTTTGAAGGAAGCAAAGTAGGATGGGAAGCAGGGAGAAAGAGAAAGAGCATGGGGGGTGATGTCCAACTTTGCACATAAGTATTGTTTAAAAACATCTGAGGCAAATATAAAAAATTGTAGACATCATATATTAATTTTGAGTATCAGAAAGGGAGATATTCATTATCCTTTGTAGTTTTTTTTTTCATACTTTTATCTATGGAGAAGGAAAACTAAATGTCTTATAATGTAATGCCTAATAGAGATACTTCAGCAAAAACAATATTCATTCCAATATATTTGCCAGGCTTTTAGCTTGCAAAAATTATGTAACAATTTTCTAATCTTAATGCAAAAAGGCAAGGTTTTAGGTAGTCCTGTGCTTCTGGAACCCAGCATTACATCTGGTACTTTGATAGCTTTTATCAGTATCTTTTCAATGAACAGGTAGTGTAAACGAACGTTAGTTTAAAATAACTTATATCATGATTTAACAGAAATCAATCTAAATCTTGCTCATTTCTTGGAAACAAATAAAAAAAAACCCTTCTCTTTCTCTAAAATCTTTAGGCATGGTGTGTTCTTTACTCTGTGTGTGTGTGTGTGTGTGTGTGTGTGTGCGCGCGCGCGCGCGCGTGTGCGTGTAATTCTCACCTCAAGGGAAAACACCAATTAGACTTGATTAGAGAGTAGATTCCTTAGGGACAGCTGGAGAAAAGCTCATTAAATTCAATTCTTGTAAAGATGGCAACAAATTGAAAGATTTTTTTTTTTTTCATGTAACTGGTATCCCAAGTCTGTAAATACTCTCACTGACTGTGTTCCCTTGCAGGCACCCCTCTAATGAAACACACATTTTTAACTACATGCTATGACAAAATTCAGCAGAAATAAGAGTTTGCCTGTGGCAATTGCCTATAATCCCAAAATGTTTTCTTACCTTTCTTGATTCTTCTGAAAAGAATAATTTCCATTGAGGATACACAGTGACCAGCAAGATCTGGCAGGTCATGGGAGGAAAAATATCTCAACCTTTATAAAGATTTTCATATTATAAGTGATTGACAGCAGTAGTCAATTAGGATAAAGGATAGCTTTAGACAATATGGAAAAACAGGCAAAGGCTTGAATCAGTTTTTTTCCCTAAGATTTGCTAGTCATCAAAATTCATCTTTCTTATTCCCTGTAGCCCCACTAACTAGAATGACAAAATGAATGGAAATGCATCTTACTTAACTGATTCATTCATTCACTCATTCACTTATAATTCACAATATATTCCAACAATGTATTGCAACCAAATATGTCAGATATGGGATAGATATGACCTCCTGGCAATTTAAGGACTAAAAATAAACCAGTATGTAGTCTGAAAGGAATATGAAACACGACTATGAGAGGTTTATGTAAATTATGGAGAAGTGTTAAGGAAGGAGAAAATATTGAAAATTATTAAAGAGGGAGCACTATTTCTCATTAAAGGGCCTTGAAGAAGTCAGAATGTGGTAGGAATTGGCTAATGACTGAGGCAGACATATCTTTTACTATCTCTTAGGCTTTACTGTAGGAATACTGATCTACCTTCTTTAAGGCAAATACATGTTCATCATGTATACGTCATTAAAACAACAACAAGAACAACAACTGTATCCTTTAGTGAACATGTGGCTGTTTTTACCTGTATGCTTCTTGGCTCATGTAGAAGCTTCCCATTTCTGCCATTGTGCAACAGAAATTGTGTGCATAAAAATAATTCCTCAAATGCCACTCCAACAGAAAAATGAACCAGGGATATTGGGAGACAATAGGCAGATGAGAAATGGTATCAGATTAAGAAATGTGAATTATTATAATATATATATGATAAATATATGAAGAGAATATTTTATCTTCATCACATAACTGTAATATGAGAGCTGATGCTGTCACCTAAAGCAAACTTTAAGAAATAAACTATATCCACTCTTAACATTATTAATCATTAATCATTTGAAAAAAGTAAATTGGCAGTAGCATCAAAAGCCTTAAGAATGTTCTGCTTCTAAGAATTTATTCTGAGAGTATCATCAGAAATAGAGATCAGGATTCCATTACAAGATTGACCACTGAATTGTCTAAAATAACAAAGCATTAGAAGTACCATCAATGACCAAGAAAAAAATAACTTGCTAAATAAATGATTGTTCATTCATGTGGTGGAATATTACAACACATATTACAAATTCATAATTTAATTTATGTATTAAATTAGGCCATTCATTCATCCATTTAGTTACCAAAAGTGCATTTCTATTTTAACCTGTGGTCAGCTGTTTGACTATTTGGGGAGTACAGTGGTGTGCAAGACATTGTCTTTGCCTTCATGAGAATTATAGTTTAGCTATGAGATTGAAGAATCAAGCAATCTAAATGTGATACTGTGTTAATAGAGAAGAGCAAGATACTAGAAGAACATAGTAGAAATTGGGGAAAGCAAAACTTCTGGAGTCAAAGTGAACTTTACTTGTCAAGACTTCCTCAAATGTTGTCTAAGATAAGACAAGAAAATGAGCAAGATCTGAGCAAAGAGAGAATATTTGGATGAATTTTCTAGGCAGAGGAAACATTATGTGCCAATGTCCAAAGGAAAAAAAAAAAACCACAGACATTTCCTATACAGTATAATTTGAATTTTCTGTAAAGTACTCTAACATAGTAAGAATCATTCTCTCTGGAAAGGAGGATATTTGGTTGATATAAATAATTTTCCCTAAATTTTAAGTTTTTGATTAAATCTTATTTATAGTAAATATGATTTGCCATTAAATTAGGAAAAATTAAGCTTATAAATTTTCAAGAAATTCAAATAATCAGAGGAGGCTGACCTTCAGAAGAATTAATCAATACTTAAATTTATTCTGCACACTGTTCATGAATTCTCTTGTGTTTAAATACATTAGCATCAAGATCAGGATATCAATCTATCAACCTGTTTCACATGCCTCACCTATTAAAATTTGTGACTTCAAGCAGCATACCTTGATGATTAACAATAAGGTCATATGGTAAAATGTTACCCAGCAGCACACGCTTGTCTCACACATGCCAGGGTCACAAGACTATCACAGAATTTAAAGATGGGGCAAAGTGTTAGTCTAATTACCTACTTGAATTCCACAAGAAAAATCAATAATTGCTCAGAGAACTTGGCTTTTTTTTTTCCAGAGGTGGTTTTACATCTGAGCTCTAACTGGCAAGATGATGGGGAATGTAGCTGTGTCTAGAAGGGCTCTTGCTCTGAAAGTACTAACCAAACTACATAAGTTTCTCCCAGTGTGTTGCAAATAGATTCCCTCATGTCTTGAAAACTTACGATATTTGAATTTTCTTCTTAAATCGAAAACACATGTTATTTCTATTGTTAACATCAGCACCAACATCTACAAAGACAGATTTTGGGGAATCTTCTGTGTCATAAATTACTATGTATTTTGCTGGCATTAGAGGAATATGAGACATTGCTCCTGACCTTAGGAAGTTTTCCTCACTTAGAAGGGCATATTAAGGAGAAAAGCTATATCTGTGCACCCACCAGCAGTATCGCTAATATGTTTTACGTGCTGTGTAAGTGATACAAACAGTAAGTTCTTAGGGAAGGCAAATGAAGCTGAACTATGTATGGGTGCTGGAGGTCAGAAATAGCCTCCAGAAGGTGTCACCTGAGTAATTCAAGAAGGGGAAATGTACACAAGTAGAGAGTGACATTTAGAAAACCACTTTGTTGTGATCAAAGACATCTTAGAAAGTAATTGTAACTTTCTTCTATTATTAATTCCATTTTTATAATTGCTCTTCATAATTGCCTAATTCTTTTATTATCATTTTAATAGAGGTTACACGAATCTGATTTTAATCTATCCTGAGGATCAAAAAAATTGTAAGTTTCCCAGAGCAGTTACGTTACCTAGATTGCGGACGACTTATTTCCTTTAAGTACATATTACTATTTTATACAGAAGTAAAATTATATTAGTTATCTGTTGCTGTATAACACATTATCTCAAACCTAGCAACTTAAAACAACACGTATTTATTGCCTCACACTCTCCGTGGGTCAGGAGATCAGGTGTTGCTTAGTTGGGTCCTCTTCTTCAGTGTTTCTCGCAGGCTTCAGTCAAGGTGCTGACCTGGCTGAGGTCTCATTTGAAGATCTGACTGAGGAAGAATCCTCCTGCAGGCTTACTTGCATAGGTATTGACAGCATTAAATTTCCTGTGAGCTGTGTGACTGGAGGACTGAATTCCATGCTGGCTGTTGGAAGTAACCTTCAGTTCCCTGTCACCTGGGCCTCTCCATAGGGCAATTCATAGCATGACAGCTAGCTTCATCAAAGCCAAGAAGGGAGACAGTCTGTTAGCAAAACAAAATTTATAATTATATGTAAGATAATCAAAGGAATGATATCCCATTAACTGCTGTATTCTGTTAGTTAGAGGCAAGTCACAGTTCCTGCCCATTTAGTAGGAAGGGGTTATACAAGGCGTGAGTACAGAGAAGCAGAGATCTTTGGGGAGTTATCTCAGAGTCTATCTACCGCACACATTCATGTATTTTATATGCTGAAGTGAGATGCATATTATGGCATAAACACAAGATTTTTAATTCAATACATGTGATTGATTTATATTCTCGACTAGAAGATGTGTAAGACTAGATTGCTATGCTAGTTTCTGGTTAAAAGTAGACTATAGTCTAAACTCTAGATGCTCTGCTAACCACTCTACAATGTTTGTCAAATCCTCAACTCCACCTATGCCAGTTCCATTATCTATAATATCCAGAGATTGGACTACAAAGCATGTTAATGTTAATATTTTATTGCTGTACATCACACACTCATATGAAGCTTGAAGGTGAGTTTGGCAAAAGGGTTTTTTAGTACTTCTTTTAAGTGGAAGATCATTTTCTACTTTAGCAACTCTACTTGATATGAAACTTGGGACAATGTTTGCTATCTATAGCACATAATATACCATTTTATTTTTTTTATTTTTATTTTTTTAATTTTTTTTTTCAACGTTTATTTATTTTTGGGACAGAGAGAGACAGAGCATGAATGGGGGAGGGGCAGAGAGAGAGGGAGACACAGAATTGGAAGCAGGCTCCAGGCTCTGAGCCATCAGCCCAGAGCCCGACGCGGGGCTTGAACTCAGGGACCGCGAGATCGTGACCTGGCTGAAGTCGGACGCTTAACCGACTGCGCCACCCAGGCGCCCCCATAATATACCATTTTAAAATACAGGTGAACATGCTGGTGCCGCATTGATTTTTTTTAAGATTTTAAGATCTATGTTTGTTGTATTATGTTGCCACCTAAGAGCATAGTCTGTAAGATGTAGAACTCTGCAAGCATAACCAGTAATGTCTCTGGATGCATTCAGAGAATGAAGTTTAATACAAAGCAGGACAGTTAAAATGTGCTTTATTGTATAAATTGTGTGTATAGGCATTTCCATGTGTGGTTTCCTGACATCTTACCATTGGACTATCAGTGTTCATGGAACACTTGTGTATGGTGATTACATTTATATAATAAACATAGTTGTGCCATAAACATGCAATTTCCATGGCATTATAGACATGTTGACCAGCTTTATTCCCAGTAAATTTTCTTGACTTTTCCTACTGAAGACAATCACTTGGGAAGGGGAGAGGTTTAACTTAACGTAAGTCTGACATGTGAACAAATGGAGAAAAATAAAAGCTCTGAGTGATAGAAAAGGAATAGACCTGCTACTCTGCTTAGCAGTAGAAGCAGAGATGCTGGAAAGTATTCATTCACCCGCTGCATACCTGCACTTGCTACAGAACATTTCTCAAGAGTTTCACCTTTTTTTTTCCAAAGGAAAATGTTTCATCCAAAAGATCCCAGTTTTTTCTTTTGGGAAACTCTGAGCATGGAGTGTTCTCCTACGCTCAGGTGATCTGACTACGCTCAGGTGATCATTCAACAATTCACAGGACGTGGTGAGAGATGCCAGAGAGGGTTATAATATCTCTTACTGTGAGACATAGCCATATAATCCTTTTGAAAAGACCTTGTCAGACTACTCAGCAAGTCCACAGATCCAAGTGCAAACTATATATTCTTCCTGGAGAAGGCAGCAAAAGGCATTGGTATGCAAAAATGCTGAGCAAGCAGGAAACACTGGAGGACTCCAGTAGGATATAAGATCATATGTCTTTTGGTGAGAAATAAAAGGATCCTGGCTACTAGTGAGCATTAAAGATCTCAGGATACTTCTCCCAGGATGGGACTGTTAATCTATATGTTCTGGCAATATTCCAATTTAGGTAATTGTTTTCTGCCTTCCTAAATCTCTTTTTCCTTTCCATTTATATTGAAAATGTCTCACTTTCTGTCCTAAATGGATTACACTATTGCTCACCTAGAAGGGCATGTTATAAGAGAATAAATGTAAATTTGTGTAAAATGTCAAATAATGTGCAAGTTCATAATACTATTATCTTGATCAGTACTATTGTTAATTTATATATAATTTTCTCCTAGAGTATTTTCTTATTCTTGGTTATTATTTTAGTTTATGGCCTTCTTTCAAATTTTCATATAATCTTATGGTATAATTCTCAATCTTATTTCCTAAGATAAATTCATTGTATCTTTAGTTATACTGTATCTCAATTTTAATAGTCTAAGTTTATTTATATCATACATAATAATGGCCGTGCTTTTAAGTACATATCTGGAATTGGCAGACATTTTTTAATGTTCCCCCAAAAGGTCTGACCTTTTTAAAAAAAAAATCAATCATCTACCCTTTCCCACTTTTCATTCATTTTTCAAATCAGCCTCCGGATAAGCCAAGCAGCATCCCGTGAGATTTCTTAGTTTTGCCTGTCTGTATTTGTAAGTTTAAGACAAGCTTAATGTAAGAAATATATGAAACTGGTGACCAGCCTGTTAATACAATTTGAAAGACAAAGAGAACCCTCAGTCTCCTTAACCCGCTACTTGAAATTGTCTTCCTTCCCTTAAGGTTTTATTAGTTTTTAAAATACAAAACCCCAGTGAGGTCAAATAAAACTGTTAACAACTGCATATTGTGGTAGGGTTAAGTAAATTCCCCATCCTTTTCTGTAAGCAATTTTAACAGGGTGGCCAGGAAAGGTATAATGAGAATACAGGTACTTGAGATTAGGGAAGGGACAAAAGGTAATTTAATGGGGTAAAAAAACCAAAACAAAACAACAACAACAAAAAAGACGGCCCAGAAAAATCTTCAGAATGATCAGAGATCTTCCTCCTCTTTCATATGGGTCTGACTCAGTTTAAATTTTTATGCTTTACTCTATTTAAGTGGCCAGGCTCCCTCCTACATATCACCTATTGCAAATCTACTGGGTATTTTTTTATGTTCTTAGCAATATTTCCACATGGAACTAGACAATATAAAAATAGGTTGAACTTCCTTAAGTTGAGTGAAGGCTACGCCAGGCTTTTTTATTCTGCTAAAGCCTTTCTCTAACATAATCCTAAAATAGCCCTGCAAAATTGCTGATAGATCCGTGGGAGTTTAATGCATGTATTTGAAGGAAAAAAATTAACCATATACAGTGTACAAAGAACATTCTGATTGAAAGGTGCTATATAAATGAGAGATATTTTTTCTTATTCTGTTCACACTCAAAAAAAATTTGTTGAAAACTGACCGTGGCATATGTCTATAGATAGAAGATATTGAAATTTTAATAAATGTGATTCATACTTGTGTAGGAGTATAGTCTGGGTTAAATATGATACCTCCATGAGCCTCTAATTTAACCAAGCAAAAAATAATATCAGAAAAAAACAAGCTTTGTTTGGAGATTTAGGGATGAGAATCTACTTCTAAAAGCTTACTAGATTGATACAGAGTTATAGAACTCAACTGAGTTCAGTTGAAAAAAAAAATCTTTAATTCCATCTGATGACTATAATCTTTTCCTGACTTAGCCTATGATATTCACATTATCCAGGATCCTAATATCCTGTGTAGGACAGAACAACTGTGTCAACAGGAAATGTCTGACAACTGAGTAGATTCAGTAGGGCATTTCTGGTTAGGTTGGCAGTAAGAATCAATAAGTTCTTATGGACTTGATCTCTCTAGAAACTTCCAAAGCCAATTAAAGCAATAAAGCCTCAACTCTATGTATCCCGGGACTTAAATGGAATTTCTATTCCTAAATGGAGTGAGAAGGATTGTGCATGTATATGTGTACATGGTGTATTGCAGGGAAGAGATATGTCCGGTGAAAAATATGTTCTATTCCAGACAACATGCCTCGTAATGCTAAAACTGTAAATCAACAGAAGCAACCTATTTCACAAGGTGGGGCTAGTGCTTACCTATGAAAGGGGCATTGCCAAATAGGGGAAATCTTTGAGCAGTGATGGGACTGTGTTTATTTGTGGTTTCAGGACCACTGTAGCATCAGTTGTACATTAAGCTGATGGCAAACATTTCTTCAACTGAAAAATCCCTGAAGGATTTATTACAGCAGCTAACTTTTAACATTCATAAGAAGAAACAAACAAAAGATTAAAACAAACACACCTAGCATTTACACCAACCACATCCAGAGGAAGTCAACAGTGGAAGTATTTCCAGGATTTGGGCCATATCTCAGGTATTTTACCTTTAAATCCTTCATACCTGGAGTTATTTATGTCCAAGTTGTTTTGCAAACACAATCTGAAGGCCTTCACATTTGCATTCATTGGAAGAACGTGTTGCCAAGCCTCAAGGAAACCTGGCCTATAGACCTCACACTGCATCCTGACACTCGCTGGTCAGCGGAGTCTGTCATTCTAGCTTTCTTGTGGACTGGTAGGACACAAAGAGGTAAGACTTACTGAAAGTGATGTGACACAACATGACACACCAGTCAAGAATTAAAAAAAGATATTTTTAATTAAAATATCTAATTAAAAAAATGAATTAAATTTTAAAAAATTTAAAAAAATAATTTAATTAATTTAATTAATTAAAAGATATTTTTAATTAAAATATCTAATTAAAAATAATTAAATTTAAAATTTTTTTAAAAAAGGATACAGTTCAGAGTTTTAAAAGTTTGCCTGTGGAAGGGAAATCTTTTAGATGTGTATTAGAAAAAAATAAATAAATAAAAAGCTGAAGGGCCAATCCAAAACTGAAAGAGGAAAAAAATACAGTATCGATCCAAATGCTGCTTGCTGAGTCATAAGGACATTGAAATTGCTCTAAGGAAAGAAAGGTAACCAGCAGGGCTGATGAAAACCCTGAGGAAAATGTTCGAAATGAGATCACTGTATCATTATCATTCTGTGTTGGCGAGAGCTTCAAGACTTCAAAACGGATGGTGGGAACTGAGATTGTTCCTCAGTGAAAATGCATACAGATAAGTTTAAATTAACTTCTGAAGTGTTCGGTGCCCCTCAAGGGATTTAATGCCTACACTTAGGATAGGTCTTGTAGGGACGGAGGGAGATAATTGGGATTCTTTGGCAAGAGCATCATCCTGCTCTGGAAGGAATAATATCAAGTGCTTCTGTTTTGTTTCCATTAAGGGATGGGATGTCGAATGGTCCTGAGACCCTTTCCCACTTGCTCCTTTCACTCCAGCTAAGTGAATTCTTGTGCAGGGTTTTTTTTTTGTTTTTTGTTTTTTTTTTTTTCAACGTTTATTTATTTTTGGGACAGAGAGAGACAGAGCATGAACGGGGGAGGGGCAGAGAGAGAGGGAGACACAGAATTGGAAACAGGCTCCAGGCTCTGAGCCAACAGCCCAGAGCCTGACGCGGGGCTCGAACTCAGGGACCGCGAGATCGTGACCTGGCTGAAGTCGGACGCTTAACCGACTGCGCCACCCAGGCGCCCCTTGTGCAGGGTTTTTATTGATCACTCTGGTATTCTTCCAAATAATTTAAATGATTTCAATATAGGAATTTTGATATATAAAACATTTGTCCTAATGGGAAGTGGTATACTGAACTCTTAGTTTCTTACTCTCCAGGAATATGCAACGCGGCAGTCTTAAAGCATCTTTTATATATTAAACAGGGTGATTGGATAATAACAGCTTACTCCCTTTTGTTTAAAGGTATAGCCTTTGTCTCATATTCAATCAATATCTGTGTTCTAAGCATGTGTATTTCTGCCTAACATTCCTTTAAAATAGGAAAATATCGGGGCGCCTGGGTGGCGCAGTCGGTTAAGCGTCCGACTTCAGCCAGGTCACGATCTCGTGGTCCGTGAGTTCGAGCCCCGCATCAGGCTCTGGGCTGATGGCTCAGAGCCTGGAGCCTGTTTCCGATTCTGTGTCTCCCTCTCTCTCTGCTCCTCCCCCGTTCATGCTCTGTCTCTCTGTCCCAAAAATAAATAAACATTGAAAAATAAAATAGGAAAATATCTTAGGGATCCTCTTGATTCTCAAATACTTAGATCTTAACTCTTAGCAGTTATGGGAGGGAGCTCAAAATCATGAGAGTCAAGATACTCAATGAGAAGTTTAGCCAAAAAAACCTGGGAAAACAAATGTCTTCAAATTAGGAATAAGTTTGATAAAAGGTTAATACCTTCTGTGATAAAGTGATGAAGATGGACAAAAACTGGGTACGGAATATAAAATGTTACATTGGAAAAGACTTTTTTTAATTTTATGAACTGTATTCAAAATGACCACTGAGCTAGGTGACTATGCCCATCCCCTTCATCTTATGGTGCTGTTGGCATCAATACAATACGGGCCTTTGACTGATTTTTTTTTTTTACTACCAGTGAATATCCAAAAGTGGCTTCTGCAAAGAGGACCCTAATATGTAATTAGTCAGTCAATTAATATTTATTGACTCCTTCCTCCATGAAGGTGGGTAGATGGTGAATATCAAGATGGACATGGTCCCTGCCCTCATAGAACTTATAATCTAAAGGTAAAGAAAGGATTTTAACACACACTGCTAAATAACTTTTTAAGACAACCAGTTTGCCAAGTACTACATGAGTATTGCTTGTGCTACAGCACAGTGTAGTGGAGTAACCTCAACCTTGGAATGAGGGTGGAGAATGTGTCAAGAACCCAGTAAAATGTTCTCCCATTAAGACTATAAAGAACACAAGTAAGAATCAAGATCTAGGGGGGATTATAAGCATCATCTGATACTGAAATCACTTCTTAAAAATCCCCAATAAATGGTTTTTAAATCTCTACATAAATAATTCCAGGGGTGAAAAAATGTTTACCTCCTGGGTATTTCGTTCCATATTTGGCCAAAGTGAGAGCAACTTCTCTACATTCTGCCTTTTCATCTGTATCCCACCACTTCGAAAACAAATAGAATTAGTTTAATTTTTGTTCCATATGACCATATTAAAATGCTATAAGAAGGCTATCATAATTTCCCCCAAATTCTTATCCTCTTAGCAAAATTTCTTATTCACAATTTACTTAGAAATTCTAATCATCATCTTCTAAGTGGGATATAATATGTTTGGTTTCTTATACTAAAATGTGGTGAGTTAGTTTAGGGTAGGTGTGCCTAAATCTTAAGTCTTATAGATTTTTTTTTTTTAATCAGAGTGCAGGACTTAACATGTATTCTTATTAAATTTCATCTGATTAAATTTCATCTGATTAAATCTCACCTGATAGTCCAAGTAGGTGAAAACTTTTGGATCTCATTCAGTCACCCAGTGTATTTCAGGTTCCTGAATGCTAGTGGTCTGTAATATATGATTACTTTACCTCCTACATCATCAGAATTGCTAAACATCGAATTGGTAATAAATATATAGGGAAAATTACTTTTTATTCGTCTCTATTTTTCTATTAATTTCTGGGAAGGGGGTGTTTTAGTTGCTTGTATATAGCTAATATCTATTGAACATTATTATTTGAAAAACTGTGGAATTTAGGCAAGGAAAAGAGAGAATCAAAGGTAAATAAATATAAAACTCTTTCACTTGCAAAGTACAGTGAAAACAGTGTTAAATTTAGTGTTAGGACGTTCAAGATTCATTTACCATATCTTACTACACTAGCCTCTGTCCTGGAGGTTACCTCTAACCTCTGAATGCTGATTTTCTGGTATGGAAATACACACTCACAATCAGATCTGTCTTACCATGACATTGTGAGGACTGAATTATTATATGTAAGTACCTGGCTCTTAGTAGCTGCATTTTCTCTCTTCCCAGAAGTTTATAATAGCCTGTAGGAAATGGACAAGTTCACAAATAATTAAAGAATTTGAATGAATGTGGTAGGTAGGTGGGACATAGAAGTGTCCAGAGTGGGATGTGTTTAAGTCACCAGCTTTTGCCACCACTCTGGTGGCAAAAGTATGTAATTGGAGGGCAGAAAAATAGTCTGGAAGTATGATCTGTTTTGGATTACACAAATGAATATACAGATGGTGCTATCCTTAACAAAGAGGCTTTCTGCAAACATAAGAATTCATTTTGCCAGCTAGGTGTCTTCATTTAATAAAGTTTCATTTCTCTCTTTTAGCTCCAATTCTCCCTTAATAATGTTTTTTTAATGCTTATTTTTATTTTTTAGAGATAGAGTTCACATGGGGGAAGGGCAGAGAGAGTGAGGGAGACACAGAATCTGAAACAGGCTCCAGGCTCTGAGCTGTCGGCACAAACCCTGACATGGGGTTTGAACTTGGGAATGACGAGATCATGACCTAGGCCGAAGTCAGATGCTTAACCAACTGAGCCACCCAGGTGCCCCTCCAATTCTCCTTCAAAGTCAACAAATATATGTGAATAAGATCCTTGTTTTCAGTCCTTAGACCGTTCAAACATGAGTCAGCAGACTTCAGTTTAACAGAGAAATTGCATCTACAGAACATTCTCTCAGGTTATCATTGCTTTATTATATATATATATATACATATATATATAATATGCATATATAAAATATTACATATATAGTATTTACATATAATTTATATAAAATCCATCTTTATATATATATATGTGTATATATATATGTATATATATATATATATATATATATATATATATATTGCCCTTCTTCTCCTCAGATACAGCTTTTTTTTTTTCCTTTAGTCAGGAAGGTCATGCTGCTACTATCTATTGTTACCATGATGTCTGGTCCAGAGCAGTGATCTTCAGGATGACCTTTTCAGGACAATAGCATTTCTCAGCATTTGTTTCCCACCTGAGAACTGGCTTTCTCACCGCTTCCATGCACTTCCCTGAATAAAGCGCATAGTTCACAGCAATTTTACTTAGAAGCAACAAATAACAAGTGATTGCTAGATCCCCAAGAAGGCATTTTCTGAGTGCGACTATGAATTGCCATTTAATCCAAGCTTCCTCACCTCCCAAGGCAAACTCTCACCTGAGAGGGCCCTGCTCCAGGAGTACAAACACCCAAGGCCACCACGCCTGACGAGCTGCAGAAGAGGCACCAAATGGCCCAAACATGCAGGAATTATGAGGCGACAGGCCCATTTTTCTTGATTTTAATTTCATTGAAATAATGGACAACGGCATGTTATTATTTATGGCAATGTGAAAATAAAAACCCCTACTTTTTTTCCCTAAATGCCCAACTAGGCAAGTGTCTGTACATGTGGATCAATGTGAATATACTTGTACTTGTAAACATAGAAACAGCCATGAGAATCCTCAGAAGAAATATTCCAGCCAAAGAATGCCTCATTTGATGCACATTGCTTTGGCTGCTTTGGGCCCTAGACTGACCAGAGCAAGCCCATAGGATTTGTTGATCTATTTCATATGTGTCTGTGTTACTTCAGATAAATATGATTACCCCATCATCCTGGCAGATTTCAATGCCTATGTCAAGTTTAAGGAACAGCAAAGGCCAACACAAATTTCTCAGGAAAAGGCAGAGATTGTGGCTGTTGAAAGGACTGCATTGACACTTGAGCTGAGAAAGCAACGTACTACACCAAATGGACTATCAGGAAGAGACTGAAACTGAATAAACAAGACCATTTTAATGGAGAAGTAGAATATAACTTCATGCTTCCTGGCGGTAAGTGACATGTAGCACAGATATGGGAAGAAAAAGCACATCATTTAGTGATGTGCAGGAAGATTTTTGATGATTCTGAAATACTTTTTAAAAGTTAGTCTTGGGCTAATGTTACTGTACTTTATAGTTTCCTGCATTCTTGGAATTTTACAATATAAGAATATACAGAATATGTATTTAATGAAATCATTAAATTATTAACGATGGTAGGATTGAAAATGACCTTATTCCCCAAATAATACAATATGTCTGAATTTAGACAAATGGAAATCAATACCTAAAGAGGCAAAATGATTTGTCAAAAAGTACCTACCACTTAAATAGTAAGTCAGATCTTCCTATTTTGACCCTCAAAAAAACCATTTCCTCTGTAAAAACTGGGTCATTCACTTTCAAAGAGAAAGTGACTTGATTTGTTTCCTTTTTACTTGTTAGTATTTCTATATTATAATCAGACCTTTTATCTGTTCTTAATCTTATTACATCTTATATAAAGTCTATACTTAGTCTACATTCATTACCAAGTTATTATCTCTTTCCTTCTGGTCCCTGATTCTTCCTTTTTAAAATCACAACGTTTTGTTTTTATATTTTGGTTTTTTTTTGTTTGTTTATTTTGAGAAAGAGAAAGAGTGGGCACATGCGTGAGCTGGGGAGGGGCAGAGAGGGAGGGAAAGAGAGAATTCCAAGTAGACTCCACACCATCAGTATAGAGTCCAATATGGGGCTCAATCCCATGAACCATCAGATCATGACCTGATCCAAAGTCAAGAGTTGGATGCTTAATCAACTGAGCTACCCAGAAACAGCTGATCACAATATTTTAAATCTGGGGAAATATACTTACATTTCTGGAGCTCATAGAAAGAAGTTTTAAATCACTATTTAAATCACCCTTTTATCAATATGGCTTTGTTCTCTTCTGCTTTTTATACAAAAAAATTAGTAAGAAAGGATAAAATAGAATTGAAATACAGAAAACTATAGCTGAGTCCTACTCTCATGGGGGTTTCCTGTGGGATACATGTCTATGATGGTCTGACTTTCATATATTCATATGTCCCGCATTGCATTTATATGAACGTGCACTGTTGCTGTTTTTAACAAAATTTTACATTAGCTCTTTAAAGATGGCTTGGCCCTTACAGCAAACAATTCCTCTAGTGACAAGTATTGAGTAATGTATCAATATTTTGCTTCATAAACTAAACACTGATTGTCAGCTGGAAATTTCCAATAACAGGGAAACTGTGCTGGTCAGAAGACGTGGATGTCAGTCACCTTAAAGATTATTTTTATTATTTCAGTTTTATATCTATTTCTTGAGTTGCTGAAACCTTGGTTTCTTGATAATTTAATTCATATGAGCCAATAATTTAAGTCCCCAAATCCCTGGGATACTTAATAGTTCATTTTCAGAATTTCAAAACTTTGGTTTTCTTCATACAGCTGTCTTAGAAACCAGTTTGAAGCTCTTCTCTAGCAAAAGACTGTATTGTCTTCAAACCCAGCCCATAAAAAAAAACTAACTGCTGTTGAACTTATATTTAAAACATAACATACATATTTTTCAAAGCAATTTTTTATATTGTCATCTTAATTGTAGTTCACATAAAAAAACATAAAGCAGGAAAGGCTGAAAAGTATTATCTTCAACTTCGTGAGGAAGTGAAGGGTATGGGTTGAATGTAAGGACGTTGGACTTAGAAAGACTGAGACAGAATCCCAGCTTTGTCACTTGTTAACTGTTTCTTTAAGTTATTTACACTCTTCTCCCTCAGTTCTCCAGTTATAAAAGAGAAATAACGTTACCACCTACTCATAGGGTTGTTTTGAGCAATACCTGTAAACACATTGAATACACCTCAGTACATATTAGACACTCAATAAATGGTAATTGTTATTTATATTAAAGTATTGCCCCTTAATGGAAAAATGAGACACAGAGAAGTTCCAATGATGTGCAAAAAGCCAAGAGACATGGCTAGTGACAAAGTTGGATTTAGAACTCACTGTCTTCCAACTCGTATGCCCATATGCTATATCCTTTGCATTCCCCTAATATATGGTAGTGTATGATTAAGTGAAAAATATATAGACAATAAAAAGTATCATGAAATGCGTGATATGGTCAATCATATATGCCATGTTTTCTGCCTTTGTAAACTGGTAATTCTAAATTTAAAAAAAATTTTAATGTTTATTTATTTTTGAGAGAGAGACAGAGAGAGACAGAGAGAGAGAGCATGAGTAGGGGAGGGGCAGAGAGAGAGGGAGACACAGAATCTGAAGCAGGCTCCAGGCTCTGAGCTGTCTGCACAGAGCCTGATAGGTGCTCCACTCGTGAACTGCCGGCTCCTACTCGTGAATTGCAATACTATGACCTGAACCGAAGTCAGTTGCCCAACTGACTGAGCCACCCAAGGCACCCATCTAAATTTCTGCTGGGAGTTTTCAAACTTGCAGAAGCTAGATACAAATATTTTTTATGAATATATTAATATGATATATGAATCTATAATATATTTTATATGATAATACACAGATAACATTTGTAAATACATGTATTTCAAACAAAAGGGGTAGAAACAATTTTTTATACTAGGACAGTATAAAATTTATTTTGTTAACAAGATGAAATATTTTTGCTATGAATTTTTTGTCATAATATTTTTATAACAGAAGAAATGCATGTTTATTTTTGAATGACCAATTCTTACCTCTTTTATTAGTGCATAGATTTTATTTCAGCCACATATATATATACATATACATGTATATGTATGTAAATATATATATGTATGTGTGTATATATATATACACACACATGTATATATGCCTAATATTTTTATTTTATATATTTAGTTTATATTTTATAAAAACACTAAGCAAATATATAGCACATTTAGCTTAATAATACTACAGGGAGGGGCACCTGGGGGCTCAGTGAGTTAAGCCTAGTACTTTGGCTCAGGTCATGATTTCGCGGTTCATGAGTTCCAGCCCCGCACTGGGCTCTGTGCTGACAGCTCAGAGCCTGGAGCCTGCTTCGATTCTCTATCTCCCTCTCTCTCTCTGCCCCAACGCTGCTTGCACTCTGTCTCTCTGTGTCTCTGTCTCTGTCTCTCTCTCTCAAAATAAATAAAGATTAGAAAAAATAAACAGGGGTGCCTGGGTGGCTCAGTTGGTTAAACGTCAGTCTTTGACTCAGGTCATGATTTCACCGCTGGTGAGTTCAAGCCCCGCGTTGGGCTCTGTGCTGACAGCTCAGAGCCTGGAGCCTGCTTCGGATTCTGTGTCTCCCTCTCTCTCTGCCTCTCCCCACTCACATTCTGACTCACTCTCTCTCAAAAATAAATAAACATTTTAAAAAAGTTAAAAATAAATAATTAAATAGGTAAATAAAATATATTTAAAAAATAGTACAGAATATTTTCAAATAATTTGGTATATATTGTTTTTAATGATAATAAATATTTTATTGATAAATAAGCCATAATTTATTTTAAGGATTAACATATTAAACATTTACGTTGTTTCCTGTTTTGTTTTTTTCTAATAGGACACCTGCAGACAAATTTCACAAGACATAAATTAACCCTGAAATAGAAATTTCTAGAAATAAAATTTCCAAGATAAAGTCTAGGCATATTGATAATGCTTTCGATATGTGTGCCCTAATATTTCTTAGTGATAGATGTGCCTATTTAGATATTTACATTTAATATAGATAAGAGACTTAGCCAGCATTTCAACCAATAGGGATATTATATCTAACATAATATTACTTGAAAACATATAAATTACTTTTTTAAAACCTCATTTTTTTCTGGATGTATTTCTTTGATTACCAGAGTGATTGGGTGATTACCAGAGTGATCATTTGTAGCTCTATGAATTGTTCGTTTCACTTTCCCACTTTCAGATATTCCAGATTAGACTTTATCTGATAAGTTGTCCTATTGCCACTTATCCTCCAACAGCCGAATTTCCTGTATCTTGAGGCGCCATGTCCCACGGGGCCCTATTATGAATCTCCCACAGACCCACACGGACCCACACTGACCAAATGTGCAACAGAAGGACGATTTCTCATCTTCCAAATTAATGTTCTCAGATCTACTTTCTAGGCTCATCTGCATTCCGTTTTCAGAAAATGTTTTTAACAGTTCGGCACGGTGACATCATTTGCTAGTTTTTATTTTAAGGTCGATTAAAAATTATCTGACTTTTTAATGTGCTTTTGGTGTGCTCGTTAAACTCAGTGCGGAGGGCAAAAAGAGGCTGGTGTAAGTGAAGTGCATTTTCTCCAGCAGTCACTTGTTCCCAGAATGTGTTTGTAACTCTGTTTTGATTTTAAAGGAAACTTTATGAAGTATTTGATGTGATTCTCCGTTTGTCAAATAAGAGAAAATTTTAGAGCAAATATTGCTTTTTATAATGAAGTAGAAAATCTATAAAATTTTAAAAGCTTTGGCTCTGTCATTTAAGGGGACAAAATGTTTTGTTGTGGAATAGTCTAAATCCTAAGGGGAAATTGATCTCATGGAGCAGGAGTTAGCATTAAAGGGCTGTCAACGAGCATAAGGCAGGGCATTCATAAATATCAATCTTTGTCCTAGACATGGGTCAGTAACTGTCTCCAGTTATTTCAGCAATGATGTTCACTGCCTTAACAACTGATGACCTACAAGGGCTCCCTGATCCTGTGCCTATTCCCTCTTTCCTCCTCTCTTTTTGTTCACTTTGTTCCTGATGACTCCTCCTCAGTCAAGGCTCTCAGGCTTCTGACCAAAAGGCGTTTGTTCTAATAATTCCCTCTGTCCAGAATGCTCTACTTCCAGATATCCACTTGGCTGATCTTTCTTCTCTCTCAAACCTTGGTCAAATGTCACCATCTCAATGCATCCTAGCTGGGCCATTTTATTTATTACTGAAGTTTGCCTGCTCTGGCCACCAGACTCTATCTTCCTTACTCTAACCCACTGTTTCTTTCTCTTTTTTTAAATAATACTTATCAACTTTAAAAATGTTACATAATTCCTATGTAAAATAAACTATGTAAATAAACTATGATTATTTTTGATGGTCTTTCACTTTCTTCTAGAATTTCACTTCCATGAGGGCAGAGATCTTTTCTTCTGTTTTGCACACTGGCGTGTCTCAAATGCCCTGACTAGCAACTGCCATATAGTAGGTGCTCAATAAATATTTAAAAAAATAGAGAGAGACATCTTAAAGTAGGGAGTCTAGAGCAGGCTCAGTAGCTCAGCGTTTGTTATCAGGTACCCAGGCAGTGGCGTGCTGGATATTTAGTGATTGGTAGTTTCAATACAGCTATGGTGGGAATATTTACACCATTAAAATTGGCAAACAAAACAAATGAAGACTTTCTTTTCTTCCCCTCAGAGAGTGGGTTATCAGCACACGTCTGGACCCAGGTCATCCATTCTTTTGTTTCTACCATGCTCATTGACTAGGATGTTAGTCACTGTGCTTTGTTACTTTGTGACTGAAAGGTGACTGCCACTTCGGCAGTATCATGACTCATTTTAAAGACTTATGTGTTTGTTGAGGGAAAGTGAAGCAAACTCTCAGCATGACTAGCTCTTTCATCAGACAGCCAAAGCTCTCTCTGAAGGCTCCTAAAAGATTAGTGCTAACTTTTCCTTGGCCCATATTTGTCACAGGGTCATCTGTTACCTGCACAGGAGATTGAGAAAGTAAATGTCTGGCAATGGGAAGTATTCTACCACTCTTGCCTTCATGTGACCATAACTCATCTCCTGAGATTGTAATTGTATCCGTGAACATAATCAAGAATTAGCTCTAGGAGAGAAGCGGAGTAGGAAGCCTGTAAGATTGCCAACTCAGAGTGGTTACTACTATAGGCAGACCATGATGAAGGATTTTCTTAAGTACTGAACTCTTTAAGAGAAAGGCAAATGAGCATCTGAAACTTTGAGGAGAGGCAGATGGAGAAAACTTTTCAACAATATTCACAACTGGGAGGGAAAGGCAACTTGATGTTGTGGCATTGAGAAGAAACATTCCCTTAGATGCCATGTATAGTAGGTTAGCAGCATGTAGGATCATCTATAATACTGCAATTGTATTTGTCCTTGAACAACACCAACATTGTTGTGTGTGTGTGGAGGGGGGGTTGTTGTTTTCTTTGCCCTCTGGAAAATGGCTTCATCTTTGATTTATCCTAACACTTTTTTGAGGTATCACATACCTAAATTTTAAAAGGGTTTGAAGTACTACTTTCAAGATCTTTCTTCTTTAGAATTAACACATTTTTTCCTGTGCCCAAGTATTTGCCATTTAGCCTATTTTAAATGTTACTGTAGAGAGGTCACTTTTGAGTACATGTTCTGGGTAGCATTTCATAGACAAATCGTCCACAGCTGAACAGTGTTCCCATTCAAAGACCACTTTAATATCCAAAGGGCAAGGACCAGTGTTTGGTTTGTCCTAGAAAAAAATCAGCGAGAAAGCAATTGAGTTCTATTTAGATGGTGACAGGTGCTCTCAACAATTTGGATGTTGAAATAAAGGCAGACTTGTATATAAAAAAAAAAAAAACAATCTAGGAGACTGAGAGCCTATCTCAATTCAATCAGTTCTGTTGATTATATTTCTTGAACATCTCTTGAATCAATTTTTTACCTCTCCTTCTTCACCACAACTATATTAGTGACAATAGCTCCTCCCCAACGAATCCTCCACCCTGTGCCCAACCTTATCTCTCCAACACCAAATTTTATTACACCCAAGTTCTGCTACACACAAAACAAAACTGAAAAATCTTTAGCGTTTCCCAAGATAAAACCTAGATTTTTCAGCATAGCATAAAACTTTCAATAGACAGGTACAAGTTATGAATGAATCTTGTGTCATCTCTTACTATTCAGCTTGCTCTAAGACACAGAATCCCATCTTTTTCTGAGAATAAACCATACTCATGCTCATTTTTGCATACATTGTTTCTCCTAATATCAAGATCTTCCCGTCTGAAAAAAAAAAGCTCTTTTTAATTAATTTCCAGCTTCCTCATTCATATGTTCTCAAACCACCATCCCTTCCACAGAGCTGTTTTCCACATCTCTTTTTGTAATAACATTTAGGCAAGTTTGGTCATGAATTGTATTATATTATTTACATTTATTTGTTTGGGTATCAGTATCTCCCATCTCACTCTGAATTATCTGACCAAAGGGTTAAGGGTACTGTTTCATTTTGCATGTTTCAGGGCAAAGAAAGTTGAGTCTTATTGGATGAATGGATTAAATAATATTTATTACAAATTACCTGTTTCACCAGAAAAAATAGCTTTTTTTCCCAAAAGAGAGCTCGTAAGCAAACACTAATTTAATAAATAATAACATGAGAGTATACAATTGCATCCTAAATGATGCAGACTAAACTCACTGAAAATATTCAGAAAAGGAAGTAAATGAAATCTGATATGATTATTATTAAAAGTTCCTGATGAGGACTGGGGCATCACTTGGATCTTAACATAAATGTCAAGTTTGTGTAGTCTAGGACAAAAGGACAAGAAACAATGCCAAAAGGTGGAGATGACTCTGAGAATGGAACGAACCAATAATTATAGCAGGAGCTTAGGTTGAATGGTGCTTCCAGTTTATTCTGGGTCGTAGTAAGAGAAACGATCTGATAGAAAATGTGTTACGGAAGGCTGTTGGAATTGGAAGACTGGAGTTGGAATCCAATAACTGCTTACTCATGTATGACCATCAGTAAGTTGTGATGACAGCATTAAAAAATGCAGGTGAAGTTCTCTAGCATAACAGGTAGTAGATAGTAAATGTTCAAAATTAGTAGTTTAATGTGGATAGGATTTAGAAGAAATGAAGCTTCCTTAGAACTTTCATGCACAGGCAACATAATTCAACTTTAAGTAAAAGTGAGTTATGTTCAATCTCCACAGTCATACTCCACTTTCGGTTGCAATCCTAGAGATTGTTTTGTAAGTGATTAGCAAATAGGGTCAAAATTATAGTGTAACTCGGGATCAAATTTACCACATCGCAGGGAGATAACATCACTTCAGGAAAATGCTCTTAGGAAAACACGGGGTGTCAAATAAACAAACTAAATAAGCATGCAAGTTTCCTTAGCAGAGTACACGTCTAGAATTTGAAAGAGCTTGAAGGTCATCAACTCTGACTCTGCCAAATTGTTGGTAAGAGAACTGATCCCTGGGGAGATTAAGCAACAACCTAAAGCTGCAGTTAGTTTAGCAGGATGACTTCTAGAACATGGCTTCTCAATCTCCATGATCTCTAAACCAGTACTTCCTTCTCACAGGGTCTAGGTGGGAAACTATCAGCAACTGTAAAATCAAGCCCTGTATCTCTGTCTTTAGATCTTTTAGGTAACCCACTTGTGCTCAGTACAAACCCAATTTTTAAGGCATGAAGAGATGCCCAGACAAAAACTCAAATTACATTTGCAGCAAAACCCCTGCTATTTCAGTACATTAGCTACAGATTCAATAAAGGTAAAGTGGTTGTTAAGCTTTTCAGCTTGAATGGCATCATTTTTTTCATTGCACTTGGAAGAAAAATGTGGTGGCACCCACCCAAAATCATAAAACCGGAGCATCTAACAAAAGATGCTGTGAGCCTTGAGCTCCATTATAATTTCAGATTTGGTGTGCTTCCCACTCTGTAAATCACCTGAAATTTACAGCTGCACCTGCAAACCCAAGCACGAGGCTGAACTCTTAGATAAATAGAATTGCTCACAGTGTTCCCTGAATGTGCACTGTTAGCAAAACTGGGCCCTCAGCCCAAGTGGGGCTCCAGACTTACCCAAACTGGCTGCTTCTACTTAGTCAAAATCAATTGGAGCTTTGGGGATTAAATATATTTATAAGTAATGTCAATCTTTTAGATGTCTCAAGAGAGTCCCCAATAAGAAATGGAAAATTAAATTGTTATGCCATAAATCTTAGTTGTGATATTTGATCCATTTCTAGATTTCTCTGGCTTTTCCATTACCCCTATCCTTATTAGGGATGGACAACTTTAATTTTTAGAACCACTTAAACATTAACAGAATCTATTGAGAAAGCTATGCATATAATACTGGAGTCGGTGCTATGACTCCATGTGCACATTTACATGTGTGTGCACACACACACATCTGATAACATGTAACATGGGTCCTACTCTTCAGATGAACAGAGGGAGGGAGAGGAAAGTGACACTTGTTAAGTGCCTGCTATGTACAGTGTATTTAGTATATAATGGAGAAATATATATAACTTCCATTTCCTCCTCTCTGAGGTGAGCATAGCATAATGTACATAGATGTTGAATCACTGTTGTACACGAAAAACTAATATAACATATGTGTCGAGTACATGCAAATTTAAAAATTAAAAATTAAAATAAGTCAAAATTAGATAAAACTAAAATTATGATCTAAATAATAACCAAACCACAAAGAAATGTAGCATTTTTTTTAAATTTTTTTTCAACGTTTTTATTTATTTTTGGGACAGAGAGAGACAGAGCATGAACGGGGGAGGGGCAGAGAGAGAGGGAGACACAGAATCGGAAACAGGCTCCAGGCTCTGAGCCATCAGCCCAGAGCCTGACGTGGGGCTCGAACTCACGGACCGCGAGATCGTGACCTGGCTAAAGCCGGACGCTTAACCGACTGCGCCACCCAGGCGCCCCAGAAATGTAGCATTTAATCCTTGTAGTAATTGTGAATCTTAGTTATTGTCATCTTCAACTATAAAATGACAAAACTGAGGATTAGAGTTATGCATGAGTTTGCTCAACATTACTCAATTAGTAATGCTACCAATATTTGAGTCTATGTATTTTAGATCCTAATCTGTGATTGATCCTTGCCGTCATCTTCTGATCTTATCCAATGTACAACTCCTTGATTTTCACTACGTTTCTATTAAATGTATCTCTTTATGGAGCATATGGACCATTCAGTAGGTCTTGGATAGGTGGATACTATGTCAATGGCTGTAAAGGAGTTAAAGATATGGTATGAGAGTGCAAATGGGATAAAAGGCTTTGGGTAGCACAAAAAACCTTGTTTGGCTAGAATAATGTGTTTAACTTGAAGACCCCTAAGACAGAAAGTTGGAATTTTGAAATTAGATTGAGAAGGATCTAAAATGGTGGAGAGTTCAAAATTCAAGGAATAATAATCATCCATTACTACCAAGTGATTTTCCCCATGAGCATGAGGACATAGTTCTCTCCACCATCATCCATAGCTGTGTTCCAGGAGTCAACTCCTGTCACTGCCCTCCACCAATCAGTTTCCTTCTCATGTGGAGAAGAAGGCAAAATACACTTATAAATCAGTTCTTTGTATGACAAGAATATATCATTAGCATTTCTTTTTTTTTCCCTTTTTCATATATTATTTTGAACTTCTAAGGCATTGCTGAACATTAGTTTAAATACTGTGAAACAACCAAAATTTTAAGATACAGTCTCAAATACAAGGAGATTATAATTTACTTGCAAACGTTTGTTAATAAGGTATTTTGGTTTGGTCTAAAATGTAAGAAACTTTCTTTGAACTTATTTGCTAAGGAAGAATTGGATAGGGATTACTGATCAGCATGATAATTTTTCATTAACCTATGATTCCTTTTTAAAAGTTACCTTCTATAGAAGTATGATTAGCAATATATTTATGAAGTTTTATTACCATCATTATTCTTAGAAATGCATAGAATTTATTTGGAATATCAGTTTGGAATATCAACCTATCAGATCTGTCCATTTGTAATTATCCAGAATACATATTATTAGTTTTGAGCAAGAAGTTACTCTAGTTGAGGGTGTTTTTGTTTTTGTTTTCCATGGTACCTGGACCAGGATAAACAGAAGGGAGTAAGGGAGCTAGGGCCCAAACTTTAAGGAAGTCTTCAGCAGGTTGGCAGAAGTGTGGAGTCAGCCCCTGAGAGTTAGTGCCTCCTTAAATCTTGTCCCCTGGTGCCTCACTCACATCACCCCGGTCTCTGCAATAGTCCTTTTGGAATTATTTCCCTGCTCCATCAGCTTTCTTCCAGATTTCCAATGCTTTCCCAGGATGACTAGCTTCTGAGATGTCCTTTCTCACTAGAACCCTGAACCTCAATCATATGGAGGAGTTTCCCTCTCTCTTATTTCCGTATCATATCTCCACTTGTTTCTACACCATTCATGGGGAGAACACTGTCACATAGACAATTTTATAAAGAGCCATTTCATTTTTGAGATAAAAAAGACTAAAAGAATTTGATGTTAGCTCCCCAGGTAGTACTTGCATCTTATCAAAAACTACCAGAATGCTAAGGAGTGTATTTTTCGTGTCTTCAATATTCCCTCCATCTTCGTGCATTTGCTCACAGGACCTGATCCCACTGCCCACCTACGGCCTGCAGCTGAGGCCTGCCTCCTGGGAGGATTCTTCCTCAGAGGTCTGTGGGGAGCTGCCACTCACACTCCAGACTGCATCAGACCCTGCCCTGTTTCTCATTTGTTCTACACACTTTCACTGTCTTACTTACTGTTGTTTTTCAATTGTGTTGTACGCGTTGGTTTTATTACTATGATTGTAGCTTAGTTTTTTCTAGTTAAGTTTCCTACATTCAGACTTTTTTTTTTTAAATCACAAAGCACTAATTCTCTGACATCAAAACAGACTGAAATACGGTAAAGAAAGCGATAGATTTGGGGCACAGGATTCTCACTTGCACCACCAAAACGAATTCACATTTGCAACCCCACCATACCCCTACCCCTTCCTAAAGCAAGCCCTGTCAGCATGCTTTTCCTTCCTTCTGATTACTACCTCCTGATGGGAAACAAAAGAATCTTATTGTTTCTCAAAATGAAGTGAACATACTCTGTTTCTAAAAAAAAAAAAAAAAAAAAAAATGACCCAGTAACCTCTAAGCTGAAATCAACTACACAATGCGTATCAGTTTGGTAGCATTATACCGTTTTTCTTCATTAAAACCTCTATGCAACAATGATCCATCAGTAAGTAAGATATTCAATGACTTTGGACTTGGGGATTAGGAGACGTTATAATCAAATAGTCTTTTTTTTTTCCTAAAACAATTTGACCCTCCTTCTCAAAACAAATGATGGTAACATACTTTTAGCATGAAACTCTGACTCTAACCCACATTATTGGAAATGATACATTGTTTGCTTGCTTCTTTACTAAACTTCAGTAAGAAACTAAATTATATATGAGGCACCTGGGTGGCTCAGTCTGTTAAGCATCAGGCTCTTGATCATGAGATTGAGGCCCACGTCTGGCTTTGTGGCTTTGCACTGTCAACCCTGAGCCTGTTTGAACTTCCCTCTCTCTCTGCCCCTCCCCCACTCATTCTCTAAATAAGTAAATAAATAAGTAAATAAATAAATAAATAAAACTAAATTATATAGTACTAGATAAAGAAAATAGTTTAACTTTCGCTGACATAGATAAGGGAACAAAAAATGAGGAGAGATTATGTAGTTCCCAAAAAACAGAAAAAGTGATTTTTTTCCAGTAAATATCAATAAAGAAATTATTGTGGGTGTTTTAAAGCATGGGTTTTGGAGACAGAAAGCCTTAGTATTGATGCTGTTTTACGTTTTCATAATGAATAATTTTGAACATGTACAAAAATAGTTTTGTGTGATAAATTCCCCTTTACCTACCATCTGAACTTGGCTACCATCAATCCCGGCCATTCCTGACCCAGCCTCACTCCCATCCAAACTTCCTCCTCCAAATTAACTTTAATAACTCTCAGAAGTCATATCATTTTATCTGTTAATACTTTACTATGTAATTCCAAAATGAGAACTCATTTTATTTACATAATCAAAATATTGTCCGGTGTAAAATTTATAAAGTATTATTATCATTGAAATTTCCAGTTGTTCATTAATAAGCACTGGGCTTCAGGCTCCACTTTTCCAGATACTTCAGTATGATCTTGCTCTCCATTTCTGTAAAATGAAGTTAAAAGCCTTACCTGAAGGTGTATATATATATATGTATATATATATATATATATGATAAGGAATTTTAGATGCTTTTGGAATACATGTTAAATCTAAGCCATCCACAAGTTTTCAAAGCCAAATATAAAAACCCAAGTCTGGAAAAATCTACAAATCATACTCCAACAATCTTCTGATTCCACCTTTTTTTCCTTGTGTTTTTACTTTATGTAGAGTCACAGGACTGTGGTTGCACCCAGACCCATTTTCTCACTTTGCTTCTTCCTCACTTAAATGTATCTATTTGTGTCCAAAAGAAAATGGCTATCACCTGTCTGTCACTTGGAAATGGATACCAAAAAAAAAGACCACACCACGTTGTTGACGTTATTGATGAAGAAAAACAAAAACAGTGGCGATGTGTAAACTTATTTATTTCAGAGCATCACTTTGAGACGATGGGTCAATTTTTAAGCAGCAGAAATTTCTCTGTGCATCTGAATCCACAGAGGGAAAAGCCAATTCCAACTATATATTTATAAAATTAGCTAGTCTCCCCTAAGGTAGATAGAAGGTTAATTCCCCTTACAAAATTTTCCTTACTTACATATCGTTTCAAATGAAATATGGCAAGGAGAGGTATTAAATGTATTGGCATAAATTGCCACATTGCAGCTAAAGTCCAAATAAAGTTTTAATGATGAATAATGCTTAATTGCTGATAAGAAATGTCTAAAGTTCGCCTCCTATGAACAGTGTATGTATGAGCCCCATTTTCCCACAGTCTCACTATCAGTTTTAAGTTTTGCTTCTGTGAAATGTGAAAATAATATGTCTTAAGGTTTATATTATGGTTGAATATTTGATATTTAATTACCTATTTTTAGTATGTCTTTTATGAATGTTTACATACTTCTTACCTTTTTTTGGAGCATATGCCTTTTTATATTGAATGTTTTTATCATCTGCCCACAGTACAGTTTTCATCTCCCTTTGTCCAGGTTGCCAGACTGACTCTGAACCTCCTGAATTTTTTTACTGACATTGTGTGTCTTGAATAGTAATAACTGCATATCATTTAAAAGTTGAGGATTTTATGGGGCGCCTGGGTGGCGCAGTCGGTTGAGCGTCCGACTTCAGCCGGGGTCACGATCTCGCGGTCCGTGAGTTCGAGCCCCGCGTCGGGCTCTGGGCTGATGGCTCGGAGCCTGGAGCCTGTTTCCGATTGTGTGTCTCCCTCTCTCTCTGCCCCTCCCCCGTTCGTGCTCTGTCTCTCTCTGTTCCAAAAATAAATAAACGTTGAAAAAAAATTTTTTAAGTTGAGGATTTTAAAGTATTTCATAGTTAATGAATTCCCATCCGACCCCAGTGTTACAAAGGCCTTTTAAAGACAATAAATTGAAAGTGACATTTTCCTGGATGTGCGGTCAGAGAGATGGCAAATTTATGATCAGAAGAATCCAGATATCAATATTAACTTCATCTTCTCTTTTTTGTTTGTTTTTTTTTTTTATTTGTTTTAGTGGGAAATAGAAAACTATATCTAGGGAGGGCATCAGTAAAAGTAAAATCAGTTTTGGGGCTTTTTTGGTTCGGTTCAGTTCAGTTTGGTTTGGGTTTGGGGTTTTGGTTATGGGCTTGTCTTCCATATGTGAGGTTCAGCAGATAGAAGTTTGACGTTCACTAATATCCCTACACGCCCTTCTCAGGTGATAGTGAACATTCCATCAAATACACTTAAGCTGATTTTCTGGGTGTCCAGAAAACCGTGTTCTGGGATACACAAGAAAAGGGAAGGAATAGCTCTGTTACTACCGTTAAAAGGCTGGATTTGTGGAGGACAACTTCTGAGAGGATGCCTTTGCCTAAACAATTTTGAAGTTACTTTTGCAATTTTCTTTAGAACCTGTTTGTACTACCATTGTAGCTTACTTAAACTATGATTTTGGAAAAAAAAAAACGTTAATGCCAATTTGATCATTATGTGTTTTACTAACTTTGTTTTAAGTTTGTTTATTTTGAGAGAGAGAGCGAGAGCAGTATGAGTGAGGGTGGTGAGCAGAAAGAGAGGGAGAAAGAGAATCCCAAGCAGCCTCTGTACTGTCTGCACATGGAGCCTGACGTGGGTCTCAAACCCAGGAACCATGAGATCATGACCTTGAGCAGAGATCAAGAGTTGGATGCTAACCAATTGAGCCACCTATGCGCCCCTGTGTTTCACCAACTTTAATACAATAACAAATGGCTAATAACCCACCTTGTCTTTACCCCATACTCTGTTATTGGCAAATTCATCTTCAAAGGGGAAACAATGCTTTGTCATTATTGAAGATATTCCAAAGAATACCATCACCAAAACCCCCAAAAGACATAAAGAAGTCCTTCTAGAGGACAAGCAATATTTGGACAGCTAGTGGGTCTCCTTTATTTATCATTGTTTCCTTAGGGCCAGACTCAGTGCCTGGCATATAGTAGACAGTTGATTTCTATTAAATAAAGCCATTAAAGGAATTCAGAATTCTAGAATCATTTGATAAAGCAAGAATTTCCTAATGTGTCACTAATATTGGAATATTCCTCATATCCAAGGAACAAACACTTCCTTTGTGCAGGTTTGCAAGAGTCAGCATTTAAAATAATAAAGTGATATTTATTTTTTTAAAAATTTTTTTTTTCAACGTTTATTTATTTTTGAGACAGAGAGAGACAGAGCATGAACGGGGGAGGAGCAGAGAGAGAGGGAGACACAGAATCGGAAACAGGCTCCAGGCTCTGAGCCATCAGCCCAGAGCCTGATGCGGGGCTCGAACTCACGGACCGCGAGATCGTGACCTGGCTGAAGTCGGACGCTTAACCGACTGCGCCACACAGGCGCCCCAATAAAGTGATATTTAGAAATTGCCCAAACTATTCACAAGTGTTTATAAGTGAACTATTATTTGATAAAGATATCAGTTATAAGATATATACAAATAAATGCTTCCAAATAAGATAACCTATTCCACTAAGTGGAAACTGTGTTAGGGTAATATTTCATGGTTTTCCAGGATAACCAACTCTAGCAAATAGGCATTATTAATTGGAAATGACAGGATAAAAAATATCTACCAGGACAGCTTGATATGCAATTGAGGCTTAACAGATTAGAACATACAATTAATTATTTAACTATAAGGAAAATATCTATTGTTTGTAAATTGTCAAGTGATCATATAGTAAAAATAGTTCACTGTTGACTTATTGATTTAAGATTACTATTTGAGGATTTAGGGTCAGTAAAATGTTTTCAGTTAGAAAAAAAAGTTAATTGAGCATTTTTTTTCCTCTCTTCTGTGAATCTTGGCTTCTCTGACACCTGATTAGAACAGTTAATGCAATCTTGTGTTCGTGCTTTGAGAACTTTCCCTTCAGAAATTGTTGTCATTTGAGGATAAAATGTCTGTATCTCTCTACCTCATTGACTCTCCATCTGTTGTCAACAATCATTTGAGAACATTTCTTATTTTCTTCACGCTGTCTCTTAATTTCTTTTTCTCTTTTTAACAGTTTCATAATTAACACTATATTGTGGTAAATATCCTTGGGAAAAATGCTATAAAAATATTTCAGTGCAGAATATTTACATTACAGAGGACTTGAGGTAATCCGGTTCCCAGAATGATACCCAAATTCCCTTTCTTTTTATTGAGGAATGAACGTTATGCATTTCATTGCTGGTATTGTTGTGAGTAAATACAAAATAATTATGTAAACTAAAACAAATTGGATGGGTGGGTTTGTTTTCTGAACAAAAAGTAGGTATCCTGAATTCAGGATAAATTGCTTAAATTTCAGATCAACTTCAAAAGTGACATTTGGTTTATCTAGCCCTGTAGTCCATCAATGAGCTCTTATTGACACCTCCCATGGATTGTCAAATTCAAGAACATCATTTCATTCAAATAACATCAATTACTTAAAAATGCACTTCCATACATTTTTAGGTGTTATTCCAGGTGTGATACAGAGAAGACACTGCTTGTAACATCTCAGAAATCAATGAGTGTTCATAGTAGCTTCAAGTAGAGTGGCAATTTGCTTCTCTAGGGAGGAAAGAGAGTTTGGCTGGGGGATGGGAAATGTATTCCAAAACTAATTTGCAAAGATACTTCAGGTAACAAAATTAGAATTAGTTTCTACCAGCTGATTATTTTTTATGCTGTCATGAAGAATAGTAAGACAGGACTTGAAATTGTTACATTATTTGTTCCAACTCAGTAAGTTTTCCTTCTTGATTTAGGGATATACATTAAACATTGTAGAAAGCCTTCTTATATAAACTAATTATAGGCTTAGAAGTAGGAAAACAGCTACTATAAATATTTTACAGAATAAATAAGTTGAAAATAAGCTTTTGGATAATTCAGCCAAAATCATTTCTTACAGTGTCATACATCGAATAGTAAATATAATTAGACATCTCCTGTATATTAGTTAGTAACTTGTATGACACTTTGAGACTTTAAATTTAAATAGTACTAAAATGACTTGGACATTCCCAAATTTTGTTTCTGCCTCAATTCTTACAGATGATTATTAACCTTGGAAGGTGACAGAATGATCCCATCTTAACATTTCATCTATTTGCATACAATATGGGGGAAATCCTCTCATTTCATGATATTGAAAATTGATTTACTGCAGTAATAGAACTTGTATTATTAAAAAGTTATTGGTAGAGAAAGGAAAAAAAAAAACAATTTCTACCAGACTAACCTTAATAACTCATGACCAAACATAAACCTTAGCCCTGTTACCTTCTTATCTACCTCCTTAGACTTTGGGAAGCACAATCAATACTGAATTGGGCAAGATCTTGGATTTTCATCTCGCAAATTTAAATCCCACCTGTGCTACTTAGTAGCTGTGTGACTTTGGAGAATGTGTTTAACATCTCTGAATCTTTACTCCCTCATGTATAAGCTTGGATAACACTAGATCTTGCCATATGGATTGTTATCAGAATTAACTGACATGTATGTAAGGCATTTAATATAGTCCCTAGTGTATATTAATTGTTCATTAACTGTTAATTATCAATAGTATAATCTTTGGTGCTTTTACAACTAAAGAGAAAACAAAAGTGAAAGACAAAAGAGAGCTGTTGCAAAGATGTGTGGAATAAAATAAAGATGAGAAAGAACACAGGAAGGCATGGAGAATGTCCTGGAGTAGGCATGGGCATGATCAAAGATATTGGCAAAACAACAAAGTAAGAAGCTAATACTTATCGAGTAATTACAAGATACCAGAGCCTTTGAAACATACTTGCTAACTCATTTCAAACTTACATCATAAGTGTTATAATGTCTTGGGGCACCTGGGTGACTCAGTTGGTTAAGCGTCTGACTCTTCATTTCGACTCAGGTCATGATCTCATGGTTGTGGGATCAAGTCCCATGTTGGGCTCCGTGCTGAGTGAGGAACCTGCCTGGGATTCCGTCTCACTGGCTCTCTCTTTCTGCCCCTCCCCCACTCACGCACAAACAGGAATGCTCGCTCTCTCTCTCTTTCTCTCAAAATAAATAAATAAATGTTAAAAAAATACTTTTAAGAAGTATTATAATGTCTTTCAGTTTATAATAAAACTGAGGCTCATAAAAGTTATGCAGTTGGGCCAAAGTCACATATTGAATATACTACTGACAAGGAGGAATTAATATTCAAATATTACACTTCATTTTTCATGGTTTTCTTTTCATTTTTTCACATATCCTTCATTATATCTCAAGTCTAAAAAAACTACCTTCAAATACACCATCTAACAATTTTATTCCTCTAATAATTTTTCTCTTTTCCCATGAAAAACTAATTCTTATAATACTTGGACAGGGGAGAGGGCCTTTTGATGTATCTCTCAGCTTCTCCCCAACTTTATGTCATCTACCCTTCTCTTCAGGACTGGGAGAGAACAATGGATATCTTCTGGGATTTAAGATGTTCTCTGATAACTCTGGAAAGGCAAAAACATTGCTAACTACAATTATTACTTAAATTTGGTCTTGTAGATTTCAGATTACATGATTAATCATCCAGAATATTTTCAACTGTTTTCTTACCTGTAATCATTATCTAGTTCCTGATGGCTATCACTGAAACTTATTTTTCTAGTCATGGCTTATCTTATGCCAGTTCCCTGGGAGTAACTTTCTTCAGGAGATCTTATCATAGATGCTTGGATAGATAAGCAAATACATACCTAAACAAGTGTGAAAGTTATCAACTGACTAGACAAGTTTGCTATTGCTTTTTTCATTGTGTTTATTTCCAGAAAATACTCCCATAATTTGAGGACAGTCCTGGTGTCTTTATTTAAAATATTTAGAGCATTTATTGCCTCAAATGATTAAAGCTTAATAATATTATTGTAAGTCCAAACCCAGATAAATGGCACTTTCCATTCAGAAAGTTCTCTTCCTGAGTTCAAAGAGGAATTAGAAATCCTTACAATTTGAGTCATATTCTTTGTGTAGGATTCTGACTATTTACAATTTTCTTTAGAATTTAAGAAAATCCAAGGTAGTATTTATTTTTCTTTTTTAAACAGAAATATGGTGTTTCTCACCTCATAAATCCATGCACATGTTAGGAGATATTTAGCCACCCACGTTTGTTTTCATGAAGTGTTCGCTTCTTAGGGCCATTTTTTTCCAAGTTTATTGAGGTATAATTGACATGCACATCTTTCAAATGTTTGATTTGATCAGTTTTTTTCATTTTTTAAAGAATAAAATTAGTCTAAGCACGTAGGTGACTTGCCCAATACACATAAAGTTCTGGATTTTGAGGATATATTGCCATGGGCAAAGGATAAATGAAAAACCAAAGAAAGATTCCTATAAACTTACAGCATTATTGGTCTCTTACATCCTAGTTATGATGTTACCATGGAGATTATTTCTTTTGATGGAACATGTACTTGAGAGTGGAGTTAGGCTATAAGAATCCTGATGTTATTAGCTCCTCCAAATCATTTAGTTCACTAAACATTGAAATAGCTTGGTAAAAATTATTGTACCCAGTTCCAAGTGGTAGGGAAGGCTTTCCCCCAACACCAGCAAGCAATATTATGACATCAGCTGGGTGTCCTACAATTCAGCTCAGTCTGACACTGTCTACCTGGAGACAGCAAAGGGTTCAGTCCCGCAAGACTGCCCCCCTTCCCACTTCAGATGCCAGTCACAAGTCCGGGCTGTCTCCTGTATTTCTGACTGACCAGCTATAGATTGGAGGTTCCAATGACCTCCCCCCTGGGTTTGATTACTTTGCTAGAACAGCTTGCGGAACTCAGAGAAACATCTTAATTACTAGATTATTAGTTAAGTATAAAAAGATATAACTTAGGCACAGCCAGATGGAAGAAATGCATGGGGCGAGATATGGGGAAAGGGCACAGAGCCTTTGAGTGCCCTCTGAGTGATCTATTCTCCTGGCATCCCCATGTTGCTCACCAACCTGGAAGCCCTCAAACCCCACCCTTTGGGATTATTGTGGAGGCACAATTGATCAAATCAATAGCCATTTGCCATTGAAATCATTCTATATTCCCCTCCCCTTCCAGGAGATCAGAGGGTGGGACTGAATGTTCCAACTTTCTATTCAGGGTTGGCTCCCCTGGCAACAAGCCCCCTTCCTTAGGTGCTTTCCAAAAATCACCTCGTTAACATAAACCCAGTTGTAGTGGAAAGAGGCTTATTATAAATAACAAGATCCCCTTTTTACCTTTATGGTTCTGAAACAATTTCAAGAACTAAGTACAAGAGACTAAATATTATGATGAAAACATGCTCCCAGTGCTCTTATTGCTAGGAAATTCTAAGGGTTTTGGGAGCTGTGAGCCAGGAACCATGGACAATGACCAAATATATATGAAAACTACGTATTGGCTATTAGATGACCAGATATATATTTCAAATAAATCACAATATCGTATTTATTCATTTAACTGATGTGTCTTCTTCCCAGTGTTAACTTTTCTGCATATGAAGGGAAGATTGGACCTTGATTGTCTTCCAAAAAAGGGTTTTGTTGGTCTACTAGCACAATGACATCAACTCATTTGGCATTTATTCAAGTACTGCTGTGTAACATTGTGTGTAGAGTTTCTTCTTTTCCTGTTTAGTGAATTTTATATGTGAATCATCTTTCCAAAGAGATCTATATATTTTATGGATGTATCATCTATAAAAATAGAGTATAAGATAACAAAACAAGTATTTTGATATTTCCACAAATCCCAGCTCAGAGTTAAAAAGCAATCTTCAGGAGTTTGAACCACTGAACATGGAGAAAGCATTCTCATCTCCAGTGACATATTATCTAAAAGACAGGATGAATATGAGTATGATGGGATAATGTATTTGTATTGTTCAAAAAAAAGCAAGCAGAAAATGGAAATGGGGTGAAGATGCTCTTAATTGTACTCTAATCTTAATATTTTCTACAACTGTCAAAGAAGTCTGATCTTCCAGGCCACAGGCCAAAAAACATAAATCGCCTGTATCAACTTTACAAACATTCGTAGAACCTGGAATTATCTTGCATGAATGCAAGAATGTGGACCGGGAATCTCAAGTACACTTGCAAGCCATGATTCATTATTCTAATTCTAGGAATATATGCGAAGAGAAACCTGACCAAATTTTATGTGCTAAGATTCGCATTGAAGAATTATTTAGAATAACGGATATTTGGAAATTGCCTTTTAAGTTCAAAAGTATGGGCTTGTTCAACTAAATCATGGGTATCTATTCAATGAGGTATGACACATCCTTTGCAAATTACTTATATAGAGGATATTTGATTGCACTAGAGGAAAGAGAAAAAAGAAAGTCAGAAATGCCAAAAATGTTTTTGTTATTTATTATTAAAAGGAACAATATATCTTTAAGGCACAGACATATCAAAACATTATTTGTCTAATTTCTCTAAGAAGGAAGTATTTTAAATTTTATAATTTAAAATTATCTCTATTTTCAAAATGCTTTATGATGAGCATGTTAAACATTTTGTAATCACAAGTTTACTTTAAGAAATCATTATGATGAAGTTAAGTAAATTTAAATGCTCACGTAATTAAAATGCATTATGTATTTATTAATAGCATCATATTTTATAATGAAAAGTATTATATTTATTGATAATATATATTTACTAATATGAATTTATAAGTGAATATTCCAAAATATAAACTGAGAAGATCAATCATCAGCCTTCCTTTACTAGTTTTTATAATGATCAGACTATATCATATATTTGAAAGGTGCGTTGTATGTAAGGACAGCTGATGTATTTTTAAGTCTTTTTTAATTTACTTTCGCCGGTGCTGAGATAAAATATGTTCAGTATAGATAAATTTATGGATTCAACTACTCTGACCCACTTAGAACATCCATACAAAGTTGAAGAACAAATGGCATATTTACAGTCAGAGTTTGCTGCATGGATGTGGATGGGTAAGTCACAGAGGATTCTTTTAAAGGAAAATAGGAGCTTTAAAATAAAACTCCTCACCCTTTATGATCACTCCCTTGCAGAGTTCATTTACTTTTATTGTTTCAACCATTATTTCTGTGTCAAACAACTCCCAAATCTGTTATTTCCAACCGTAATCACTCACCCACATTCCAGATTCATATTTCGTACACAGTTCTACTTAGATATCTAACAATCACTGCCAACTCGGAAACCCACGATGTATCTCTCCACCCAATAAACATGTTCTATTTTCTGATTTTCCAATTTTGCTAATAGTATCAGAATGTGTCTAGTTCTCTCAACATCAACAACTTAGTAGTGTCTGAATTCCTCTGGGCCCTTTAGCCACCGAGTTAGATCAATCAGCTTGTTCTGTTGACTCTCTTTTACTGATCCCCTGCAGCTTTCTACTGCAGTCACATGCACTCTAAACTAGTCTTCCTTCACCAGTTCCTAGTTAGAGACCTGCAGTTGTCTTTGTCACGGATGTCTTTAAGTACATAGAGCTGTTATCATTGGCTTTTAATCAAGCCACTGCCTCATCCACGAGCTATAGTTGATTTAAAATAGCAACTTGGGAACTAGAATGTTGTTTAAAATTCAGTCTGTACATACTGAAAAGCACTCACTCTAACACACCTTTGTTATCATAAACTGGATATATGTTGAGAAAATTCAAACCTAAATAAAAAAGGTGAGAGTATTCAATCATCTTTCAACAAATTTTTATTCAAGACCTAAGAAATTCTTAGCCTTCTCTACCCCATTAAGCAGGGTAGAGAAACAAATCACTTAAGGATGCACTAAAAGATGGACTGTAGGAAATCAGGAGAAATGCAATCCATGTCTTGGAATCTGTGTGTGTGTGTGTGTGTGTGTGTGTGTGTGTATGTGTGTGTGTATGTAAAGCTTTAATCAACCTGAATCTGTGTGTAAAACACTTGCTTCACATTCCATATATTTGAGATTCAATAAGGATGCAAAGAAGCCTAAGACAAACTTCCACCTGGTTTACAGTCAAATTGGTGACAGGAAATTCAGGCATGCTAAACCAAAGAAAATCAAATAAAATACAGTGCAGACATCTTTAAGTATAAAAACCTAATTTGTGTCTGCCAGTATGTTCTAGAGAAAATTTTCAGAAAGCGGGAGCGTATGTTACATTATTTTAATGGAGGAGAAAATATTGGGTTTTCAGTGTATCCAAATCCCCAAACATCTTACAAGTCACTAAAATATTTTAAGCACTGAAAGAATTAATCCTTTGGGGATTTCTACAAAATAGAATGTTTTAAGGTACCAATTATAAAATTATTTAACATCCATTGAACTCAAAGGATATGTTTGTATATTCAATACAAAGATACTATATGCTGTCAGATATAGATTACATTTCCTTTCTATACTGCAACAAACGTGAGCAACCATATAAATTTGAAGTAGAAGAAGGAGGAGGAAGAAGAGAAGTAGGAGGAGGAGAAGAGGAGGAGAAGAAGAAATAGAAGAAGGAGAAGAATGGAAGAAGGAGAGGAAGAGGAAGAGAAGAATAGAAAGATACTAAAAATGATATCTGAATTGCACCTAGTTAATAGTGTCCACAGGTGCTTGGTAGATGCAACTCGGGAGCCCCTGAAGGGCTAATTCTCAGGAAGGAAGGGGTAGGAGTTAGTGACAAAATGGTGGGATCTCATGAGAGGGATTGAAGTGAGATGCAGCATTCTAACTTCCTTCTCTCAAATGTCAAGGTTTTCATGATGTGTGAATAGGTTTGTTAAAGCAGTATTACTATTTGGATCATGGATTTGAGGTAACCATTTTGCAAGTCATAGCAAAGTTGCAATAATCAGATATCAAAAGATACACCTTTTTATTAGCTACTGAATTGTATGTTTGGGAATGGGCTCATTCTGTTGGTTCCATGGATCCCAGTCAAATTGGTCACAGCTGAAAAAAGGACAGAGTTAGACTCTTCAAAGCAGAGGGTCTAGGGCAGAATATGATAAGCATATTCTCTGGTAAGAGACTATAGAAAAAAATTCCAAATCCTACTGACTGACTGTATATTAAAGATGAGGAATTAAACAGAAATTTACAGCAAATTTGAGGTTAGGAAGCAAGAGTTAGGATTGAGGATTGGCATGGCCAAGGAAGACTGCAAAGGTGGATTCGGGTAATCGATCGGTTTAGTGCCGGGCATGTTAAATTTGTTCCATTCTGCTACAGCTCCAAAGTGTAAAGAAGCTGGGAGCTAGAAGATGAATTTGCTTTCAGTTTCTATGAAGAGGCAACAGGCACTGTGCTCATATGAGCTTAAATGAAAGTGTCTTTTGCAAGTAAAGAAACAAAGGTCTGTTTTTGAAAACACAAAGGGAAATTCGCTGATACCTACCATTCGTGCCACCGTCAACTTAATAGCTGTAGTAAGAAATTGTTAACTCCCTAATGGAGCTGCACACTCTTCTCTCCAAGGGCAGCATTACACTAACACTTGAGAAGGAATTTTTCAGATTCTTCCTAAGTGTCATTGTCTCGTACTCGGAACACTTCAAAGTGTATGAAGTCAAGAGAACTAGCACTAAGTCTCTTTGAAATGTGCATTACAATGATATCACTTTCACTTCACATTACTGCTCCGTTTTTAGACACTACACATCCAGCATTGAGGCCCAAAGAAGATGCAATTATGAAGGAGCTAAGATGAAGACAGCCTCTGCCTCTCAAAGCTTTAAGAGCTTTCCTCCTTTACTGCAGTTTGGGGAGGAGTGGCAACTATTTAGAGACAACTCAGTAGTGTCCTAAATGACATGCTCAGGCAATCAGGCAGTCACTTACCATCGCATCATCCAATGTTCAAGAGAAACTCCTAGCAGGTTATTCTATGCCAAACATTGGTAGAAATAAGGAAATGAGGAAAGAAATGATTCTACTTTTTATTAAATCCTAAGTCAGTGTGTTAACACTTAAGCAAGACTTTTCTCACATAGGCAACAAATCCTTTATTCTCTATTTCCCAAGAGTAAAAACAAACGACAGTTTCCTGTGTATTCTGAAAATAACATTCCATGTGTTCTATTGTGTTCCCACACTAGTCTGTTATATTTAGAATCAGTAACTGTGGAAAATGGAAATTCTGATTCCTGAGAAAAAGCAAGAATACAGTAGTATTATTATAACTATCTAATTCCTGTGGAGAGATGGCTTTAATGCCAGATGTGAGAGGAGAGAAAAACAGCCATAAGCACTTGGTACCTTGGTAGGTATCGGTAATTGCCTCAAACTAGAGCAATATATTTGTAGTCTTATCAATACTCAATCTATTGATCTTAAATACACAGTCTGTGAAAAAAATATGTTGGCCGATTTCTTTATGCTCATATACATTTTGTGCAAGAATCGGAAAGTCGGTCAATGTAAATAACACGTTTTTGGAATCAAATGAGAAGTTTCTCAATGCTGTCCAGTCCATCAATCCATCAAGATATACTCATCACAGTGTGTAGTTTCTAGCATCCCTGTGATACTGAGCTTAAATCTGAGCAGCACGGCAGTATGTGCTTTTGTTTAATGGGGATTCACCATCAGTAAACATTAGAGCAAGCAAACCATAAGGGCAGACCTCTGGAATATGATCCTTCTCTTTTAAGACTCAAAACTTTCTCTTCAAGTACTCAGGAGTGATTAGGTCTGGAGAGACTAACCCTTGCTACCTAAAATGCCTATAGAGTTGAAACATACACCAGTTTTCTGGTTTATTATTTTAAAATGGAAAATAACATCACAGGGTCTTGAAATCCCTAAAGTCAGTGTGATGAGCACATTTTTCTCCTCTGCCACCCAACACTATGAGAAGCCAAATCAAAATCAGAAATCACTTTATTGATTTACTGCAAGGACTACTGGTACAGAGAAGAAAAATACAAGGTCTATCATATCAGCACCTTCTCTTCATGAGATGGATGTGTCTGAGTGAGCATAGAAACAAAACAAGGCAACTGAGTGATTCAAAGCTTAATGTGCCTGCCTGAGGAAGCTAGAAGCCTCTCTCATGATTGTGATGAGTTTTCCTTCAAGAACGGAAATACACATCCCCTTGGTTACAGAACTTTACAGTCATTTCTATTCCACAGGTGGACTTTCCATAGGAGGCAGAGATGTTTTGAGATGATAGTTAATGCACACTTGTTGCTGTGAGATACTTGAATCGGTGTGATGAACAGCCTCTCTGGTGACCTTCCTTTTGTTTCTGCTTTTCTGGCTGGCCAAATCTTTCTTCTGAATGACACAAGATTTCTTAAGTAGTTTAATGAAGTTTATTTAAAGTACTGCTAAATCCTTCTAGCTTTGTAGCTATTCTGTCTCCTTCAGGTGAATTTCAAAATCTACTATGTACATATTTATATGATGTATAAATTACATAAATATAGAAATACATAAATAAGTTTATTTAGTTCTATGTAACAGTTTATGTTTTAAAGGCAATCCATTTCCTACTTTCCAAATTCTTAGGAATTACATCAGTGTAGTCCTTGCTATTGTTAACCTTATTATTTTCCCTTTTATGACTGATTAGATTATGCTGAAGGGGTTTATGTGACTTATTTAAGATTACACATCTTGTGTGCAATAATACTTAGATTCAAAACTAGCTTTTCTCCCTCCTAATCCTAAATTCTTCACCACTGTATTAAAATACTGGAGGTTTTCTTGTAATCTTTTTCTATCTATTAGTTTTGCTATGTTCTTTGTGTCCTTAACCATTGAATTAGATAATGACCCAGCATCCTCAATATTAAGAAACACATGTTACTGTGTAGATACCATGGCATTTCTTTGGTCCTTTTCACAGCAAAACCCATGGATAACACTTGCTCATATGTAACCACCTCTTCCTTCTTTCTCATTGTGTCCTCAATGGTCTACGTGGACTTCCTTCCATCTGCTCAACTCCAGTGAAACTTATTTTGATCAAGGTCATTAATTACTCTAAGTTAGCAAATTCAGTATCCACTTCTTTGATTTGTTTTAATACATTTAGTATTTTATATATTTTTAATTCTAATATATTTGACAATAGATTTGGTTTTAATATATTTCATATATAATATAAATACCTCTTTTATAAAATAATTTCTGCTCTTAGAGACTATAACTCCATAGGCTCTTCGTTTTCCTCCTATTTTACTGCATGCTTTTTCCCATTCTCCTTGTCTGGCATCTTCCCTTTGACTTTAACCTCTTAATGTTTTAATTTTCCAGGCTCAGTTCTAGGCCTTCACCTCAACCTTTATAATCCATCCCTAGGGAACCTCATTCTGTCTCATGAATTTATGTACCATTTATATGTGCACATGTGTATTTCTAACTCTACCTTCTCCCCGAATCCCAGACAGTGCATTCAGTAGCCAGAGGTCTATCCATAATCTTATGCTTAATACACACAAAATGGACTTTTTAACTTGCTTCCATAGCCATCAACCCCAAACCTTCCCTCCTGTGTCTCCCTTGGTCACTTCCATTTCACTAAGTGGCGTCAACATCTGCAAATTGCTCAAGTCAAATAGCTAGATGTTGTGAGTGATACCTTTCTCTCTCCATTACTTCCCATCCATCAGTACATCAATTCATTCTATATTCAGAATCTATCCAGAGTCAGACCATTTCCACTATGACCTGCTTACTTCTCTACATCTCTGCTAGTATCAGAATGTTTCAGCCAGCCCTTATTTCTACCTTAGGCTGTTGCAATAGCCTCTTAACTACTTTCTCTGCTTCAACACTTAGCCCCTTCAATCCTATTCTCCACCTAGTATCTGGAATGACTATTTAGGATGTAAAGCTGATCATTCCTTTTCCCTCTTTAACCCTCATTTCCTTCCATTCTCTCTTTTGTCACATTTAGTGCTAAATACAAATGTTTTATTCATATCTAAAAGATTCTAGGGACACCTGGGTGGCTCAGTTGGTTAAGCATCCAACTCTTGATTTTGGCTCGGGTCATGATCTCATGTTCGTAGGATTGAGCCCCAGGTTTGGGTGCTCTGACAGCATGGAGCCTGCTTGGGATTCTCTCTCTCCCTCTCTCTGCCCCTTCCTCTCATTCAACTCTAGTGAAACTTACTTGCATCAAGGTCATCAATTACTCTCTCTCTCTCAAAATAAATAAATAAGCTTAAAAACATTCTAAACTATGGAATCCTATCTGACTCTTTCCTGCCTCATATAAGACTTTTGTGATTATATCATGTCCAAGCATATAATCCAGGATAACCTCCATGTCTCATGATCCTTTGTTTAATCATATTTGCCACATATATACAGGGTAGCATTCACAGGTTCCAGTGATTATGGCATGGATATCTTTGAGAGCTGTTGTTCAGCCTCCCACAAATCCCTACCTTCCCCTTCCATTCAATTTTGCACCCTTTTGCGTTGCTCAACATTTACTAGTTACACCCCTTTGTTTATATCTGGTTGCACTCATTCCCCATTGTGTCTCTGCACTTTTCAGTTTCCAGTCACTCTTGCTTACTTCTCATTTAGGTCTTAGGTAAAATTCTTCCACTTTAAGGAAATTTTCTCAACTGTCTGAAACTCCCTGGATATCTAAAATAGTCATTGCCTCTGGTCATTCTCTATTATTCTATTTTTCTTTAGTATGTAGCACATACCACCCTAAAAGTATCTAAGTATTTACTCTTTGTCTGCCCTACTAGAACTTAAACAATGAGAGCCAGGAGCTGCAGGTCTGGTTCACACCATTATATCCTCCTTTCCTGGAAAAGTTGCCTAGAACATTGTAAATGCTTAGCAAATATATGCATATGAAGTAAAGAAATCAATGAATAAGCAGTACCCCAAATGAAAACATTGGATGTGTTTTAAGTGTCATTTGATGTTCCCTAGATATATTCTGTGAAATCTGCCCTGATTTCTTAATTTTTGTAATGTTTATTTATTTTTGAGAAAGAGAGAGAGAGAGAGAGAGAGCACAAGCAGGGGAGGGGCAGAAAGAGAGACAGAGACACAGAATCAGAAGCAGGCTCTAGGCTCTGAGCTGTCAGAACAGAGCCCGAAGTGGGATTGAAACCCACTAGCCTCAAGATCATGACCTGAGCTGAAGTCTGATGCTCAACTGACTGAGCCACCCAGGAGCCCCTACCCTGATTTCTTTGTTCACATTGTTTCCTTGTTTGGAAAACACTCCATCATCCTCTCCATCTATTCAAACCTTATCCATTCTTGGATCAAAGAATTTCAAAAGCCAATTTCAAAAGCCTTCCTTGCCATTAGAAAATTCCTGTGACCAATCACCTTTATCTACCTCTAAAATTCCAGGAAACAATGCTAATGCTCCTTATGTACTTTTTGAATCATTATTAACTGGCCATTTATTAAGCAAATATTGAAAAGTTATCTAATATGTACAGATAATAATTAATTGCTGGGTCTGTCATTAGTTTCTAACTTCCCCTTGGGCAAAGATTATGTTTTATTTTTGTCTATCTTCTTTTGCATCAGTGTTACAAGCTTAAGCAATGCTCAAAGCAGCCTCATGAGTAATTTAATAAAATGAGTGTATGGTTACCACTCAGAATAAGAATTTATCAAATTATAATTATTGGTATAATTATTTGACTTATAATTCATTGGTTGAACATGAAGACACCCCAAGGAGAACCTGAAAACATTGTATTTATTTATAATCTATAAGTATCAGTTGAAGGTAAACAGATTGTTTTCCTAAAGCAAACGTATTGTTGTTAAATTTTTTTTTTCAAAAAAGATAAAATTAAGGCAATAATGCAGATATGAAATAAATATACCCTAACTTTTTTTCTACAAATTAATTTATGAAGGAAGAAGGGAGATGCTATATAGGATAGCATATAAAGAGTATAGTATACTATAAAGAGAATGCAAAGAACAGATACATTTATAGGTCAAGAATATTGAAAGATACTGCAAATGGAGGAAAACCTGGTTTTTCATTGGAGGGGGTGGTTGAGAAGTCAATTGAATCTTTACCAGACAAGACAGAATTTGCATGTCCACAGATAAAACAACTCACAGGTGTAAAATAGCTCAAAGACAAGAAAAGATGAGAATTAGATAACCCAGAGGGATGTCCTATAGACAGTGCATAGTTTTCCATTGGAGCACACATTTTTCTCTCAGTCATTCAACTCAGGCCATTCTGTAGAGGTACTGAAACGTAATGGTTTATAACGTATTTATTAAAGCAATAAGAAACGTATCATTTGTTACATTATTTTAGGAAGCAAAACATGCATGTTCATATACCTTCTTTTATTTTTCTAAGAAAACTGTTTTAAACAGATTTAACATGTTTCTGAATATATACTGCAAATGTTCTCCAATATTCTCTTTGCCCTTTAATTTTGTTTGTTTTTGATGTTTAGCAGTTTTAATGTTTATGGAATTAAATCAATTAATGCATCTCCTTATGCTTTTATTTTATGTTTTCTTATGTTTTTGAGGTCCTTAACTCCCATTCCCAATGAACAGAACATTTAACAAATATTTTATTTTAGTTTGTTAAACTTTTTTATTTTATTACATATAATGCTATGTCACTTGGTCTAATTATATATTTTCTTGATAGTTAACCACACACTCTCCACCATATTACTTACTTCATCTTTGTTGCATTAGCAAAAATGCAACATTGTTTATATACTTGCAGAAATAGCTCACTATTTCAGTGTGTATGCCTGTATTTATATGTGTGTGTTTGTGCGAGTTGGGTATGAATAATGAGCAGCGAAATTTTGTCTCATTGCGTTTTTCATGATTTCTATTTGATTATGTGTTCCTAGCTGTTGATTTCCAAAACAAATTTGCTTTTAAGAATTACTTAAAATAACACAAGAATAGAAGGTAAACCTTTATTGTTTCTTTTATTCTTTGTATAGCAGGAAAGTAGTCTTCCATTTTTGTGCAAAATATAAGTTGAAATATAGCTCATACTCATAGATGTTATGTACATGCACTTGCATTTGCTTAAGTTCTTATATCAGATTTCCATCTGCTCCCTTGTATTAGGGTTGATTGTTGAAACTAGAATCTAGGTGTTTGAGAACATAGGTATGTATGTTTTACTGCTTTTGTCACATATTGCTGCATAGCAAAATTACTCCAATATTTGGCGCCTTAACACAACAAACATTCCTTATCTCATAGTTTCTCCAGGTCAGGAACTTGGAAGCAGCTAAGTGGGGCTGTTCTGGCTCAGGGTTTCTTAAAGGGTTACAGTCAGGGTGTGGCAGCAATCAGAAACTAGAGCTGGAGGATCCACTTCCAGGATGGTTCATTGCCACCTGAGTTCTTTGCTTGGTGAGCCCCTCCAGCACTGCTTTAGTGCTCTCTTATCAGGACAGTCAACTTCCTCCTGAGCCAGCAATCCAAGAGGATGTGAATTAGAAGGAAGTGGTGGTACCTTTTATAACCCAGTTCTTTGAAGTCACACACTATCATTCCTGCTTGATCCTATTAGTTAGAAGTGAGCTGTTAAGTTCAGAGGACTCTTGAGAGGGGAGGAATGAGGCTTTGCTTCTTTAAGAGAGAATTATCAGAAAATCCGTGGCCATATTTTAAAACTACCACATTTACTGAATTTGAGAGTCTTTTATTTTAATGAAGCTTTTAGCAAATTTAATTAAAGATGTTTCATTTGGTCTTACTTTTTCATCTTAATTCTTTCTTGTTTCTTTGTTTCTCTATTCTCTTCTACCTGGATGTGCTTTTCTTCAGTCTTTTGCTATAAAGACAAAGTATCCTTCTCTAATTTCCTCTTGTGATCTATACATTATATATCCTGTTTTTAATTTGATGATGGTAGCTTTTACTTTTCTACCGGGTTGTTTCATTTTGTAAACATTGAATGGTGATTGATATATGATCTTCTTATTCTGTTTGATGTAAAGTAATGAACTTATTTTTTCTATGTTCTTTACTTCCCTTTATTATTAATTTCTCCTGTGGCTTTTTGACACAATTTATTGATTTACTATATTTACAAAGTCAGTTATGGTTAGTGCTATTTTTTTTTCCATTGAGTGACAGTGGTTTCTTTACATGTTGGTTTTAAATCACTTGGAATATAATGAACTCTTTCTTTCCTTCTAAAGATTCAGAGTTTTCTTCATCTAAGTAAAGTTTATTGCTTATTTTTTTGCTATCTTTTTAATTACGATTTATTATAATGTTCCTAGTTTCTTCTTCGGAAAACATAGTTTTGTCTATTTTTAATCTCCTTTCTTTTTAGTAACTAATAAATTATTCATTATGTTTCATTAGGTTTTCTGTCTCATGTTAATTTCTATTTTCACTATCTTAATGTCACTTTTAATTCTATTATAACATTATAGTTTACTTACATTCTTTATTATACTGTCCAGCTCTCTTCATTTCCACCATTATCTCAGTAAACTCATTCACCCTATCATTTTCAGGTCTTAGCCACTCATTTTCAGCTCTGATCTCATAAAGTCCACGTTTTATTGCAATTGTGTTTGGGCACACAAGGCACATGCTGTTTAAAAAATTAATATATTCTCTACAGCAAACTTTTTTTCTGGAAATATTATCTTTATTTGACTCTGGAATATCATATTTTCTTACTGCTGAAATTTTACTGAATATTTTCATGAGCCAAATTTGGATTCCTATTTGTATTCATTCTGGTTATATTCAAATCTACTATTTTCCAACAAGGATAGATTAATTTGCTTGGAATTCTCTAAAAAATAAAAGTTATTAGACTCTGTCCCAGTACACACTGGACAGTAGACTATGAGGAAAACCAAATAACAAATACACTGGCACATATCCTTTTGCCCTCACATTTGGTAAAACTTTTGTATTTTCTTTGTAGCCCACATTAATAAGGTGGGGATGTTGCCTTTCCAGAAGAGCCCAGGTCTCCACTGTCTATGCTGGATGGGCACTGGCTAGATGTGGCACCATTTTATCTCCTACTTTATCTTTTTTCAAAGCAGTTCATACCCAGGGCCTAAGAAGTCAAAGGCAATGACCCATGTTAAATGGTGTCGATATTGTTATTTGCTTTTATTTCACTTCATTCCCAATTTACATTGAAGTGGATTTGGCCTCTGGGTCTTCTTTCAACCTAGTTCTGTAAGTTTTGTACCTGGGAGAATACCTTTAAATTTTCTGACATGTTTCAGGAATTATGAAAGCCTTTCTTTTAAAAAAAATTATATTAAAACTCAGAGAAAAGTGGAGATAGACATCTATCTTCAATTGTACATAAAAATTGAGAGCATATATGCTCTCAATCTTTCTTCTACTTTAATTAAATCTACTGGAGCAGAGGAGGCCAGATATTTGAATTAGCTTGCTCGCTTTTTATGATGTGCTCATTGTTGAACCTCAGTTTTGGGGTACTTTTAAACAAAGCACAATCATCCCTCTTAAATGTGTGCGTCATTAAAGTTTGGCCTTGATTTGTAATACAATTATATGACTCACTGTGGTGTAGGAGCAACTCATTTTTTCTTAGCCTGGTCACAGACTGCTCAAAATCAGTCTCCCACTTATTTTTTATATTCATCAACATCTCCCATTTATTCTTTATATTCATAGTGCCCATGGAATATAGTGCCCTGCTCGGTATGCTGACATAACCCATGATTTTACATCAAAACATGTATCTAATCACCTTATTTTTAGTTCAAAAAATGGATGTCAGGTCAGATGATGTCCTACCAGTTTGCCCTAATTTTCACAGTCTACAGAGAAAGGATATAATGGATAATTCAGATGTTGCGACTGCTTCCAGCTCCTTTTTTTTTTTGCCTCAGTGATTTTCAATTTTATTAGTGCAATAACAGCATTCACAGTTTTATATAGTATTAAATTATAAATACACATTATCAGTATTACCATCCTGATGCTTAAGATTACTTTTCTATTATTTTTAATAGAAAGAGAGTTTCGGTCTCTATTAATTTTTATGATAATTGATAATGTGTTGTTAGTAATTCTGTATAGGCAAAAATCACTAAAAAATAATCATATATAGTTGGGTAGTGATATCTACCTAATTTCTTCAATTAACCTCTCTAAAACAAAGTCTATTATTTTTATGACAGATTTCTTCTAGTGATTCTACCTCCCAGGGATTAAGGCTAAAACAAAGCCATGATTTTTCCTAGATTCCTGTTTTACATTCACTCCCACTCCCATGGGGACCTGGAGAAATTTTTAAACTCTCATTCTTCTCTAATCCCACTGACACTGCTGGAGCCCTGACCTGAATCTGGCCCTCAGTCCTGTCCTTTTTAATCTGATGCAGCAGGAAGTTAGAGAGCTCAGGGACAGAATGCTAAATGAGAAGAAAAGAAGCCCCAAGATGGAGACTTGAGGAATGCTTGTATGAAGAGGCCAGGTAGGAATGTACACAATCCAACAGAGACTGGGAGAGGTCATGCAAGATGAGAACCTAAAAAGCATCATTTACATTTAATACCATGAGCAAAGACTGGTGTTCAATAGAGTGAGAGCTGAAGAAATAGGATGTGTTTAGTTTCCTTTTTTTTTTCCTGAAGAAATTTTACTAACGAGTAAGAGAACTGTCAGGTGGATATCTGGAAAGTCATGTAAGATCCAGAAGTTCTCTTATTGTAGTTGCCACTGTTGTTCCAATGGACATTATTAGGACATGGCAGCCTATGAAGGACATACGGAGGCTGAAGATTCAGATCACAGAGGGGGTATACTGAATGATTGGAATTCCTGAAAATGCAAAGACTAGATGGATTGGCCTTTCACAGAAAAGGTATGGAAATTGGAGGAGGGACGAAAGATAATTGTATATGGAAGTTGAATTTTAGGTATGACGGATAGAATTTGAGCATATTCCACCTGATATTATCTATTTACTCAGTTGAAGTTTCAATCACAGAGCCAGGTTGAGAGTAACAACCTGGAAGATGAGTCACAGTCTTAACAGTGGAAAAAGCATGAAAGTATCACTTTTGGGTGGGGCAAAGTCTTTGATTTCCATTTTTATTCATTATGTTCTTGAAACATTTTTTTTAATGTTTTGATTTGAAGCCTAGCAAGTTTAGGTAGCTCACCTACCAACAGAATGTTCACATACACTGTTGGTTTGTTTTCCAGGCAAAACTGGTCAGTTTTCTTTTAAATGTAGAATGCTTCCTTGTCTTTTCCTAGTTTATATTGCCGTGTTTTTCTACATCGATGAAATTTTGATTTGCTATTTACATCTCTTTATTTTTGAGAGAGAGAGAGAGAGAGAGAGAGAGCACAAGTGGAGGAGAGGCAGAGAGAGAGGGAGACACACAATCCAAAGCAGGCTCCAGGCTCTGAGCTGTCAGCATAGAGCCCAACGCAGGGCTCAAACTCACGAACCTTGAGATCATGACCTGAGCCAAAGTCGGATGCTTAACCGACTGAGCCACCCAGGCGCCCTGCTATTTACATCTCTTGATTTGGGAAGTATACATGCCTTTTTTCTGATGTTGAGCAAATGATGTAAGTTTTTGTGGCTCAGTTTCTTCATTTACATAATAAAGAAGGTATCAGTATCTACCTCTGGTAGTCTTAGTTTTTGAAAGAAGATTAAATGATGTAATGTATTTTTGTTATAACATAGCAATAAATACTGCCTGTTATTATTATTGTTTACCTTTACCTTACCAAATTATAGAGTGATATATTTAGCTATTTTTAGTCTATTATTCTATTTTATCAATTTTTTGGTAAAATAATATGGGATCTTATACGGAACATTGCTCATTTGTATTTCAGGAAAAAAATGGCAGTTGCTACGTTTCATAACCATGTCAACAATTATTTAGGACAACACTGTTTGTACTGGTTTTATTGATATTTAATATACCATGACTTCCGACCTTTTAATTTTAAGTATCATATGTGAGTTTTTACTTTTCTTTTCTTTTACAATTAACTCATTTTTAAAAAATAATATTCTCAGAGAACATGTGTGGACAACCCTATGTCTGTGTTTGTGGGTGTCAGCATGTGTGAGTGTGGTGATGTATGAGTGAGCTTTCATGTTTGAAGCTGTCTCCCTGGTGACCTTATATAGTAACTGGATTGGATACATACAGTGGGAATCTGGAAGGCATCAGTGTTTTATTTGTGAGGGTTTGAGAAAGGGAAGACTAGTTACCACAGTCTTTTCAGTGTACAATACTTTTTCCTCTTAGCATTTGCTCACTGTAGCTGAACCGTTTAAGATACCACATTAGTTCAGACTTCATATTCAGTAATGTGATGAGATATGGCTGTGAGGAGAGGAAGGTATGCACAGATTTTATTATTTTTTCCTGAGTTTTTTTTTTTTCATTTTTTAAAAATGTTTATTTATTTATTTTTGAAAGAGAGTTTGAAAGTGCATACACACATCGGCTCATGAGTGGGAGGTGGGCAGAAAGAGAGAGAGAGAGAGAGAGAGAATCCCAAGCAGGCTCCATGCTGACAGCGCAGAGCCTGATGTGGGGCTCACCCTTACCAACTGTGAGATCATGATCTGAGCTGAAACCAAGTCAGCAGCTTAACTGACTGAGCCATCTAGTCACCCCTTCCTCAGTTTTTTAAAATAGAAATTTCATATTATAAGAGATTATGCCCTAGTAAGTAAATTCTACCATATTATTCACCCACTGAAGGAACACAAGTCAATGAAACACCGTTTTAAAAATACATTTAAAGAAAATATTTAAGTTAAAAATGTATAATTTACTCTTTGTCTTGTTATTTTTAAAATAAAAAAAACTATCTTCAGGGGAAAAGAAATGTATCACCAGCTCAAATAGATATTACAAAGAGTAATGCACTGTAGTTTTTTTTTTTTTTCCTACCCTTCACCAAAGGCTACAAACCACAACTCTCATACTTCTGTTGCTATCCGTAGTCTCATTAGCTTTTTAAAGAACTTGCTCTGGGTTTTCCTTCGTTCAGAGTTTAAGAGAGCATGAAACCCCTTAGTGTTATGTCCAACATGATTATGTTTTATGAATGATGATAAGTTCTATGCTAAATACCACAACTCTTTTCCCTGAAGAGGAAAACCAATTCTTTCATGTGAAAGGAAGAAACCTGGCATATCTGAAACGAGATGATGGTACTCTGCAGCCCAGATTCATTAATACAAATTTGATAGGATCATTAAAAATCTCTCTTGTTTAAAGAGCATTGAAGCATATTTTAAAGTACTTTTCATTTTAAAATAATACGAAAGGTGGTTTTCCAAAGCAGTCGCACAGGATGTGAGTAGCCATGTTATGGGCATAGCTTTACCCTCTGGCTGCGATTGTGACTGCTCCCCAGAACTTCTAGTGCCAAGAACAGAATAACAAAATGTGATCTCATCAACTTACCAGCTGCGTAACCTTGGATAAATTATTTAACCTTTCCAAGGCCATTATTTGTCATTTAAATGTAACTAGCTTCATTGTGAAGATTAAACAAGACACTGCTTATTCAGTTCCCAGCATTATCATTTGATAAACGTTAGTTCATAGCTCTTTCTTCTACATCTTGACCCCAACTCCACTCTGCACAGCCTCAATCCTTATGTCTTCTACTTCTGTAGTAGTCATGTCAACTGGTATACCAGTGAAACCACCACCTCAGCAACAGCCTAAATCAAATTTCCAATCTGCTCCTATATTACCTATGAAATATCATTGGCCACCCTACAGTGGAATGAACTATCAAGCTGTTGAGATCACTTGCTCCTTGATAATGGAAACAACTATGCCCTCTCCTGGCACTCCATACTGCTTTCAGGCTGTTCCCTCCCTCTGGAATTCTCTTCCTTTGTCCTCTCTGTCAGTTTGAATCTGTGCATTCATCAGAGAGTAAGGCCCACTTCATTCTTAAGATTTCCTGTGACCCTTACAAATGCACCTATTGTTAATATCACAAATTCAGCATTTAAGAGAACAATCTAGTTTAAACTGAACACACAAGGAAATTACCCAACTGTGTCTTTGCTTCTTTGGACTGCAGTTCACTGTGGGTGTACTTCCACCACAAAGATGCGAAGCCATTGGGGCGCCTGGGTGGCGCAGTCGGTTGAGCGTCCGACTTCAGCCAGGTCACGATCTTGCGGTCCAGGAGTTCGAGCCCCGCGTCGGGCTCTGGGCTGATGGCTCAGAGCCTGGAGCCTGTTTCCGATTCTGTGTCTCCCTCTCTCTCTGCCCCTCCCCCGTTCATGCTCTGTCTCTCTCTGTCCCAAAAATAAATAAACGTTGAAAAAAAAAAATAAAAAAAAAAAAAGATGCGAAGCCATTTATATTTCTTATTTGGCTTTTGTAAGAAAAAGCATTCATGTCTTCGAGCATCAGCCAGCTGTACCTCAAGTAAAAGCAAGCAGTGCTCACATAATCCACTGGAAAATCTGAAGCAGGTCACAAGAAAGGAGGAGGAAAAGAAAGTTAAGAAGGGGGATTCAGGAGTCCTTCTGACCAGCGTCACCAGGTGAAATTTATAAGACTCAACAGTGTTGGTCAAGGTTATGAAACATGAAGCTAGCCAGGAACTAATTATTAGGAAAGTGTACAACTGTGGCTGATTGAAATCACATTGGAATCTTTCTGAAAATACAGATTCCTGGTTCCTGCTCCTGCAGATTAGAGTTCATGATAACAGATCTATGCGTTCACTTTCTTTGACAATAGTTGTATACTTAAAAAAAATTTTTTTAACGTTTATTTATTATTGAGAGACAGAGAGAGACAGAGCATGAGCAGGGGAGGGGCAGAGGGAGAGGGAGACACAGAATCTGAAGCAGGCTCCAGGTTCTGAGCTGTCAGCACAGAGCCCGATGTGGGGCTCGAACCCACGAACTGCAAAATCACAACCTGAGTCAAAGTCTGACGCCTCACCGACTGAGCCAGCCAGCCGCCCCAGTTGGATACTTTTGGTGAGCATCCAGCTTGAGACCATTGTGTTCAGGGAAGGGGTCAGTCATTGCACTGCTCATCCCTTTGGGATCCATAGTCAAAGCAGCCAGTAAAAACTTGGTGACCATAGTTCTGAAAGCAGCCTGAACCCAGTGGGAGAAGTCCTGCTCATGACCCATGCTATACCGGTTCCATTCACCAAATCTCATTCATTAACTTCTTTGCATACTAAAGAATCCTTTTTGTATCAGATTCTGTCTATACCAGCAAGGTTGCCTTCTCTGTATAGACAGAGGAAAGCAGGGAGGAAACAGTGCCAATTTGTGACCTTGATCTTTATGTTGTATCTGTTATTGTGGTAGGATTAAACAGACAGGTCTAAGGAATTCTAACTGCCTCATCTCAAAATTCATAAAAATAATGATTATAATAATAAACAAGAAACAAAAATAACACGGAAAAACAAATTATTAGACAAAGTAGAGTAGAAAAATAGTGGTAGGAATATAATAATTTGCAAAAGAGTTCTTCAGTTGTTAGTGACAGCTGAAAGATCCAAAACATAGGAGTTCATTCCTCTACATTAATATTCTATTCTGTTCCATTGCACATCATTCTATTTTCTTCCATTCATCTCTGATACACAGTTATTTTATGGCTATCTGCAAAATGAGTTTTCCCTGCAACTTCTAATGTTTGCATTCAACAAGCAGTCCATAATTTTGCCCAATCCCACCCTGGATTCCCAACATTTTGTAATCCTCAAATGAATTTCCTCATACAAATCCATCAATAATAATAGTTGTTGTTGTTGTTGTTGTTTTTATTACTAGAACCTCTACTGCTCCTTTTAGTACTAATACTAATTTTGCATAGTGCTATTTGTCAGATTCTGCTTTAAGTCATTATAGATATTATATCATTTAAAGTGATATTCATTAATTTATGCATCTGTTTCAACTGGTGTCGGCCGTATTTCCAGCCATGTGGCTTGCAAAGGGCAGCACAGCTGAAACAGGGCATCTTAATTCAGCCCGAATCCCTTGCTTCTGCAGGCGTAGGGCCAGGCCTTTCTCTACAAGTGAGCAACACAGTCACGTTTTTACCTAAGATCTTTGAGTTAGTTTTGCAAGCTAGATGTGTCAAGCTAATTCACAGAAGTAGTCTGACCTTAAGTTTCAGTTGGGCACATCAGCTGTAATCTTTCTGTATGAACAGTCATTGACTCATACAAAAAAGCATTGTTAAACTAACTTTAGCCATCACTTTATTTATTTTAAATAGGTACTATGGTCATGTGTTTCAAAAAGTAAAAAAAAAAAAAAGAAAAGCACATAGTAAGGTTCTTTTCCACTTATATCCCTCTCCCCCTGTGCCTCACCCCTCCGCCCTCCCCCTTGACTGAGAAACCACTGTCATAAGTTGCTTATTGAAATGTATATATACCTATTTTTCCAATTTTCTTATACAAATGGTAGCCTAGTGAACCTATACTTTTGCACATTGTTTTGATTTCTTTCACTTAACACTATATATACATTGTCAAGTTTGTTTATTTATTTACTTATTTATTTATTTTGAGAGAGAGGTGCGGAGGAGGGCCAGAGAGAGAGAGAGAATACCAAACAGGCTTCACACTATCAGCACAAAGCCCGATGTGGGACTTGAACCCATGAACCCTGAGATCATGATCTGAGCCGAAATCAAGAGTCAGAAGCTTAATCCACTGAGCCACGCAGGCACCCCACATGTAACATTATAGCTTGAATATTTTTAAAAATTTCTTTCTCTTAACACACTTTATGGATGTACCATAATTTATTTAGCAGAACTCCTCTTATGGAGAGTTGGGCTCCAGTGAATAACCCTGTACGTTTGTTACTTTACACATATGATGGTATTTTTATGGGATTAAATTCTGAAAGCAAAATAACTGGTCCTAAATGTCTATGAATTTTGATACTTGGGGAGGTTGTGCATATGTAGGGGCAGAGGATATATGGGAGATCTCTGTACTTTCCCATCAGTTTTTCTATGAATTTAAAATTGTTCTAAGAACTAAAATTTACTATTTTAAATGTGAAGATGAAATCAAATAAAACCAAAAAAGGCATAGGAACAACAAATACTGTTAGTCACCTGCTACATAATATATTACCAGGTTCTATGCCGAGTACTAGAGATACAACGCCAAATATCATGTATGTGTGAGGATGTGAGAGGTGTTTAAAATAATAATCCCATGAAACTGAAACAAAACCTATGGTTAGTTTTTCAGGTTTCATTTGCGAGATGAAGGGAAAGTCCGTTTTAAATTCCATATCATCACACCCTCTTATTAATGCTGAACATTCATTAAAATGGGTGATTTATTTGAAAGAAGCATTTTCTTCTCTGTAGCATCAAATGAAAACAAAAACAAAAAACCATAATCCCACTGGTGAAAATGAAACCCTAAAGAGGCATACCTCCAACACTTCTCTAATCACACCGAATCATAATTTAATATGGATTGCCTTATCTTCTAGTTTCCATGATACCCGTGTTTAGCATAGAATTGCTACTCCATAAATATCTGCCAAATGGAATCGTGTTAAGTAACATGTCAAAGCATTAGGTGATTTACTGTGTGCTCTGTTGTTTGGTTTATGAGACGTTTTTCTCTGTGACAGGTAGGGTCAAATTGGCAGCCAGAAATCACTGAGTGCCCTGGGGTGAAGAGAGTACTGCTGAAATGAGAGGGAAAAAAAGAAGCAGGATAGAAGAAAAGGAAAAGGTGCTTTCAAAGAAACACTTGACCCACTTTACAATTCTGCCACTAACTCACACCGTAAAAACCAATGTAGATGTCATGGCCAGAGGTTTCCTACATCTGACTCAGAGGCAGTGTATACTATAGGGATTGCTTACTCCTCATCTGTGCCTTCTTTTATTATGGTGGTAAATATGCTGTTTTTTCCCACCTGGGACCTGCGGACAGGTATTGGAAATTTGTTAGTATTCTCGTATTTGGTGAGAGAGCAATCTCTCACAGTTAGTATCGTCATTATTTGTGAAGAAACATACATGAAATAATTAGCTGCTGGGTGGAGGGGTTACTTCCTTTGTTATGTAGATGTTTTACCTCAAGAAGATGGATCTGGGGCGCCTGGATGGCTCAGACAGTTGAGAGTCTGACTTCGGCTCAGGTCATGATCTCATGGTTCATGAGTTTGAGCACCACCCCCCACCCCCATCCAGCTTTGTGCTGACAGTGCAGAGCCTGCTTTTGATTCTCTGTCTCCCTCTCTCTCTCTGCCCCTCCCCCTCTGGTGTGCACACTCTCTCTCTCTCTCAAAAATAAAATAAACATTAAATAAAATTTATAAAAAAGAAGGTGGATCATAACAACTATTCCTTTAAATTCTGGCTGTGCCTAGTGATTTCTTTTAAAGAGTATGATATGGAAAGGGGGTGGGAAGCAACTCGGTGATGGGTAAATCTGACAACCATTACCTCAAATAGGTGATGAAGGTCAATATCATCAGTAAGAAGTTATGTTGATAGTGTGTAAAATTTTATGAAAATGGAACTTTCCCTCTGTGATCTTCCTCCTCAAAACCCTTAATCCCAGTCTAATCACAAGAAAAATATCAGTCAAATCCCACTTTAGGGCACGCTACAAAATACCTGACCAGTATTCTTCAACACTGTCAAGGTCATCAAAAATAAGGGAAATCTGAGACATTGTTTCAGCCCAGAGGAGGCCAAGAAGAGGAAGACTAAATGTAATGCAGGCTCTTGGAACAGGAACAGGACTTTAGATAAGGACTAAGAAATCTGAATGGACTTTGGTTAGTAATAGCATGCCAATTTGTTGCATTAATTGTGACAATGTAATACCAATGATTTACTAATTAGTAAAATGTTAAAAAGAGGGGAAACTGAATTTGCAGTATATGGGAACACACTATACTATCTTCTAATTTTTTTTTTGTAAATCTGAAACCACTCTAATTTTTTTTTTATTTTTACTTTTTAAGTTTACTCATTTTTGAGAGAGAGAGAGAGTGCACATGTGCGTGTGCACACAGGGGAGGGGCAGAGAGAGAGGTAGAGAGAGAGAATCCCAAGCAGGCTCCATGCTTCCAGCACAGAACCTGATGCAGGGCTCAGTCTCAGGAACGATGAGATCATGATCTCAGTCAAAATCAAAAGTCAGATGCTCAACAAACCGGGACACACACATGCCCCTCCAAAATAAATAAATAAATAAATAAATAAATAAAAGTTAATAAAAATAGCACCCCCTCTATCGTCCACATCTCCCCTGACTGCTGCAGAGGTAATAAAACTGAAAGCCTGTCAACCAGTCCTAATCTGAAAGTCAGAAGGGAAGAAATGTACCAAAAACTCACCTGGGCTACTTAATCAATTTTCACTGCCTGGGATTATTTCTTTTACTTGTTCACATCAATGAGTAGCTTCCGTCTAAAATACATGAATTATATATGTTTTAAAAATGGAAAAGATACGAGAAATTATAAAGAACAAAGTAGCAATAGACATTTCATACTCTGTGTCTTGGGGATTTCATGTCTTGAGATTGTGCAGACCCAGGGCTTTCATATTTCTCTTACACAAGGCAAAGTCAAGCAAGCCCATGGCTGATGAAAGACATCTGAGGAAACATCTGATGAGAGATGGTCCTTGTCTGACAGAAGCAAGATTATACCACTCATGATGATTTAAGTAAAGAAAAATAGTTGCTATAAACAATTCCCCAGTGGGGATATTTCCTGCACACACATTTCTGGATGAAATATGTATATGTATTCCTCCTTTAGTGGTTCTAAGGATTTTTTTTTTAGCAGAAACGTGCAAACTCTCTCTAAATCTGACCTTGGAAAAAGCCTATTTTAATGCAGAAACTCAGTGAAGGCGCCGGTTCAGATTAAATATTTATCCCGTCTTCAGCCTAGGCACAAAAAGGCTGCCTTACTGCAAAACAGCTTTTTGACACAGTCTCCTTCGCAAGAAAGCATAGGGGCTGAGGCGACCCATTTATCACCGAAAGCCAATAATTAGGCTGAATTAAGCGTCTCTTGGTAATACAGGCTCTTATCAAGCTCGTGCTGAGCCTATTAAATCCCATTTCAATGCTAACAAGTATCCCCAGTCAATTCAAACCACAGTTTAGCAAGCTGCCACTCTCAGGCAGGTCCAACAGTCTCCTAAGACTGGAGAATTTACTGCCGGGCCAGGCATTTGTTAACCACTGCCCCATCTCACAGAGCATTTCATTGGTTAGCAGCCAGAAAAACACTCAATGAAGTTTTCATTCTGTTGGTCCTTCTATGTACCAAGCATATACATAATATAATTAAATGTCAAAGAAGTTTATGTGGTGTTTAAGTGACTAGAATGGATCGGAGATCTGGAAATTGGATCAGATATATGAGGTGAGAGGAAGTATACATTGTTTCATTCCTCCTTCCAGACCTCAAAGACTTCCACTAGCTGTGTTTATTATTCAGTTACACTATAAATTTTTTCTCTGTGCTTTATGAAGTTCAAATAACTCCATTTATCAAAAAGAGTATAAGTTATTTTAATGTTTTATTGCTACAGGGGAAAAAAAAGCTTGGTGTTTGAAATATAATTCTTATGAAACACATTTAGTATAATGCTTGTAAGGAAATGGGAGATTAACATAAGAAAAGTAAATGAGTAAACTTATTCTATAATAAAAACAACGAATGAGACCAAGTTCCTAGCATTCTGTATCTCTGCAGCTTCCCACCTCCCAAATCAAATAAAGGCTTACTTTCAACCATTGAGAAATCGGATTCTAATCGACTGCCTTCTTGGTGTTGAGGACTATTAAATTGAAAATGTGACGGCTTTGTTCAGAGATTGTTTAGAAAAGCAAGCATGGAGCCCTTCTGAAGTTGGAGTGCCCTGGCCAGACACACATGAAGTCACCCCTGACAGCATTCAGTTTTCTTACATTCCCTCTTGCATAAATGCTCAACATAAACACATTCATCTACTAAATAGAAACTTTGCAGAAACAAAGGCAGACAACTCTCACTAAAATTATAGTCAAAAAAGAATAGGTTTTCCCTTCAGATGGAAGGCCTGAGGCCAACTCACAATGTAGGGGAGAGTTGATGGTGTGGCTGCTCCCTCAGCTCTCAGGTGGCCTGATGACCTCCCGCCCTTCAACCAGCCAGTGTCCATTTGCTGCTTTCTGGATGCCCAGTGGCCCCCAACCTTGTTGTTTTGTCCTCGCCTGTCTTTCATGCTTCAAAATGTTTATTCCTCCATCAATAGGCTTTCAAGCTTCTGTAAGCTGCTCTGTAACAACTACAAAATTAAATAAAATACACAGGCTAAGGGGATGTGAGGTGCTAGTGTTTATTTTTCTTTGATAACTATAGCATGAACATCCCTCTCCCAAATGGGGAGGTGATAGGAACTCTGCAGTTTAGCATATTAACAGTAGCTTTTTGGATCAAACCCTTAATAGAAAGAAATGCCTCTAACCAGGGAACTTTCAAGGTTTATGACTGGTACATCTAGGTAAAGACGGGGCTAAGGTGGGGATGGAGTGATTGGAGGACTTTGTCCAAATAAAGAGGACTTTCCGTATTTATTTCTAATGAGCTATCTTCAAATATGTCCCGATTTGTTTTCAGTGGATCTATAGTTTTGACCATTGATTATAGTGTTACCACCCTATTCTTTAAATATTAAATTCTCAAAATAGCCTAAAGTTTGTATAAATGGTAAGGGAGAGTCTGTAATATTAATAATAACTAGAACTTAACCTCCTGGATTTTAGTTCCTTGAGAAAACACATTCACTGCTAATCAGCATGCTTCTATAATGTGGTATATCCATTGATTTCAAAGCACTGTTTTCATTAAGGGTCATTAAGGGGTCAATAATCCTAGTGAAGCAGGGGCTTTAATATTTTAATGAAAAAAATGAGAAACCTGGTAATCAAGTTGTTACAACAGGCTGAAAACCACTCTTTTATAGTTGGAATACAATTTCTATAGATTTTAAGACTTCTTAGAAAAACAACACATTTATAATTTTTAAAAAATCACTAACCTGTATTGATAGCTCACTATGTAGCAGGCTGTTTACATAAATGATCTCAAAGCAGTTTTATTAGTAACATCTAAAATGTGAAAAGAAGCATCTTGCCTCATAAGTGAATGAAAAATTTAAAGAGAAAAATTAAAGAGTAAAACTCAGTGTTCATAAGAGTATATAAAAATAGGTGTTCTAATACCATATTAGTGGAAGCATAAATTAAGGAAATCTGTTATTGAGAATCATTTTGCACAGTACTCACATCACTTAAATTATATAATTTGCTTTTAGAATACTCTTATGTTATAATCAAAGATGAAAAGTATTGCTTATAAGAGAAAATAAAAGCTGTGTAGTTTGAGAGAACTGGTTAAATTAATTAATGAATGCTGTATGTCCCTCACTTTGAAGGTGTCGGGATTAACAAAAACTGACTAGCCCTGATCTTTATTCACCTTATGTTTTAGTGTGGGAAATAGAAAATAAGTAAAACGAATACATAAACATAATATGAGCTGAGGATAACTGATGAAGATGTACAAGGAAACATATAAAACAGCAAGTCATAGGTGATGATATTTTTTATAGGTTGTTAAGAGCAGAAGTCTGAGGTCGTGACATTTGAATAGGAACCGTATGAAGTAAGAGAAGGAGCCACGACAGTGTCTAGGGAGAGGTCTTACAACCAGAGCACGCACAAAAAAATGCAAAGACGCTCAGAAACAAGCTTGGCATATTCAAGGATCATGAAAGAAGCAACTGTAGCTGGAGCAAAGTGAGAGAGGAGAAGGAGAAGGAACAAAGAAATAGACGCCTGGAGTACAAGTTCTTCTGGGCCATGGCGCATATTTAAGTTTTTATTTTCAGTGTGATGGGAGGGCATTGGTGGGTTCTAAGCAGAAGAATACATGGTCTGACTTTAATTTAATTAATTGTAGGGGTAGCAAAGTGCTAGAAGGGAGGCTTCTGTTGTGGAGTAGAAAAGAAATCATGATTGCCGGGGTAAGGGGTTAGCAATGAAAGGGTGGGAAGTCTGTAGATTGTGGTTGTTGTTGTTGTTGTTGTTTTTGGTTAAAGTTACTAGAATTGGCTGACGACAGGATGTGGGTTATGAGAGCAAAGTGTCATGGAAGAATCCATGGTTCAGATCTGAGTAACTGAGCATTGGCGTTGGCATCGTTGATAGGGGGATACGGAGAGCCAGGTGGTGATGAGATATCAACAATGAATTGCAAACATTGATATTAATACTTGAGAAGAATAATTAATAAAATTGTAAAGTATTAAAGCTGTGAGGTATAAATGGTACAAACTGTAAGTACAATAGGATTATACATGGGTGTGTATAGAAAAATGACTAGTGATAAAAAAAATATTAACATTATTTATCACTGGTTAGCATGATTAGAACTGACTCTGATTTTCTTCATCATTTCATTCTCTATTTTCCAATTTTTTTTTACTATAAACATGTGTATTGAATCAGAGTGGGGGGAGTATCCTTTGAAATAGCTTGGAAGATCATGGAGAAAGATAATTGGAGTAAAATATGGTTGAGAAAGCCCAGCTGCTTGAAAATCGCTTGAAGCATCTGACAAACACAAAACACAGCTGGCATGGAGGACAGAGATATTATATAATTTGAATTCTTTACTGTCTTTGCTAAAATGGGAAAGAAATGGAGGAAAACATTCTTTTAAAATAAGAAGATTGCCATCTATTTTCTAAGTTGAACTAAAAAAAAAAAAAAGTCCCAGCAAAATATTCTCAGCAATTCATGGTGTTTTTAATTTTTCTGACTAACTGTGTTGCAGGAAAGTGCACTGGTCATGTAACATTCTATACCACTGGGGCATATAATGGCATATTCCCAAATCATTCTGTGCCAACTCTAGGGACTTGAGAGTGACCTTCAGAATACTGGTTTTCACTCTCCAGGAAAATGAAAAACTGTGCCAAAATATTCTTATCTAATTTTGCAAGTTGAAAAATATGTAAAGTACAAGTATGCATCAATAGGTAGAGGAAAGGACAACCTTCAATATGGTGATGGTGTTTGTTTTACGGTGATTGGATTTTAGGTGATCCTTTTCTCTGTGACTCTATGTACTTACAAACAATATAAGTAATTTTTCAATAACAATGTACATATATTATTGTGCAGTCATAAAATGTTTTATTGTGAAAAAGCAATGAATGAACATCATAGAAAATTCAGAAAAGTAAAGATAGAAGAAAATACAAGAATAAGTAAGAAACTATGAAAATAAAAATAAGTGGAAAACCAAGATCATGACACACAGAAGAAATCCATGATGATCAAGATTTTATTGTATATATATATATGCCTACATGAAAGTTCATAACACATATTCTGGGAACATATTTCCCGATAATTATCTATTCTTTAAAATGTTCAATATTTGCAGTGTTAGCCAAGGTGGGCATACAATAATTCATTTAACTTGTCCTTATAGTTGAAAATTTGTGGTTCATTGTAATAAAGAATACTTTGGTGAGCATTTCCATAATCAAGCAGTACTGATTATTTCCTTCAGGTCGATTCCTTCAAGTAGAGCTGCTAGATGACCTATATAGAAAGAGTCTTTGGTTTCTTATTGCACGAAGGTTTGTAGTTTACACATTCCCACGTGTGGAAGCCATCTTTTTGTCCGTACTTCATTTACGGTGAATTTTATCAGCATATTTTAAATTTTTTCTGCACTGATAGTTTTTTGAAGTCTCATTTTATTTTTAAATTTACCTTTTTTGTGTTTACTAGTGAATTTGTACATTATCATGTTTAGAAGCCATTTGCATTCTTTAAATTTTTTTTAATCTTTATTTTTGAGAGAGGGAGAGACAGTGTATGAGTGCGTGAGGAGCAGAAATAGAGGGAGACACAGAATCTGAAGCCAGCTTCAGGCTCTGAGCTGTTAGCACAAAACCCAACACGGGGCTCAAACTCACGAACCACGAGATCATGACCTGAGCCGAAGTTGGATTCTTAACTGACTGAGCCACCCAGGTGCCCCTATAAGCCATCTGTAGTCTCAATTTATGACACGCATTATCACTTTCTTTGCCTGTTTTTCGATTGAAATGTTTATCTTTCCTAGGGACCATTATATATTAAAGATAACAATATGTTATATGTCATACTACTACAAGTATATTTATAGGTTGACAAGTAATTCCTTTTCTTTGAATTGCTATAGTATTTTATCATCATCCAGAAATTTAGATATTAAATTTTATTCACATATTCTATTTTCTTTCTAATTCTGTCAGTCACTTTGGGAAACTCCTTATGCTCAGTTTGTATGAATATGTAACTAAGTTATTTTTAAGATGGTTTTATTTTTCACATAAGTATCTAGTTTAAGAAATTTGAGTGAGGTTTTTTCTTTTATAGTTTAAGGTAGTTTCTATTTTTCTTTGTCTCCACATGCCCGACCAGTTGTTGAATGATGACTTTTCCCACTCATTCGAAGCATCAACCTTTTTGAATGCTAGATTCTCAGATGTGTTTAAACTTGTTTCTATACTTTAGATCCTGCTTCTAGTAGTCTCCCTTGTTCTGTACTAGCATCTCAGCTTTGTTTGTTCTTTCCATAGTAGGCTGAAAAGTGACTCACAAAGATACCAGGTCCCAGTCCTTGGAACCTGTAAATGTCGTCTTATATGTTACAATAACCTTTGCATATATGATGAAGTTAAGGGCATGAAAAATAGATTATCCAGGATTTTCTGGATGGGACCTAAACACAGTCACAAGTGACCCTATGAGAGGATCAGAGTAAGATTCAACTAACAGAGAAGGGCAGGTCACGTGAAGTCAGAGCAGAGATTTGAAGATGCTGGCCTATACAACTGGAATTATGTGGCGGTAAACCATGAAATGCCAGAAGCCACCAAAAACTCGAGGAAGCAAAGAACACATTCTACCCTAGAGAGTCCAGAAGACCATGGTCCTGTGGATACCTTGAATTGGCCCAGTGATGCTGATTTTTAATTTCTAGCCTCCACAACTGTGAAAGAATACATTTCTGTTGCTTTAAACCAGATCTTTGGTAATTTGTTACAGTGGTGACAGGAAACTAACACTGAAGCGTTCTTATTTTTATTTTTATCTTTAAATTTTATGTATTGATTAATTTATTTAAGTTTATTTATTTATTTTGAGAGAGAGAGAGAGAGAGAGAGAGAACACGAGTGTCAAAGGGGCAGAGAGAGAGGGAGAGAGAATCCTAAGTAGGCTCCTCACTGTCAGCCCAGAACCTGATGTGGGGCTTGAACTCATGAACCCTGAGATCATGACCTGAGGGGAAATCAAGAGTCAGATGCTTAACTGACAGCCGTGGAGGTACCCGTGAAGCATTTTGATATCATTTATTTTCCAACAATCCAGGGCTCACTTGGGGCTTGTTTTGCTAAATTTTCATAACCACTTTTATTCATTCCATAACTATTGATGATCTATTCTATGGTCATATATTTTTATTTTTTTGATTCATATATTTTTCTAGAAAATGTTGGTAGTAATAAGTGGTATTAACTATTTGGACTAATCTATTAATTACTAGGGATCATGAGAACAGTAAAATGTTTTCCTATTCAGGAATTTCCAGTTTTTGCAAGTGTTATTTTATGAACTTGGTTGAAATTGTACTTTTCTTTTCTCGTATAGGTTTGGGTGATAGCTCTTATTGAATTTATTCCAATATTTTAAATAGTTTCTATTGATATTATACATAGAAAGAGGTCAAAGAGTCACTTTTGGTTTAGACAAAGTTTTTGTTGTTGTTATTGCTGTTCTTTTGGTTTTGGTTTTGGTTTTTACTCTGGAAACTAGCAGAAAGAAAGAATGCTGTAACCACAGAAGTAGGTAGTCTGAATTTTGAGATTTTTGATAACCAAGTTTCTATTTCCCTACAATTAATTCATTTGGAGGTGATAAAAAAATTGCTACTGTAGAAATACAACTCAGTGTTACAGATGGTAAGCCATGAATACATGAAAACAATAATAGATATAGAGAACTGGAAATATCCATAATATAACCGAAGTAAGAACCAGCATCAAGAAACAGGACAAGTATTTAAAATATAGTAATAGGAAACATTCCTGAACTAGAAAAGACCTGCATGCTGATATTGAAAGAGCTTTTTATACTTTATGTAAAATTGATAGATACAACCTTCCTTTGTACAGATCTGAAATCAGGTTTTGAGCTGCAAATACAATGAAAAATGTTTGCAAACATCCAGATGGAGAGGAATAGGGTAAAGCCAAATTTAATTATGATAGAACAAAATTGTGGTTGCTTTAATTTTTCTGCCACAACCAGTGAGAACAAAAGATAATGGAACAAAACCGTTGGCTTTTAAATAAGAAAAGTATCTTACCCCAAAAAGCTGTTTCTTACATAAAGGTGACAGAAGATATTCTAAAATATGCAAAGGCTCAGATAATATGTATTTAAACATACTGAAGATATGCTAAGTGGCAAAAAGATTTATCAAGATCACAAGTTTAAGGCACAGATTATGTAAATCACACTTACTGGAAATACATTAAGCTTCCCCTCCACCAGTGGGAACAGGAAGGGCTATGTCTAATTGTGTGGTCATTTTAATTTGTCTTTTTTTTTTCAGGGCTCTTTCCCACCAGTAGAATTTAGGATAATCTCTGTCCATAAAGTTGTACAACGTTGAACCTCAAAGGAAGGGATTGGGCCTTTAATTCCTTATCTTGTTTAAAATTTTACCTAGTTCTTTAGAGAGGTTTTGAGAAGGATGGCCTTTGTCAGGTCAAAAAATGGCCCTGGTAAGCCTTTTCCCTATGACAATAGGTACATATTCACCTTTGTTAGCCTAAATAACAAGTCACTCAAATATTTAGGAAATTATTAAAATTCTGCTCTTTGATGATGGGATTTTCTGTGTTTGCTTAGATTATCTGATGACAGTGTAAAAATCTGTTCTAACTCACCAAATTATGAGCAACTTGGGAAGTGTTTATCTAAACATTTCCCATAGCATCATGGCATAGTGTATATAGTATGCATAGTGTTTTGTTTAAATATATCCAGTGGAAATGATCAAATATTTTAACAAGGCATCAAAAAGGGCATTGACCAATCAGAATAGATTCCTTACAAATTACAACAGATCATGGTCGATACATGGATATGTCATAACTGAATTAGCTAGTCCTATGTTCATAAATAATCTCCAGGGTTTCAAATTTGTGAATAATATTGTAAATCTATGAGGTTATGTGTGTGTGTGTGTGTGTGTGTGTGTTCTCCTGTGTTTTTTAAGTAAAATTTCAAGTAATGCAACCACTAAATCAAAGAGTATAGGTAATAAATTTTGATACATATTTCCGAATGTTTCTCCAGAAATAATGAACAAATTAAAATTCTCACAATAGGGTGCCAAGCTCTTCATAATATCATTAACAAAAGGTATTATCTCCCTGTGTCAGGAATGCTCAAGACCACCTCCACATTCACTGGAGGACTCAGCATGAAGTTTTACTCCCAACTATAATTTATTACAACAAAATGGTACAAAATAAAATCAGAAAAGGGAAAAGGCACAGGAAGCATTGTCCAAGGAAGCTAGGTGCAAGTTTCCAAGAGTTTTCTCGCAGTGGAGTCAGAGAGAGCATACTTCATTCCTCAAGCAATGAGTTGTGACATGTATGAGATGTTGGCTAGGAAGAAAGCTAAGGAGATTCAATGCCTAGACTTTTTAGTAGAGGCTGGTCATGTAGGTACCTTCTGCCTAAGCATACCAAAACTCCAGAGTCCATAAAGAAAGCAGGTGGTCAGGATTAAAAAATACTGTTTTTATCTAAGCACTCTGATGGTGAGAAGTGTCAAGGTAAGATGAATAAATATGAAGCATACCAAATGGATAGTGCTATCCCCCAAACCTAGAGTAAATGGCATAAGCCATTCACCTCTTCCAGGAGTCGCTAGAACGCCTACTTGCCTAAAAACTTGGGTATGAATACCAACTCGTAATTTCATGTTCTACATGAAATTCAGGAAGTTATTTAATACCACCAAAGCCTCAGTTTCTTCAATGGCAAATGGGTAGTTTCTTCAAAGAGTCATAATTAATCAATGAAGACTTGCTTTCTATCAAGATGGAGTAACAGAGATAGGTCTCACTCTCCCACACACAACAAACAAAAACCCAGACAAAATATATAAAACATTGTATTTTGAGATGCTGGACATCAAGCAATGCAGGACAGTGATCCCTAAGAGACAGGAAACAAATAAGGTGAACCTTATGCTTCCTCCAACTTACTGCCTTGAATGTGTTTTCAGGCTGGGAGTGGGGTGGGAGAGGGGGAACCCAGGCAGACCTCAGCTGACTCTGTGAGCTGAGGAGCAGAGCTGAGAGTCCTTACCTACTGGCATTTAAAGGAAAGGGTACTGAAGAGGGAAAGTTGCACAAAGACAGAATCCTGGAGATCTGCAGAGGGTCCCCATCAAGAATTCACAAAGAAGCAATCATTAGCAACAGCAACATTACTACTCATAAGGCAGTTTCTCTTGCCTAAAATTCTGTGTTCTCTGATAGCTAGTAGGAGACATAGCATACCTTGCCCTCAGTCATAGGTATATGACTGAATATCACAAACATCTTTCCGAGTATACTCTAAGTTCTTAAGGAATGGATGTATGTCTTTCTACCTTTGGATCATCCATGGATCTTAGCAGAGTGTTTTGTAGAGTATATGCCAAATAAATGTTTCCTGGAGTTGAACATTAGCATTCTACAAACATTTGTCCCAATTTCTAATACTCCTGATTTGACATGGGGGGGGGTAGTATTTAATTTAATGTGTAAGTGACTATGACTCCCTTCTCAGACAATGAGAGGTTGTTGTTATTATGATTATTTTTTTCTAAGTTGATTTAATATGCATTTTTTAAATGCTGGAACATAGTGATATTATAGGTCAAGTATTATACCAAAAGCCATATATGTATATGATCTTAATCCTTATTCTGCAAGCTCTTCGTTTTATGACTAGAAAAATTCCATTTCTCTAAATATGGGCATTTGTATTTTAAGTATTCTGCCTGCCTCCAGGTTTGTGGGCTTAGATAAACAAAAGCTGACTTTCTTTTTGAAATAGAACAATATAATGGAGAAAATTGAAATGTAATGAAATTTATGACCCAGATCTGATACAGAAACATGAGTGGGTGATAGGCTAAGCTAGTTAAGAATTTTTTCTTTAGTTTTGTTTTTTGCTTTTCCCCAAGAATTCTCTGGGGTTTGAAAGTCTATTTCATATTGGAAACTAGCTTATTACAGTGTTTTGACTTGATTTCCTATGACAAATATTGTTGGCAAAATAAATATGTATAGCTCTGAAGCCTGCAATGCCTATCTGTTCCTGTGTATCTGTAGAATATGTAGCTCTCCATGGCTGATTCTTTCACCAATTTGCCTTATGGCATTTCTCCACATGAGAACATAATAAGCACTGAAATTGTGTCTTTACCAGGTCCTCCCAGCTTAAGAAATTTGTGTACAATCCAGAAGCATCCACTGCATTATTCTCTAGTCCTATTGTGTTTTCCTGTGTATCTGGCAGGGTAGGATTTATTGTTTTATGAGTGTTCTTGCTGAAGTAGACACCCTAAGTTTCTGAGCCCTTTGTCCTCCTTATGGTATCTTGATGTCCATATGATATTCCCATTTATTTTTTTTTCTACATGGTCCGGTAAATCATCTAATAAGTAGCTATGAGATTTATATTCCAATTTTACAGTCAAATGGCTTCTGTTGAGTTTCAGACCTACTAATGAACATAAGTAGGTACATTTGGACAAGGAACTTTGTTTCTTCAAATAGATGATGCCTCCCAGCATTGATTCCAGAATTGTTGAAATGATCACAGTAGAGGTTACCAGGAGCCCTGTGAAGCCCTCTCCACAAGTCTCAGTTGTGTCAGGGTTTTGGCAAGATATTCCCTAGATCATTTGCAGCTCTGATATACTGTGTTTCTATCATTCTCTAATTTCAATTTTGACTTGAGAAGAAGTAGCCCTGTATCACATCAGGGAACTCGGAGGATGCAAGAAAATATCGATTTGGGGATCCTCTGAGGCCATCAGAGTAATAGCCAATAGGTTATGTCCTCAGCAAATTATCTCTTTGTCATTGTAACATCAAACTGGCTTATCAAGCAGCTGAGAAAAGACTTGTGGAGTGTGTTATTCCATATTTAGAGTAAAATACAGAAACATGACCTGCCATTGTAGCAGCTCAGTGTTTATTGATTAATACAACCCTCTCAGGGTCCAGTCAGACAGCATGATTGCCCAAAACAGGTTTCCAAGTAGTGTAGCACATTAAGTCTAACATTAGACTGCATCTATGGCAGAAACAGGATTATATCCAATTGTATCAGAGTATATTTATATCAACAAGAAGGTGCTGACATCTTGCCTATTAGACTTCCCTGTGGAGGGGGAGTCTATTCAATTAAGCAACAATTCAATGTATTGTTCCCCAAATTCAGAAGGTCTAATTCTGTTCATGACAAGTGGTAATGGGAATGATTTAATTAATAGCTGATGCTTATTGGGTGCTACTGTTTGTTAGGCACTATGTCAGGACTTACATGTGTTTTCTTACTTGAATTCCATAGTATCTATGAAATAGTGCTCATTTTCCTCATTTTATTTTTTACTTTTTTAAGTTTATTTATTTATTTTGAGACAGAGAGAGAAAGCACGAGCAGGGGAGGGACAGAGAGAGAAGAAAGAGTGAGTATCCCGAGCAGGCTGCACACTGCCAGCATGGAGCCCGATGTGGGCTCAAACTCACAAACCATGAGATCATGACCTGAGCCAAAGTCAGATGCTTAACCAATTGAGCCACCCCGGCACCCCATCTTCCTCATTTTAAAAAGGACGATATGGAGTTTGGCTCTCAAGATTATACAGCTAGCGTGAAGCAGAGATTTGAACCCAAACAACAGGAGTCCAGAGAGTTATCTCCTAATCAGGATCTGCTCCACTGAAGGGATAACTTTTCATATGTTTATTTCTTTGTTCAGAGCCAAAAATTTGCCTCATAGAAGTTCTTGCATCATTGTATCCCTACAGAGAAGGAATGTAAACACCACACAATGACTGCAGGGCCAACAACTGCCTTATTATTAGGTCAGACTATTTTTTCCAGTTTTATTGAGATATAATCAGCATATAACACTGTATAAGTTTAAGGTGTACATCTTAATGATTTGATACATTGTGAAATGATCACCACAGTAAGTTTGGTTAACATGCACCACCTCACATAGTTATAATTTTTTTTCCTTGTGAGGAGACCTTTTAAGATCTACTTTAGATCCCCAGAATATCTTTATCCTGTAGCTGCAAGTTGTACCATTTGACTACATTCATCCAAGTCCTCCCTGCCTCTGGCAACCACCAATCTGATCTGTTTCTGTAGGTTTGTTTATTTTTAGAGTTTGTATATAAGTGAGATCATACAGTATTGTTAGCATACAGTATGCTAACTTCAGTTAGCATAATGTCCAGCATGTTCTTAAGTTCATCAGGTTGTCACAAATGACAGGATTTCCTTCTTTTAAATGGCTGAATAGTATTCCATTGTGAGTGGGGGGGATGGGGGGAAGTGGGTGTGTGGGTGTGTGTGTGGGGGAGTGTGGGTGTATAATATATATATATACTATATTTTCTTCATCCACACATTTGTCAATGGACACTGAGATTTTTTTCATGGCCTGTCTATTGTAAACAATGCTGCAATGAATGTAGCGGTACAGATTCTCTCTTTAGGGTAGTAATGATTTTTTGGATATGACACCTAAAGTACAAGCAACAGAGTAATAAACAAACAGTTGCACTATATCAAACTATAAAGGTTCTGCACAGAAAACAAAGTGAAAAGGCAAACTACAGAATGGGAGAAAATATTTGCAAAACACATGTATGATAAGGGGTTAATACCCAAAATATATAAATAACTCCTACAACTCAATAGTAAAACAACAAATAATCCAATTTTTAAAAATGGGCAAAGGACCTGAATAAACATTCAAATGGGCAATGAGTACATGAAGAGCTGTTCAACATCAGTGATAATTAGGGAAATATCAAATTAAAACCACAATAAGATATCATTCACATCTGTTAGAATGGCTATCATCAAAAAAAAAAAAGTCATAAGTTCTTGAAGGCTATGGAGAAAAGAGAACCCTTATGCACTGTTGGTGGGAAAATGTAAATTGGTTCAGCTACTATGGAAAACAGTATGCAGATTGCTCAAAAATTAAAAGGAAAGCTACCATAGGATCCAGTCATTCCACTTCTGGGTCTGTATCTGAAGGAAACAACAAAATCACTATTATTTTGGACTTTAGCTCCCAGCCACAGCACAGAACTCTGGGGAACTAGGTTCAGCCTTGTGGTGTTTCCTTCAGTAAGTCTGGATAACTGCCCTGGTACTTCTACGAGTAAAGCAGAGTCCCTGATGCTGAGACAGATCTCATGCAGGAGCGATGAGATGCAGGCAGTCCTGGAGAACGAACAAACAAGAGAGAAGATTTACCCAACACTTCTCAGAAAAGCTGTCAGAAGTCACATACCTCAGGCCACTCGTCCAAGGAAGCTGCCCTTGCTTCTGGCAGCTGCAAGGAAGAACCAAACCATCTATACGTGAAATAGATGGAAAGCTAGAGATAAAAAGAAGCCACTTTAGGCTTACTCTAAAGCGAAAGAGTCCCAGTTAACTGCCAGCCAGGAAACTTTTTTTTCCCCCATATTATATTTTTCAAGGTAGAAGCCCTCCCAAAGGAGCCTTATTATGTCACTCATGCTAGCTGAGTTACCCCTTGAAGATGAGAGTTCTTGTAAGAAGGAGAGGGCACTGGGATCGAGGTGAGTGATGAGGGTAAGAGGCTTCTGAGCCAACAGACAGTGTATAGAGAACAGAAGGGGGGGCAGTTCTAAAGGAACCTCACATCCTTGACCACTTTTTTCCAGTGTCCTTCCTACTGTTCGCATTCCCTTTCCTCGCTGCCTCTGAGAACACATACAGTGCCTTGGTGTGAATTTAAAAAAAAGAGTGTGTACCCCCTCCAGATGACTTCAACCCAACCTCAGGTCCTGCCCTTGAGGAAGGGAGTGTGGGGCGGAAAATGGGTTGGAATTGAGTGCCCTCATTTGTTTGGCTGGGCAACTTCTGAAGGGCACAACCTGAAAAACCATAGGTAGTGGTTCTGCAAGGTATTGATAAATTAGTCTATACCCCGGTATGCAGCATTTAACCATGGCCCAAACTGAATTCAAGAACAAATTGGAATTCTGGGTCCTATGAAATGAAGACAAACAAGAAAGATCTATGTTTATACCACACAGTTTTCTTTAACATTATTGAAACTAATATGGTTGGGGGGGGGGGGGGGGGGTTGTTACAACTTTCCTTGATCTTTACATGTTTCCTGTCACTAAATAAAAATCCTGTGTTGTTGTTGTTGTTGTTGTTTTTAATTAAAATGCATTTCTTTCATTCTTTCAGAAGGCACTAATAACAGTGCTGGGATGAACTAAGATAGTACGTAAATCTTAATTCCCTCCACGTATCATAGTATGACGGTAGGACAGGAAGGAAGGATGGCCTGTTTGGCTGCTCTGACACCTCCCTCCCGCCCATTCTTCCGGCATTTAAAAAAACAGAATTAGAGACAAAGCTCCAGAACCTAGTTCTAATCTCAAACTCTATTCCCAGCCCTAATGGGTCCTCAATCTCAAACTCCATGACTCCTAGTATCTCCAAATCATAAAGTTCCATTTTTGTTGAGAAGCAACTTGTAGTAGAAAATCACAGAATGAGGACCAGAAAAGCAGGGGGCCACATATTAGCTGTTTAACTTGGCATAAGAAATTTTGTTTCTCCAAGACTCCACTCTCTCATCTGTAAAACGTGAAAAATAAAACCTCCTTTTCGCTAGTGGTTAGGAAATTAAAGGAAATGCTGTATGTAGAAATTATTTTGAACTAGAAACTCTATAGACATGAAAGCATTTATCGTTATTATCACAGATCTTAATATAAAAACCTGTCTATGTTTAAGAGTCCTTAGGGGGCGCCTGGGTGGCGCAGTCGGTTAAGCGTCCGACTTCAGCCAGGTCACGATCTCGCGATCCGTGAGTTCGAGCCCCGCGTCGGGCTCTGGGCTGATGGCTCAGAGCCTGGAGCCTGTTTCCGATTCTGTGTCTCCCTCTCTCTCTGCCCTTCCCCCGTTCATGCTCTGTCTCTCTCTGTCCCAAAAATAAATAAAAACGTTGAAAAAAAAAAAAAAGAGTCCTTAAGTATAAAGTGGTGTTAGAATTCCCTTCTTCAGCTGAATTCACAGGGACTTTTCCTGAGGTTACAATGACAGAATAGGTATAAAAGGACATTGAACAGAGATACAGTGCTTCAAGTTTGTATTATTACTTTTCCTTCTTATGTGATTTCCCTCTTATGTGATTACTTTTAAAAAAAAGGTCGACATTAAATTTTTATTTAAACTTAACCTTGCTTTATGAGCTTTCTGGCACTTTTTTTGAAATTGTATCTTTTATTTGTCCTGGGCTATCATTAATCTCAGCCACTGCTAAGTCTACGCAGGTTAAATAGAGAACATTACACTTTGTATCTTTGTCGACTTCCTAGTATTAGTAAATGTGACCTTGTGCTTCAGCTCATTTTAGTTCTGATTGAGTAAAAGAGAGCTTATTCACTCATTGCCTTTGTCCTGGTTCTGTGTTTAATATTACAATGTCTGATTATAGCTATTCATCAGCGGTAGCTAGGGACAATAATGTGATGGGCTAACTCCTTCCCTAATCTTACTCTTAAATGTTGCCCCCCATACACACACCCCATTTTTCTCTTGACCCCGAGGCAGAGTCAATTGCTATTTTATCCACATTACTATAGGGCCTTGTACTTACCTGGATTACATGTCTTCACACATTCTACTGGAACTATTTATTTACTTAATTCTCCCACTACACTCTAACCTTCTTCATTTTAATCATGACCGTGTCCCAGCACATAGAATCATGAATGCTGGCTCATAACAAAAATAGCAACTACAACATTTATTCATCTCTCCCGATTCCAAGTTCTAGCTGTTTTTACCCTTTGTGAAAGAATATGTTTAATGGTAAAATCATGAACCCCATGCATACATAAATGAACATATTAAAGATTTTACTTAACTCATAATTAAGGTACCAGATAGATGTAACTCATTCGAAGAAGAAGTTAAAGATGCACAAATTCATATAAAGAAACGGTGAAATGAAATTACAAATAGAAACTGCTTTTTTCCTGTCCTCTACCCTCCCCTGGCCATGGACAGGAAGGGACGTCAACCGAACCTCCATCTGACAGAATGTATTTGTTGTCTCTAGATAAAAAATATTTCACATCGTTGTAAAATAACTCCCATAGATCAGAAGCAGATAATCTGGAAAAACAGACTCTAAAAAATGAATAGTTTTTCAGTTTTCTAAAGCACAGAATTTTCCCTATAACTCTTAATCCTCACAAGATAGGCCATATTCACTAAATTTAACCAAAGCACTAAACTTCACCATTAATTCCATAGAAGACACCTTTTTCCTGTTCTACCTCCCACTCCCCATTAAAAAAATTTTTTTTGATGTTTATCTATTTTTTGATTTTTGACAGAGAGAGATAGAGCGCAAGCAAGAGAGGGGCAGAGAAAGAGGGAGACAGAATCTGAAGCTGGCTTCAGGCTCTTAGCTGTCAGCACAGAGCCCAATGCAGGGCTTGAACCCACAAAATGTGGGTTCATGAACTGAGCTGAAGTCTGACGCTTAACTGACTGAGCCATCCAGGTGCCCCTTTAAATTTTTCTTAAATGTTTATTTATTTCTGAGAGAGAGCGTGAGTGGGAGAGAGGCAGAGAGAGAGGGAAACACCACTCCCCATTTTATTTCATATCTAACCATTAAATATTCTGTATTGACCTCAGTAGATAATGGGCTTCCTACCTGTTAATCTCAAACTCTGGAAGTGTATAAAATGATGGAACATAATATGGGAGATTATGCAGAACAGGCAGAAAAAAGGAAAAGAAGAAATCACTATGGGCTGAAAGTTGCTGATAATGGCAAGGTATCTATTTCCAGTGTAGATTAGAATCTCCTTATGCCAATTGTGGACTCTATCTCCGGAGTCATCTTCTCCACCAAGCGTCATGTTTCCCAAGTCATTTTTATTTTCCACATCCCTTCCCTCTTTCCTATTAGAAGATACCTTTTGCTGTCTGACAGATAACTTGCTTCATTTATAGCATGAATCTTGGCCTTCCGTGTCCCTTTCCACATCACATATGGTCTTTCTCCAGCTGTGGTTAAGAAGGTGGGAGTTTTCCCCAGGGTACCCCTTTGTACTTTCCTTAGATATGCCTTTGGGTTCCCCCAGTCACCTGCTTATGGATGGAAACAAAAATTGTGACAGTTAAATTGCTCCCCAGCAAGTTTTCTTTGTGTTCAGCCAATCAGGGTGTCAGAAACTTGCTGAATGGAATGGTTTTGGCTTTGATGCTACCAGCATGAAGAAAGGAAACAGCAAGGGAAATGATGTGAAAATCTTGTTTCTCCTGCATTTCTTAAGGAAACTATTTTTAGTTTGTCAACCAAGAAAATGTATTCCTTTGCAAAAAATCTTATAGCCTGTTGACACTAGATAAAGAAATTGAAAAGGGGGCCACTTAGCAGGAATCAAAGAAAGAGGAGAAACTGCCTAAATACATCTGCACCTCCCCCAGATATTTTTAAATCCAAATTACCTCTCAGCACTTAGCTTTCTGGTTATTTTGCTCCTCTGGAGGTTAGAGTGGAGAAAGGTAAAGGAAAATTGAATCAGACAACTCCCTCAAGGATTAAAAGAGCTGTGTGACAAATATTCAAAGTTTTCATTAAACTTAATAACTACTTTTATTTTGAGAATACTACGACAATGAAACCCATGACAGAATTGAAAATATCATACAAATACTGCTAAGCAAGGGTTAGAAATATTGGCAAACTAGACTATTTATTTATTTATCATTTGTATTTTTTTGAGTTCTTTTCATATATTATCAATATACTAATTCAGTAAGATCTCTGCCATTTTCAAACTCATAATCTAACAAAAATCGATCACTTGGAAAAGATTGTTTTAAGTGTGGCTTATTTTTAATCGTTCATGGTACATTTGGGAAGATAGGCTAGAAACTTTCTTTATTGCTTTATGAATAGGAAAGAATTTGTACTTTTTTTCCAATCAATTATGGCAGGTTTCCCAGACAAAGTTGAATTTGAGGTGAGGGTTGAAGAATATAGCTTGCCAAGATGCTCAGATAGCTTATGTTTTCCGGACTCACAAACTATTAAAATGATAGGAGCAGCTAGGTTTCATTCAGCTGAAGTGCATATTGTTCAGAAATCAGTCAAGTGCATGGTCACTGAGTAACTTTTGCTGCTGATATTTCTACTCATGGCTCATTTTGTTTCTAGTTGACCCACTGGCAAGACTTTTTCCTCCTCAGGCAACTCTGTAGATTCTATCTGGCTGGTCTTTGTCTTTTAATACCCATCATTATAAATTAATTCAAGAGCATGATGGATTCAAGCCATGCTCTCAGTTTAAAGATGGGTTTGTTAAGCTTCTTGTACATCAAAATCAATTTTATTTCCACAAGGTATTCATAACAACTCAGTTATATAGATTTGAGAAGGATAAAATAATATTTTTTACTTTAATATCTCAATATATACCACATAACCATTTATTCTGCTTATGGTCTTTTATGAAGAAGGCTATTACTAATATATGTTCAAATCAAATTATTGGTAGAAAATATAAACACTAGAAACAAATTCTAAATTAAATAGCAAAAGATCCTACCTGGATTACCATACCAAAGGTGATTAGGGACGATCTGCTTCCAAAATATGATATGAACTATTGGTTTCCCAACCAAAATTCACTCTCATTCACTTTCTATTGAAAGTTGTCTGGAGCTACTGCAATAATTATACTATTGATATTATAAAGTACATCATTATAAATTGATGCTCTATTTTGCCTAATCCTTCTAATTATTAATTTTATCAGACTACTTGTTCTACATGCTTAACTTCAGACAGAAAATTGTAGCCTCATATTTGAGAAAAGATTCCTCTCATTACAAATACTGCAAATCAATTATTAAAGAAGTTCTCATTTTGAATTTTATGCAGACTATTCAAAATGCAGATGCCAATGTAAACACAAGATCAGAATTTTCAATTAGTTGTTTATACTTCCTTCTTTGAGAAAGCGTGTAGCAGGGTATCTTTGGAGGACTGACATCTAAATAGTTTATTTCCTGCTGCAGAATAAATTGGATGTTGATGCAACCATATTATAGGAACAACAACCGGGGAACATTGCCTATAGGGAATCAGGATGGTATAGAATAAAAATGAAAAGCCCCAAATTGCTGCAGTGCATCCTAGAGTGCAATCTGCCACTCAGTTATTGTGCATCTCTATTTGAATTGAATTAGTTTTGTGCAAAATAATGGATTTCACAATTAAAGCATTTCACTACATGCTGGGCTGAGCAAACGGTTGCTTTAAGGAGCATTTACTTAACTGTTTTAGTATTTCATTTTTGTAAAAATACGTAAATAAAAAAATCACACAGAAAGAAATTCAGTCTTGACAAAATCACTGGCCATCATAGCTCCTGGTATTTTAAGAAGCCGTTCAGATGTGGAATAATGATATTAATAAGATCATAGAGAGCTATTCATGCATGAAATGAGGAGAACATTGCATTCGTCATTTCACAATCAGTGATGCCCAATAATAAACACAACTTGAATGAATGAAATTACATAGGATACCTAATTTTGAAATATGGCATTTATTCATATTATGTTATTACAAAAGAATACAAAAATCAGCTTAATTTTATCTCACCCAGTGAAAAACACAGCACTCCTATATCTATGCATATGCATATGTTAGATTTATTTTAGTGGAGGCACAATAACTTCTGATCTACATTTCTCATTTGACCACATATATAGAAGTTTTTAAATGACATTAAAAATGTTAGTTTTTAAAGGACTGTGTTTTTTTTAATTTTTTTTTTATGTTTATTTGTTTTTTTTGAGACAGAGAGAGACAGAGCATGAACGGGGGAGGGTCAGAGAGAGGGAGACGCAGAATCGGAAACAGGCTCCAGGCTCTGAGCCATCAGCCCAGAGCCCGACGCGGGGCTCGAACTCACGGACCGCGAGATCGTGACCTGAGCTGAAGTTGGACGCCCAACCGACTGAGCCACCCAGGCGCCCCAAAGCATGTTAGTTTTTAAATGACATTAAAAATATTTTCTATAATAATTTTCAAATCTGCATAGGATTATAATGCAGCAATTAATGGAGTATGTTATTTATCCGAATAATGTATTTAAGTGAATAAACTGGGATTCTTTTTCAAAAACATTAATCTAGTGGTACCAATGCATCTTTTTTTCTTTTTTTGCAATATATCTATATCCAGGACTGAACATTAAATCAAATAAATATGAATACCTCATGAACTTTGGAGATATTTTAACTCAAATATATAAGTTTATTTGGGAATTAATTTCAAAAGTAATTATTTACATTTTCTTTCACAATAAAATAAAGGAAATACAAGTAGCAGTTCTGTTTAAAATTCATTTTGTTAGCGCTCTAGATCTGCATTTTCCCTAATGAATAATTTAGATATTACTAAGCACTTTTGTTATGAGCCCTCCATAGTGTAAGCTCATACACATCCTCTCTCATTCTCAAATGCTCATAATTGAACATTTCAGTTAAAATACAAACACACGCACACACACGCACAGTCACCTTGGATTTCTTTTAAAAATGCTATTGTGTTCTCTTTCCTCATATCTTTGAACATGTGTTTGCTGTGCCAGAAATGTCATCTTCCAAATTGAGCCTTATTCTGGAAGCATGTAACATCACAGATCTAGTTTAAGGAGCATTCTGACTGCCTTCCACACATCTCTATGACTCCCTAGTGTAATTTCTTTTTGTCTCTTTTCTCTAACAGACCATGAGCTGCCAAAGACAGGAACCTTGTCCATTTTGTCTACTGTATATTTATCCTCCAGGGTCTGAATTAATGTCAAGTGCAATTAAATATTTGTAAAATTATATGTGGTCCCTGAAGAAAAAAAAAAAAACAGAATATATAGGTTAACAGGAAGAAATCCTATCCGTCATATTTTATAGCTATTTTCAGAGAAAAGTTTAAATGATTTACTTTAAAATATGACTAGTTTTTTCCTTTTATTTTGTTCAATAATTTGTTAAATGCCTTCTTGAGGCATCCTTCTCCTTGCAGGTTTATTTCATTGTCTTTTTAAATTTGTTTTAGTTTCTTGAAGCAAATGTTTGATTCACTTACTTACATTCTTTTTAAGAGTAAAAAAAGTAAGGCTTTACATTTTTATCCAAATGAAAATAATGCAATTTATTTACTATTTCTATGTTGCCGGGATTTGAATTGTTCTTAATGGTAATTAACACTGGTCATTTGTAAATAGTGTTTCTCAGACCATGCTTATACATATAACTTTCTGTGCCGAAGCATGCATTTCTCATTACATATATATATGTGTGTATATATATATATATATATGTGTGTGTGTGTATATATATGTATGTATATATGTATATACATATATGTATGTATATGTACATATGTATATATGTATATATATATACATATATATGTGTGTGTGTGTGTGTATATATATATACACACACATATATATATAATGAGAAAGAATAAAGGCTTAAAGGTATTTTATTTTTTATTTTATTTTATTTAAAAAAAATTGTTTTAATGTTTATTTATTTTTGAGACAGAGAGAGACAGAGCATGAACGGGGGAGGGTCAGAGAGAGAGGGAGACACAGAATCTGAAGCAGGCTCCAGGCTCTGAGCTGTCAGCACAGAGCCGGACGCGGGGCTCGAACTCACGTACCGTGAGATCATGACCTGAGCCGAAGTAGGACGCTTAACCGACTGAGCCACCCAGGAGCCCCTTAAAGGTATTTGAAAGGAATCTATAATCTTTAAAGCCTTCAGCAGTTGCTATATGTAACCTTAATTCTAAGACACTTTCCCCTCACAGTTTAAACTGTTTCTCCCGCAATAATGTATAAGTTTTTGAAAACAGTAAATAATTTAAAATCAATGTAATGTAGTTGTGTTTATTATATTGTTATTTTTTTTCTTCCAAACAGTTATAATTAACTCAAATTTAAGGTAGATTTGGCATTGGTGAAATTTAAGAATTCTGAAAATACGTTATGCCTAATAAATAAAACATATTGATTCCAAGATTAAACTCCCTATATCCTGGGGCGCCTGGGTGGCGCAGTCTGTTAAGCGTCCGACTTCAGCCAGGTCACGATCTCGCGGTCCGTGAGTTCGAGCCCCGCGTCGGGCTCTGGGCTGATGGCTCAGAGCCTGGAGCCTGTTTCCGATTCTGTGTCTCCCTCTCTCTCTGCCCCTTCCCTGTTCATGCTCTGTCTCTCTCTGTCCCAAAAATAAATAAACGTTGAAAAAAAAAAATTTAAACTCCCTATATCCTTATTTATTATTCTGTCCACATTGTCTGTCAACAACTGAAAGAAAATTGCTTAATTCCTCTTTGGATTTTTGAGGGTTTCTTCCCCTAAAATATTTTTGGTTTTATATACTACTTTAATGGATTATTCTGTGTAAAGATCACATCTTTGGGAATTTTAATTTAACTTAATTTCAAGTTTTATCTTTTTTTTTTTTTTTTTTTTTTTTTTAGTTGTTCCTTTGCTTTGATCTATTTTGCCTGGAATTAACATTTTTCTTTTCTTTCAATTTGTCTTCCAGAATGTAATTACGTACGTGTATGAAATGATGATGAGAAATTTATCATTTTACCTAGACCACATATATTTTATATTATATATAACCAGCTTTTATTGAAATGATGTGGATTTTGTCAAAGACAAGTTCCACAGAACACAGTTAAATAGGCAAGAAAGATTTCCTCTGAGACCATTGCAATAAGGGAGAGAGATTGAACTGAACTGACTGAAACAAAGGGCTGGGCAGTTTTTAGACCCTCAGGTTAGCTAGTGAAGAGTTACTGGAGGACTCTGGGGAGGTGAGTTTCATCAATATGATTAGGCCACATGGGTTTGCTGATTTCCTACCTACTTAAATTAGGCTCCTACCATCCTACAGAGAGGGATAGAGGGGGACTTTCTCTGTTTCAATGATTACATTTCAAAGGCCTGAGAAGATTATTCTTGGGTTTTAGACTGGCAAAAGGCTGGGATAAGACGTACATCTCCCAGGTCAGAGAAGAATTTACAATTTCAAGTTTTCTAAAGTAAATGCTCTATGTAAAGGGAAGTCAGAGGCCTATGGTCATAAAGAAACTTGTCTAAAGTTTGGTTCAACAGAGGGCAATGCAAAGGCTGTCTTGGTCAGTTTTATAGCTAGTTTATTATTTCTTTCACATATTTGTCTCCTTCAATGATTCTCTAGCATTATTTTGGTGTTTACTATCAACATTTATTTAGACATTTCCAAGTTTCCAGTTATCTTTGCCCACAACTACTTCTTTCCTATTAGGTAATTTCCTCTACAATTTTGCATTGGTCTCAAACTTGGCCTCTAAGTTTCGATGTTTTTTTCTTTCTTCTCTTTCTTTGAGGAGATGAGGGGAATCCTGGACTGTAACTTCCCTCAAAATCACCTGGGTGGGTTTTCCTTAGATCCTTCACTGTTCATATGGAGAGCATTAGAGTCCTTCCCAATATTAGGTAATGTTAATAAGAATGTTAATGTTAATGAAAACAGACCCAGAATTCAAAAGCTTACAGCATTGGAGACAAAGGTAGAAATTAGTCCTGGGGGGTCTGTCAAGAGAAAAATCCTCTCTGTGCTGGTTTGGGCTCACCTCTGCGTTGGTCATGAAGTGTATTGAAGTGTATTCAAGGTCAGCCTTAAACTGAACTGTTTTTCAGTTCACCTGGCAATGATTCGAGGGACAGCACACAACCTTCCTGATGCCTCAGGTTCTAGCCAAAGCCATTTGAAGTAATAGTGCTGGGCCTCAGATCTCCCACAAGTCACTTAAGAATGCTGTGAAAGCATAGCAGTTAAAGGGATTCCACAGTGGAGCCATTGCTGTGGCCACACCTCACCTCCATTCCTCATTCTTACAAACAATGTCACTTTAGTGGGATTTTGCCTGAATTTCATCTAAATCAGATGGAGTAGTTCTGAGTCAGCCATTGTTTTCTCTCCTCTGTCTGGCTCCTGCTGCATTAAATCCCACACAGATCCTCTAAGGTTATGGCAAATGGATGGTACTTTATACTGTTTCCAAATTGCTGATACTGCAGTTCCAACACCCATGCAGTCATGTACACACACACACACACACACACACCCCATCATTTTTGTCCCTTGCTCATTTCTTGAGTCAAATGAGATGAGATGAGGGTTAGGATTCTATGATCACATCACTGTATTTTCCACAATTCTTTGTCACTGGTTTTTTGTTGGTGGTGGTGGTGGTGGTTTTGTTTTGTTTTTCAGGATTGAAACTGGTTGGAAACTAACCTGAAAGAAGGGGAGATACTAAGGAGCTAGGAATAACATTGTTCACCAGAAATCTAAAAGCTGCAGGAGCCTGCATTTGACACAGTCAATTTTTTCTTTTGATCTCTTCTAACTATTGTATAAACGAAAAGCATTTGCTAGCATTCTATTTTTGAGGATAAGAGATGAGACTAACTTGGACTCTTGGAATGTGTAGCACAGTGTGAGTACTTCGTTGACCTAGAAAAGCTCTCCAAAGGAACCGAGAAACAATTAGAAATTTAAATGCATGAAAATGGAGACATATTTTATGTTATGTCACATGTTTCAATTGTACTACTGGGGGGTAAAGACCTTCTATGACTTTGTTGGTGGATTTTTTTTTTAATGCTTAATGTATAAAAGGAGATGTTCTTAACATAGCTTACTTTTAATCAGAGGATCTCAACGTATTTTACAGGTAGCTATTCATCCTTTAAAAAAAAATGATTCTTAAACCAGGAAAATAAATAGGCCTTTTCATCTCCAAACAAAAGAATTAACAAATAGAAAACATATTCAGCCTCAACTGTATGCCAGATATAGTGTTAAATGCCTGCAGGCTACACAGATACAAGACAGAATCTCTACCCTCTGGAAACTTTATACATAAAGTAGTTCCCTGGTGGTTTCCTGATACAATTATTGGAAAGTGACAACCACCACATGGTCAATACAGATAATGGGGAAGGGAAAAGTTTCCCTGAAGAAGCTGGTATTATATCAATTTTGAAGGGCAATGTATGGAGTTGGAGAAAAAAATAACAAGCATATTTCATTCCACATATATTTCTAACCCTTGAAAACACAGCACCATTTATGGAAATATGTCTGTTTTTCTTGTAAGCCCCTTTGGGCTTGGTAACTCTAATCAATTGCCTTTCACCCTGATTATCTATATCTGGCGACTCTTCATTTCCCACTCTAAAAGTCCTGTTGGGCATCAGAATCACCTGAAGCGCCATTCAAATATAAGTGCCTGGGCCCCAGAATGAAAGGTTTGATTCAGTAGGTCTTTGGTGGAGTGTGATCATTTGCAAGTTATGCTGCAAGTTATACTAGGTCATGCTGCTGCCACTGGTCTGGAAGACCACTTCCCTGGGTTCTAAAACTACTATTATTTTTTTTCTTTTCTTCATTTTTTTCCTTTCTTTTCTTTCATAGTTATTTATTTATTTATTTATTTATTTTGAGAGAGAGAGAGAAAGCACAAGTTACGGAGGGGCAGACAGAGAGGGTAAGAGAGAGAATCCCAAGCTGGCTCCATACTGACAGTGCAGAGCCCAACAAGGGGCTAGAACCCATGAACTATGAGATCGTGACCTGAGCAGAAGGGATGTTTAACCAACTGAGCCACCCAGGCACCCCTGTCATTTTTTATTTTAATGCTTTTTTTGATCTGGGCATGGTGGAAACACAGAGCTGCACCATTGTCATTCTGGTCAATGATACCTCTGAAACAATGGATCTGTTGTAAAGCAGTGCATCACAAACTTTAGTATGCATATGAATCATCCAGAGGCCTTGTTAAAATGCTGATTCAGATTCAGTGGGTCTGAGGTGAGACCTCAGATTTTGCATTTCTAACAGGCTCTTAGATGGTGTGTATTACACTAGGAGGAGCCAGGCGCTAAAGGACATTGGACACAGCACCTTAACAACCATATTAGTGTTTTTCACTTGCAGATGAACTTCTTTTCAGGGACAGCTCATCTCCCAAATTCATCTAATTAATTTTACTGCTTCAGTTACATTATCATTGTCAACTACTCCCAATAGAAAAGACTGTTTTGCATTCACAGAAAACACAGAATAAGGCAAAGTGGACCTTAAATATCTTTCAAATTAATCCCTTCATTTTACTTATCAGGACATTTTTCTGGTCCCACATCTGATTAGAAATAAGAATATGGTGTAATCATTTGAGGTCTCTTCTTTTGTGTTTTTTTTTTTTGGGGGGGGGTGCAGATTTAATCTAAATAAAGAGCAGTTCCTTAAGTGGCAGCAGCAGTTTATGAAACCAAGGTAGTAGAATGATCCTTCTAGACCTATAGAGATGTTAATGACCTTCACCTGTTTCTTTTTATGGCCATGAAATGAAATACATATTTTACAGCCCGGTGTTCCTGAAACTAGTTAGTGATTATTAGCAGGCCCTCAAAGAAACATGAGTCATTTCTTAGGTAGTGCCACAAGATGCTTCATTTGAGATATTTACACAGACTTCTTCATAACAATAATTAGAGTGATGAACACATCAAAAGAAGATATTTCTGTGTGTCAGTTCCATGTGAATTTCAATATGGTACATCCCCAGCACATTCTATTCCCTATAAAGAATGAACAAGGCAAGAATCTTTCCCAATCTTTCAGCTATCCTGAATGTGTTAGGCGGGAGGAATCACATCCTGATTTCAGCAAAATTTCTGAAATGGCAAGAGAATGCCTTTGTTCTTACCCTGTGAGAGGGATATTTACAGAGAAAATTATCCTTAGAAAGGTTTGTGGGGTTTTTTTTGAAGATTTATTTTGCTCATAAGAAGACAAAATACAAGAACATTTTGAATTGACCAGCATTAACTTTCAGTTCTCACTCTTTCCACATACAAGTTTAAGACAAATATGTTGTGCATTGCTCTCAATCAGTCCTAGAAATTGGAAATAGTTTTTCCTTAGGAGAAGATAACTTGTGTATCTTTAGAAAGAGTATTTAAACCTCTTTAAAGAAACTATAAATTCCTAGTTCTTTTGTATGCTATAAATTCTCAGTTGGCCTAATGAAAAGCCAATATTTCCTCTAAGACAAAATCTTATTTCACTCATCTACCAATGCATCCATTTATCAAAGTGTCAGTATAACTCAGCTTTTGATATTAAGTGCTGTATATATTTATAGTGAAAAATGGATGGAATAGGTTACTATCCTTAGTATTGTTGCACGCAAAGCAGCAACTATACTTTTATGCTTACTGTCATAATTCCTTAGAGAATAAATCAATTTGCCCACTTTTGAATAGTATTTTCAGAGAAGCTATTACTTTCAAATATTGCCATTTCATATTCTCAAACTCAAGCCCTTACATAAATAAACTTTATCTTTTTAAACAATTTCACATCTCTATATAATATGAATATAAATTATAACCTGTTTTTCCTGTGTTTCTCGAATATAGGCTTTAAGATTCAACTAGAGTATACATCACAATTTTTTAAATGAAATTGACTATATTGTTTCAAGTCACTGGCACTTGGAAAACTAACATTTAAGTGATTTTATGCTTAACATTTCATAAATCCCAGAAATAGGCTTATTTAATATTTCATACATTCTTTCTGTTCCTTATGGTTTGAATGCCATTATGACTAAAAAGTTGAACCTAGTTCATTTTAACATTTAGGTACCAAAAGCAGCCTAAGTTTTGGGAAAAGAAGTGGGGGGCAAGGCAAAGAGAGGAAAGAATGGAAGTGAAGAGACATGCAAAAATAAAGGGAAAAGAGAAACAAAAAGAAAAAGAGAAGAAATATAGGAGGCAAGAAGAAGGTAAGGACAAAGGAGTAAAAGAAAGAAAAAAAAGACAGAGTGGGAGTGTAGAATGCCATCAAGGGTTGCCTTGGATGCCACTCCGAAAATTTCTTTGTGATTCACATTTGAGTGATTCACTGGAGCCAACTATGGCTTTTTGTGTTGCGCATATTATAGATTGGTTTATTTCTGAAGACAAAATGCCTCCTTGAGGTAGTATTAAGCAATCTGGCTCACAGCCATTCTCAGTACGTGAGCCCGGGGAAGTCATTTCGCCCACATTCTCCAGTTTTACCATGAATCCTATAAGCACCCAAATTGTAGATCTTTTGTGAAGAATAAATGAGTTAATTGATATCAAGCACTTATAAAGATGGATACACAGAGACATCACTCAATAAATGTTTGCAATTAGTACTGGTGAAACTTTGCCACTCCACCTCTAATTTAAGAAAAATAAACATGATGTTAAATGCTCATATCAATTGCTTCATGTAAGCCTATAACTCCATGCCCATCGTAGTCCTACAAAGAAACACTATACACTTAAAATTTTTAACCAAAGAGAGTTTAGGGACACCTGGCTGGCTCACTCAGAAGAGTATGAAACTCTTGATCATGGGGTCCTGAGTTTGAAACCCATGTTGGGTTAGAGATTACCAAAAAAGTAAATAAATAAACTTAAAGAGAGTTTAATGAAGATATATGTGTGTATATATATATATATATATATACACACACATATATATATACATATATATATAATATATATTATATATTATATAGAAGTGCAGTGTTGAGTGGAGATCTACAGAGGATGGTGAAGAATTCTAATAGAAACAGCAAGAAGCTGCTACCCATCCCCACTCCTTGTTCAGAAGGGGCAAAGGGAAGATACTTTGTTATCATATCCAAGTGGAAACTGTGGCTGGGGAAGACCTCCCATCTTGAAGGTCCATCTAAAAGTATCTGTGACTATAGTACAAACATAGCTTGACAATGACACTCTGACATCTAGATCAGATAATTCTGTTGTTGTTGTTGTTGTTGTTGTTGTTGTTGTTGTTGTTATTGTTGGCAGGAAGATATCTTGTGTATTGTAGGATGTTTAGTAGCATCCCTGGCTTCTACCCCACTAGATGCCCAGGAATACCTCAGTCTTGACAATTTCTTGTCTTGACAACCTTAGTCTTGACAATAGAAATACCTTCAGATTTTGCCAAACGTTCCCTAGGAGGCAAAATTGCTCCAGAATGTGAATCTACTACTATAGAAGAAACCAGTCACTCCAGAATAATAGCAAGGCCAGACTGGATGGCAAGGAATAAATACTCTTACCTCCTGTTTCCTATTACCATTGGGTACCTCTTATTACTGAAACTAATTGAAGCCAGATAACAAGGGATCTTGGGTCATAGAATGAGCCTTCTTAGGCACAAGGCAAGGCATAGAAGGGTGGGAAAGTGTTTAAGTGGATGAAAGGAGAATGAGCACAATGCAGTCCAAAGATATGCAGTAAGTTAGAGTTACCTTGATCCTTTTTCAGTAGTCATGAGCCTTTGGGGTGACATAAGGAGACAAGGAGCACCACAGCTTACAGAATCTTAGGAAAATGTGTTGGTGCCCAGGTCACCAGCTGGACACTAGGAGAATGACAGCCTAGATGAATATAAAAGTCTCTCTCCATCTTGCATTGCAAGTAAAAATAAGGTACAAGGAAGGAAAGAATCCCCTCATATATGACCCCCTCCCAGATCCAGCCTAATTTAAATAGTATAAAGATGAACATTATATAATGGAGGATGGGGAAGATGTTCAAGAAAGAAAAATGTAAATCATCATGCTCCTGTTAAATCTGTCCTAAACTAAGAGATATTTTGTCAGGAGGGAAATCTTAGCATCTTGTGACAACCTGTATACTGATCCTTGTGGTCTAGCATTGATAAATCAGATAAATACCACTAATGCCCATATATCCTGCTATTAAATAGCAGGATTCCACTCATCTCTCTCAATAAATTCTTTCTGGAGGGCTGCCATAAAAAAATGACATAGGCTGGATGACTTAAACAGCCATTCTAGAGACTCAGAATTCTAAGATCAAGGTGTTGGAGAGGTAGGTTTCATTCTGAGATCCCCTTTCTTGGCTAATAGGCATCTCGTGGTGTGTTTACATAGCCTTTATATGTACATGGAATGACAGAACAAGCTCTCTGGTCTTTTCTTATAAAGACACTAATCCTGGGGAGCCCAGGTGGCTCATTTGGTTCAGCATCTGACTCTTTTTTTTTATTTATTATTTATTTTTTTTTAATTTTTTTTCAACGTTTATTTATTTTTGGGACAGAGAGAGACAGAGCATGAATGGGGGAGGGGCAGAGAGAGAGGGAGACACAGAATCGGAAACGGGCTCCAGGCTCTGAGCCATCAGCCCAGAGCCCGACGCGGGGCTCGAACTCACGGACCGCGAGATCGTGACCTGGCTGAAGTCGGACGCTTAACCGACTGCGCCACCCAGACGCCCCTTGCATCTGACTCTTGATTTTGGCTCAGGTCACGATCTCACAGTAGTGAGACTGAGCCCCACATTGGGCTCCATGCTGACAGTGCAGAGCCTGCTTGGGATTCTCTCTCTCTCTCTCTCTCTCTCTCTCTCTATCCCTCCCCAAGTCTCTCTCTGTCTCTCTCTCAAAATAAATAAATAAACATTTTTAAAAAATACACTAATCCTGTGGAATCAAGACCTCACCTTTATAACCACACTTAATCTTAATCTTTCAGCCTTAGAAGCTCCATCTCCAAATACAGCCACACCAGGGGTTAGGGCTTCAAGGTATGGATTTGATGGAGGACACATACATTGGGTCTGTAACAGTACCCCACTGCAAGACCATTGATGAGGTCAGAGATGCAAGAGTGCTGCTCTTCCACAGAAAAAAGAAGGGCTTCTTTACAAGTATATGTCACCTTTAGTACTCAGTGCGTTACAAAGTCCTTCATGAACCTTTTCATCAACTGCTGATCAGAAGCAATGGACAGGAAGGGAATGTTGTTTCATTATCTTTTATTCTCCCTAGTCTTCCTGGTACCAATCTGCACAAATTCTCCCTCTGCCACAAGTCACATGACATAAACACCCCACCCATCAAGGAGATATAGGTGGAAAGTATATTGTCTACACACACTGGTAGCTTGTTGACTTTAGGTTAATCCCAATGAAGTAAACTACAACTGTTTAAAATTTTTTTCTAAGTTCATTTATTTATTTTGAGAGAGAGAGAAAGAGACAGTGAGCATGTGCACACGTGAGTGGGGGAGAGGCAGAGAGAGTAGGGGAGATAGAGAATCCCAAGCAGGGTCCATGCTGTCAGTGCAGAGCCCATCATAGGGCTGGATCTCATGACCATGAAATCACGACCTGAGCCGAAATCAAGAGTCGGCCACTCAACTGACTGAGCCACCCATGTGCACCAAACTACAACTTTTTTAAATGCTATATAATTTATTATTCTCACTGGGTGATCATCTCTCAGTCTGAATCAGTGCGGTTTTACTACATGTTTAGCTAAAATGATAATGTTACTTTACCATGTTTTCTCGTAGTTAAATAGAAATTATCTACCATCCTAGAAAATAGTACTTTGGGTTGCCATATAGAATCCACATAAAGTTAAATCTATCCAAGAATACTATGAGCTCTTTTTCTATCAAACTCTCAATGCTTGACTCAGGTCCAAGAAACTGAGTTCCAGGACTTCTCTGAGGGTCTAAGTTCATGATGAAATCATAAACTTATTTTTAATAACTTATAATAGTATGGTATAAATAAATTTATTTATGATAAATGTGTGGTATTATTTAACAATAAGCCAGAAAACCACTATTCAATGGCACTCTAAAAATCAGTTATACCTTGAGCTTCTTAGTAAGATTCAATGAGCGTGAGCTGTCTTGATAAAAGACTATGGTCTATCTGCATTAAGATACAGTTCAAAACTAAAAACTTCCAAACTAAACTGTTAAGAGCAGTGGGAAATTCTGAATCTGGGCTGAATACTCTGGGTCAATCACCCAAAGGTCAGGATCTAGGAGGAACACATAGAACTAGAACACAGTATACAGGTTAGAAGTGGCCTGCTTGGGTTGTCAGATGTGAAAGGTACCTGAATCATAATAGAGCTACATGCATTCATTGAGGTGGTTTGGTAGGAAAAAGGGAAAATACATTTGGGTCAGGAAAGAAAAGTAGAATATTATAGAAATGGTGTGTAGTGGGAATAGATAGAAAAAAAAATAATCAAGTGCAACATGATGGATTTACCAAACTCCTTTGGAGTATATCAAAAGATTCAGCTACTCAGTTTAGCTTCGTTCTTAAAAAGGGACCCATAGAGGTAGTCTGCAAAATTAATACTCTGTAGTGCTAGGGAACTATAGGCATATGGCCATGGTGGTCGACAGGGGAGCATGATACTATGGGGCAAGTAAGATCTTTGGGTGAGCAGCAACTGGAGTTGGGGGTGATGGGTGGAGAGTGGGAGAACAGCTCTGTGGTTGCAAACATACCTTCTATGATTTATTACCATAGATGGTGAATTTCATCAATTATATGTCAACTCTAACTACTTCCAGTGGCAGAAAACACCCTTTTATAGTCCCCTCTGCATATGAGTATCAGGTTGCTCTAAAGCAAGGATGAATTTAATGACCTTTCCCTAAGTTTCTCCTAGTCATTGTTGCTTACTTGCTAACACTTTGGGGTTTTAATTCTTTTTCTTTTTTTTAAATTTATCGCTTGATGGAAATAATTGGGAGGTTTGAATATTTTTCAACAGCGGGAGTCTTTATTAGCTTTTAAGTAGATAAAAATATCCTTTCTTCCCCATAGTGCAAAGTGGAATGGGCTATTACTACCATCCCAGTAAATTAAATTACTTAAAAAAAAATAAAAGAAATAGATTGTGAAAATGTTTAGCCAAAGGAGTTCTCCAGCTGACTGAACATTTATGGGCACTTTGCCATCAAGGCAAGGTAAATTCACCTACAAGTAGCTATTTAAAAAACATGTGTATGATGTAGTTGTTAAACTTACCCAACTGAATTCCACCTAACTTTAGACAAAAGAGTAGAAATATACATAACCAAATTGATAATAACTAAAAGCCGGGCAGAACAATCACCTACAAGAATATGAATAGGGCCAAGTGAAGAAACACAAATTGGTGAGACAGAATAATTAGCAGTAATGAATTGAACTTAAGAAAAAGGGAAATTTAATTGGAGAGTAAGAAGCACACACATGTGCACCATGTTTGGTGACTTCAGACTGGGAAGTAATCTGCTTTGTTTTGAGCCAGGGAGTCTTCAGGCAGGTGTGGGGAATTGGGTAAATCACAATGTGTACTCCCTGCTGGGCCTACGTCTTTAAAGGAAAGCGATCTAAATTTAACAAGAAGTAGTGTTTTCAACCTTGGTTGCACATTTGAGCGGGTACTTTTTAAAAAATAGAGTGGCCTGGGCCATACCCCAGAAACTCTGATTTGATTGATCTGGGATAGGGACCAGACTTAAGTATTTTTAAAATCACTGCAGAGGGTGTCAAAGTTGCATCCAGGTCTGACAACCATGGTTTAAGCGCAGTCTGTATGGTTGATGAAATCCCAAATGGCTAGTGAAAAGGAAGGTGAGGATCGCCCTTTCTTCACTTTTATTAAAGGTGGCAAGGGTCAATTGTTTTCTCAGCAGCCGCTGAGAAAGCTGCTGTCTCGATGTCCTGCCCCAGAGCTATGGTCAGTCTTACCTGCTTATCACAACTTAGGGATGCTTCATCTGTAAGAAACTAAGGCAACACTCTCCTCTCAGTGTTGAGCTGAGAGGTGAAAATAATGGAGGAAGAAATTGAGGATGTGGAATCCATTCCCTGCAAGGGCAAATTGTAGGTGAGTTGGATAGACTATTAATATTTTTAAAAGACTAACCTGAGCAGTGGGCTCTCAATGGCACAAGGAAGCCATGTGCCGTGGCAACAGTAGCAGAATCGGGTTGACCACATTTAGAAGCCACATGTGGCATGAGACTTTCTATTGGTGACTTCATAAGCATCCATTCTTTGGATTAGGAAACACCTGATAAGCATCTCACTTCCTCTTCTGTCCTCCTTATCATTTTGCATATACCTCTACTATTACATTGTACCATAAATGATGTCACATTGTAAAAATCTGCTCACATTTGTCTTCCATATTAGGTTTTAGGTTCCTTAAGGTCATGGACACCTTTAGTCATTCTGTTACCTATAGCTCTCAGTACAGTGCTGGGCATGCCGATATTTGTATATAGAAAGTGTTTGTGCCCCATCCTTCATCCCTGTTTAAATTTAAAGCAGAGAATTGGGTGAGAGGCAATGGAAAAAGACAAAGGAAAGGACGTTCACAGTTTTGGAGGCAAATGTCTTCCACATAAAACCCAATTCCCTCACAAATACCTCTCATAAATTCATACATTGTTTTAGCACACATTTGTTGAAATATTCTAGGAAGGCAATACCAAATCAGTCTGAAACATTCTGTGACAGCATGGAGCTCATACTGGGAGAAAACAGACAGTAAAGGAGCAAAGATACACATGATCACAGATACTTAACATTTTGATAAATGCTGCGAAGAAAAAAACCAGGGAACTGAAATAGGGAATGGCTTACATGTGTGAGTAGTGATGGAGCGGCATGTTAGACAGGGCAGTTTGGGAAGGCCCCTCTAGAAACGTGACATTTAAGCCAGGACTCAAAGGATCAGCATCATCCTACTGAAAAGATTTGGAATAAGAATATCCCAGACAAAAGGAATGGCAAGTACAAAGGGCCAGATATGGGAAAAGGCTTGTTGAGACTGGGAAAGAGAAAGGCTTTTCAACTTCTCCACAAAACAAAACCTGTTTATGGTTAGATGACCCGTGAACTTAACCTCTTTTACAAAAGCAGGAAAGTTCCCTTGGGCCTTGCAGTTATATAAGCTGTCATATACCCAGGGGCAGGTTCACGGGCCTGAGTGTTGCTTAAGATCTTCACTGAAAGGTCATTGGGCGTTTATTCTGCCAGACTGTGTTTGATCTAAATGACCTGAATGGTGACTTCAGAACTCCCACCTGGAGGTTCAAGTCTGACTTCTAAGTACCAAGGTTGTGTGGGTCCAGCTCTTTGTCTGGGATCCACTGAGAGCTTTATTCCAGCGTGGAAGACCTGGATCTTCACAAGAAAACCTGCGGTGCCCACCGGCTGGGAGTGCTTTTCTCCCTCTCTTCACTGATTTGGATTATGCAGCTTCACCTACAGGGAATTAGAATTACATTCGTCTTACTCTATCAGTTCTGAGGAGGCTCTTTGAGGACGGACCTTTATTTTCTTCTCATACACCCAGCACCTACCACAATGCCTAGCTTAGTAAATGAGGCCCAAGCTAAATGGCTTTTATTTTTTTTAATGGTAGAAAATATCCAAAGAAGATAGTTTCTGTCACCTGAAAATTACGTGAAGTTCAAATTTCAGTGTTCACAAATCAATTATTATTGAAATGGAGCCACGCTCACTTGTTTACATTTTGTCTCAGCCTACTATCATGTTACGATGGTAGTCGTTTACTGGTTGTGACAGAGATTGCATGGGTTGCAAGCCTAAAATATTTACTATTGGCCCTTCCCAGAAAAAGTTAGCTAACTCCAGTGATAAATATTTGTTGTGTGAATGAATGGATACATAAATAAGTGCACTATTATGGCAAATTCACTTTATATAATTACCCCTTAATAGTATATACTCAGTGGCAGAGATCCAGGCAGCAACCTAGAGCTTAACACGTTTTATTAAAAAATATGACACCAATATTATTTATGCCTCACTCTGCCATTCGGTTCTAAAATATATTCAATCAGAATAAAAACTTTAATTGCATTTTCTAAATGGACTTCTCCTATATTTGTAATTAGATATACATTGCCATGCCTCTTTTCATTAGGATCAGTCAGTCCCCCAAGAAGTTCTATTTAAACTCTATTAGAATCAGGTTACTCATCCTATCAAGGTGTACGTCCTTCTGGGGTTTTCTTCCATCTGTAATTGTCATTTGGTTCTAAACTTTTACCCTGGGATGAAAAGGTAGGTACATGAATGCAAGAAACCCAATCACCTTCCTTATATATGATTTTCATTTCATTTTATTTTTACATTTTAAAAACATTTCTAGCTTTTACTGAATACCCACTGCACTATTGAATTGCATGCTTTGGGAGGATCACAAAGGGAATATATCTTCAAAAGCCAAACAAATCAGTCACATTTGGATTAGACGAGATACAGGCTCTTGCATAAAACAAATTAAGGACACTATTAAGAATTTAACACAATTTTATACAGAACTACAGAAATTCCTATGGAAACTAGAAATAAGCTACTCGGAACATTGTGGAGAAACTAGAAGTGACCCTGAAAGAAAAAAGGTCTCTCATGCCTGCTGCTTGCACCTTCCCACCATTTCCAAATTTCTGAGAAGGGATTGCAAAGTAAATCTTACCCTGAATCTGTTACATGTGCTAATAATTTTTGTTTTTGTTTTCTTTTGTTCGGTTTTGTTTTTAAGTTTCCAGCAGTAGTGATTGCTGCCTTCTATTTCAGCAACACTTGTCTTCTGTACATCACTGTATATCATCAAAACTTCCATAACTTTTTTCAGAGGAGAAAGATGTGGATTTTGAAATTTCATTGTGTCTATTTTTTATTGCAGTATTTATGTAGATTTCACTTCGATAGGATGTTTGCTTGTAGTGCACTATTAGGGAGTCCTTCCTCTTTCAAATTCAGAGGCCAGAGCAACAGAGGGAAAGCCTTTAGAAGTTAATACTAGCTAATTAATCCAGCTCATTAGCCCAAAACCTCACTGAACACTGAGAGTCCTGCTAATGTAATAAGCTTTCCAGTTAATGGAGTCAAAGCTAACTTCAAAGTACAGCTAGTACCTCATTCATTAAGTTAATCAACTCTCTGGACACCTCACACGCAAGGTGGCCTGGTAGGAGAGCAATAAAGATGTAAGTGGATGTTCTGTTCTGTTATCCCACGACTGACTTAAAAGTTAAAATTTGGACAACCATGAGTGCACAAATAGTACATGTTCCCATCTTTAAATAAGAACAGAACAAGTAAAGCAAATGCCAACATGCAACTTTTGTCAGGACTTAACTTTAAAAAAAAAATTTTTTTTATAATGTTTATTCATTTTTTAGAAACACAGAGACAGAGTGCTAGCGGGGTGGGGGGCAGGGTTCTGAAGAGGCTGCAGACTCTGAGCTGTCAGCACAGAACCCCACACAGGGCTCGAACTCACAGATAGTGAGATCATGACCTGAGCTAAAGTCAGATGCTCAACTGACTGAGCCACCAGGGCACCCAAGAACTTAACTTTAAAATGGTCTTGGGGCACCTGGGTGGCTCAGTTGGTGAAGCGTCAGACTTCGGCTCAGGTCATGATCTCCTGGTTCATGAGTTTGAGTCCCGCATTGGGCTCTGTGCTGACAGCTCAGAGCCTGGAGCCTGCTTTGGATTCTGTGTCTCCCTCTCTCTCTCTCTCTCTCTCTGTCCCTCCCCCACTCACGCTCTGTCTCTCTCTCAAAAATAAAATAAACATTAAAATGGTCTGAATAGGGGCACCTGGGTGGTTCAGTCAGTTGAGCATCTGACTTTGGCTCAGGTCAGGATCTCAAGGTTAGTGAGTTCAAGCCCTGCATTGGGCTTGCTGCTGTCAGCACAGAGCCTGCTTGGGATCCTCTGTACGCACCCCTCTCGCTCTGCACTTCTCCCGCTCACGTGCTCTCTCTCAAAAATAAAAATAAAAACCTTTAAAAAATAATTAAAATGGTCTGAATAGTCCCATCAAGATGAAAAGCCAACATGTACTGTGTTTAGTATTGTGTATTTTGCATGCTAGAGCTACTTGGTACACACTTCAGCCCATAAACAAAACAGAAGTTACCAATTTGCACCAGTATCTTTTGTTTTTCTTTAGAGATTTTCAAAACCAAAGATCAGTAAATTTAATAAGTGTTTGTGACAAATATTAGTAGATTATTTTGAGTTTTTTCGTATTTATTACTGATTTAATCTTCAACATTTATTTATTTTTGGACAGAGAGAGACCGAGCATGAACGGGGGAGGGGCAGAGAGAGAGGGAGACACAGAATCGGAAACAGGCTCCAGGTTCTGAGCCATCAGCCCAGAGCCCGACGCGGGGCTCGAACTCCCGGACCGCGAGATCGTGACCTGGCTGAAGTCGGACGCCCAACCGACTGCGCCACCCAGGCGCCCCTAATCTTCAAAATAAAGTGTGGGAAAAAGAAGCTTGCTGTTGTTCTTTCCTTCAACAAATAACGTGAATACCTGGTATGCAGCCAAGCAATGTCAGGATGATGAGTTTCAACTAAAATGCACTTTAGGGGTGTCTGGGTGGCTCAGTCTATTGAGCGTCTGACTTTGGCTCAGGTCATGATCTCGCATGAATTCGTCCCGCATCGGGCTCTGTGCTGACAGCTCAGAGCCTGGAGCCTGCTTGGGATTCTGTCTCCCTCTCCCTCTTCCCCTCCCCTGCTCATGCTCTGTCTCTGTCTCGATCTCTCTCAAAAATAAACATTAAAAAAATTTTTTTTAATAAAATAAAATGCATTTTAAATTGTTTCTAGTTTCATTTTTAGTAAATCTTGACTTTTTCCACTAATCACTGTGATTTATTGTCTTCTCTTAAATTCTTGAATCTTATTTCTCGAGATTCTTCTTTATTATTGTTACTGCTTGGGGAGTAAAGTCTTTGTGTGTGTATACAGTGTTAGGATGTTAGAGATTGCATGGACCTCTTTTTTAAAGAGATAGGCTTTGTGGGGCACTGGGTGGCTAAATCGCTTAAGCTTCCAACTTCAGCTTAGGTCATGATCTCACAGTTCCTGGGTTTGAGCCCTGCGAGGGGCTCTGTGCTGACAGCTCAGAGCTTGGAACCTGCTTCAGATTCTGGGTCTCCCTCTCTCTCTGTGCCCTTCCCCTGCTCACACTCTGTCTCTGTCTCTCTCAAGAATAAATAAACATTTAAAAAGGAGAAGAAGAAGAAGAACTCACCATTTCCTTAAATAGGAGGTGAGTTTTCTGGTATAGTTATACTCTGGCTTTACTCAGTGTTACACAATATGAATCCTGAAGGTAAGGCTTATTCTGCTTTTTCTCAACCTCTGATGTTACCCTGATTTTTCTCATGACCAGGAATTGCCCCAACCCTGCCTTTTCTTCCTACCTCACTGGTCTTAGCTACTCAAAGCTGCTGACTGTTTTATAGTCCTGCAAATGGCCTTTCCCTAATCTCAAGCAGCTTTTCCTCTGGTTGCATTTTATTACATGCTAGTAAATTTTTCTTTTAATTTATTCTCCTCTATACTGTATGTTACAGGAACTACTAAGAGTTTTTGATTTGGTGATGGAAAAACAAATGAACAAACATCTATTAAATAAAATCTTTGTTCATCTGAGTGCTAACTTGGAAAGATAGTACTCAGGACTCAATTTTCCATCTTGACCTTTGGGTTCAAGGTACTTTTTCAAAACTGTGCTTTAAAATAAGCCGTATAACAAATGTTTTAGAAATAATGTCAAGTGATATTGAAAGTTTTACTGTTCGATGAAAAGAAACTAATACTTAGATAATTGTGTTTTCTAATTAAGAAGCCAGCCTGCATTTAAAAACAATAAATAAGAATGTTTCATTGTCGAATGGATTAAATAATGTTAATTTGACGAGTTGATTTAGATTCATTTCTTACCTTGTGTCCCTTTTTTATATTACAAATGCCTTCAGACATTCAAAACCTAAAGAGGCAAAATTTATGAAAGGACAATTGTTATTTTAATTCTTTCAATTGAGAAGGGAAGAATTAAAGCAGGTTTGTAGGAATTGTCAATGTCATAGTTCAGTCCAATGTCTCATATGCTTTTTGGAATGAAGGGCAGTAGCTGAGCAATTCTGCTCCTCTGGGGCCAGCTGGAGTGCGGGGGGTGGGGGGGAGGGTTTGCTCCTGGACTCATGTGCCTGATGAACTTCTGTGGGCCCTAAGGGACGCTGGCTGGTCTAAGATGCCTCCATGGCTCCAGAGGGCCTTCCACTCTCCAGTGGTCTAGACTGGGCTTGCTCACGTGGCGGTGGCTAACCTGGCCAGGATCCTAGGAACCTTGTGACCCAAGCAGCACTTCTGCTGCTGTGTACTACGGGGCAAAGAAAATCACAAGACCAGCCAGTATTTATTCTACATTTTGATGAGGGGAGCTAGAAAGAACTGTGGTCATTCGTGTGATCTACTATGGCTGGAACGTGCAAAATTTTGAAGCTGTTGCCCTGTGCTCAGTCAGATGAAGGAAGCTGTTGGGCATCAAGATGTGAAGATAACTTGTAGAGATTCTCAGTCCTGATTGACGGAGAAGGCCCTGGTGACATTCGCGTTCCTAGTGTCAATTGTTTTTGAGACCCAGTGGTACTTGCTTTTTTTAGCTGTAAAATCCTTTCTTGTGTCTATGAGTCCATTAAATCTCCCTTTTACCCAATGTACTTAAAGGAGCTGAGGTTCCATCAGCTTTGATCAAAATTCCTGAAAAGAAAAACAAAAACAAAAACAAAAACAAAAAACAACCTCTAGCCAAATTTGTTTACATTTTCTTAGGCCCTGTCCATTCCTGTCACAGACTAACATAGCGAGTAGAATAAAGGCTAAATTATATGCTCATTTAGCTATTTCCCTTCATTTTTAATCTATTTTATTTCCAATAAACCAAGTGTCCATCTCCATTAAGCAATTCAACTACATTGAATTCCTCATCTGGATTTGTAGGATGGTACTTTTTAAATGGTCTGAGTGGTCAGACACTACCCTTTAATTCCAAAAATTAGAGACTAAATGTCATTTAGGAAATTGAAAATCAACTTTTTATGACTTCAATTGAAAGAACTCATACTGAAATGTGAACAATGTTCATGAAAAGTTAATAAATAAGACTAATGATAGTGCACGGTAATTTTAAAATGATCAGACTATTAAACTACTTATAACTAATGCTAATACCTTTGAGAAAAGAGGGTAACGATATTGGAATTTCATGCTTATAACAAAACTGAACTTCAAAAGCCTTTCATGATCACATATATCAAGAGCCCATTTCACATTACTCTCACATTAACTACACAGACACATTCATTTCTCATTTTAAATATAATTATTATGGATGTAAAATTATGGGATCTGAATCAATTTGTAGACTCTTGAAACTCTGCATATCCCACTATACTTTTGCCCTTCCTCCCAAGGTTTAAACACGTTCTCTTTTCTTCACTTTCCTCTTTGAATCACCGGCTCTGTGAGCCACCATAATTGAGAGGGGTGGGTCCTTTTCCACCCTCTCCAGCACGGTAGAAAAAACACATATTCTAGGCAAAGGGTAAATGATATTTTCAGAAAGCCAGGACACCCACTAAGGTATCTAAGCTTCTGAGTGCACAAAGTAGGGCTGAGAGCCTCTGTTAATGAACCACTCTGTGACCCCTCAAGACCTTGCATCTCTCGAATGGAAACTGTAAGACAAAACACAGGGAACATTTCCAGGAAAGACACTGTCAGTGTTGAGTTAAGCTACGGTAGATATGTCTTGCCAGTGTATTCCTGCTTTCTTGAGAATCAGTGAATACTTTTAGAGTTATCTGAAATTTATAGAGGTGAATGAGATGTCATTATTACCCCCATTTTCAGGGGATTTGCAGGAAACTCAGCAGGATTAAAGTGACGTATAATTAGTGACTATAATGATTTTCCCCTTTGTAACCTACCTCAGATTTAGTTATGAAATATGCCTTTATAGAAGTTTATGTGCCTCTATAAAAGTTTAAATCCAATTTGAGTTAAAGTGTTCACATTCTTGAGAGAAGCAAATGACAGAATTTCAGGATAGTATATTTCCCCGATGAGATTCCTTCGTTCCATGTACCACACCTATTATCTGTAAATAAAGTGCAGTTTCCAAAGCAATCAATGAGCAGTGAAGCATACGAATGAGGCCATCTTTAAGTAGTGTTGTTGTGCTGTGCCACAGAACGAAGTCCGTCAGAGAGCTGACGGAACACAGGGACCGTTTGGAAAAGCTCTAAGAACACATTTACAAAAATATCAAAGACACATTAAGGGGAACTTAAGGATACTTTGTTTTGACTGCTGGAAAGGAAACAATGATACACACAGGGACCCAGGTGGTTAATGTACTGTACATTATTACTATAAAATACAAGACCTCAGTCTCTTAGCTCCTTGAAAACCACAAAATCAGTTGATTACATAGTGCCCTGCAGAATAGATTTTAAGAGTAAATGAGCAAACATCTCGGATATCCTTTCAGAGCTTGCCAATTTACTGGGCTTTTCAATTCTTGCTATTGGGCTGTTGTGCAGGAGGGAGTTTTACAATGTTTTTTGTCCTGCTGGAAGTTCTAAGCCTGTCTCCAAATACAATAGAGAAAATGGCAGGAGCCCTTGTTCATTGAAGTAAAAAGTAAACTGGTCCAATGTAATAGCAAAACAAATTTTCTGAGTTCAGAGATGATGGAATATATGAACCTGATGTTCTGCAGTTAATGCAGGTCCCTGGACATTTGAATCAACTTAATTTGAAGGTAAATGCCACTGTGGCTTAGATATGAAGTTGTTTGTTCCCATTTTAGTTCAACTTTTGGAACTTTACAATGAAAACGGAACACAGTTCACATATAAGTTTTCATTTGTAGATGAACTCAATTTTAGTAGGGTCTGTAGGACCCTGTCTCACTTTGCATTTACCGCTCATCCAAGTTATGTTTGTAGTTCAGGCATCTTCTCATGGGTGACTGGAGAACTATCCATGGTACTACGAGATAGTGGACAAAACCAGAACGCATGCTTAATGTTTATTTTGATGCCTTTTAGTAATTTGGCTATTTTGTTGACGATGAGTCATTCATTTCAGTGAAAGTGTGCAACACATATTCTGTGACCAGTGAATGTTGCTGTCATTGGAAATCATTTGGTGAATTTTTTTGTTTTAGAGTTGTACTATTCCACCTGTTAACGATGAAAAAGTAAGAATGAAATATGTAAGTCTTAAGAAGGTCTTCATAAAATTCTTTTTGCTGAAATGTCACAATGAAGTGGTTTCATTTCTATGCTTTTTCAGAGTTTTGGTGACCCATGACACTAATCACAGATATCTCTACCTATCTGACACACAGCAAAATCCTATGAGGTGACCTAAAATAGAACTTGCTGACAAACATTTCATGTCTGGACCTGTACTGATTTATAAGGAGAAGTCTATATGAGTAAGAAAAAAAAAAAACCCACCATAGATTGAGGGCAAACCTAACTTTATATTATAAATACATTTTTCATCTAGTAATTCAGCCATGTTGTCCTCTAATTTGTTCCTTGTTCTCACTCTCAGCCCAGAAATTAATGTCTAAGGTCTAAAACATTTCTGTGTCAATAAAAATTTTGACCTAGTATGTATTCTTGTTCAGATTTTTTTGAGAACAGCATTGTATATTCCAGGTTATATCAACATCTTGTTTGATGAGAAATTATCTTTCCTTTACTATTTCTTAAGACTTGATGAAAATAGTGTTGACCTTCCATTTAGAAGTCAACGTGTCTCATCCAAAAATAAAGAAATATATATTGGCTTAATTTTCTCATTCGCTCAGAAAAACTGAGTTATGTGAGTTAGAAAAAAGAGAATCGAAGGGGCGCCTGGGTGGCGCAGTCGGTTAAGCGTCCGACTTCAGCCAGGTCACGATCTCGCGTTTCGTGAGTTCGAGCCCCGCGTCGGGCTCTGGGCTGACGGCTCAGAGCCTGGAGCCTGTTTCCGATTCTGTGTCTCCCTCTCTCTCTGCCCGTCCCCCGTTCATGCTCTGTCTCTCTCTGTCGCAAAAATAAATAAACGTTGAAAAAAAAAAAGAGAATCGTAAAAGAAGCAAGGGAATTTATCTAGCTATTGTGATCACATTAAAATAAAGTACAACCTGAGTATGTGTTTTGAGTATTTTTAGAAGCATCTTTTATTGTGATTCCCAGTTTAACAAATAATCACAGTGTGACTCAGTAAACACACATTCATGAACACGCAAATTTGAAACAAAACTTCTATGAAGCAATTTACCCTTATTCATGATATAATCTAATATTTTCTGTTCCAGTTAATTCAATTTTTAAAATGTTTATCTGGATTCATAATTTGATTTTATAACTTAGTAATGAGTTGTGATCTTCCATAGGAAACATTAATCTATATCTTTAAAAATGTGAGAAAGTGACTTTCATCTTAATAAGCATAGAGGTGTTCAAAACAGAATTCTCATACAAACATAATTTATGTCAAAATTTTGCTTAACACATTAATGAGGATACTAGGAAGAAAACACAAGACCTAGTTGCATGATCATTTGAGGGATTTATATAATAATAGGAAGAATGGATTGTGAAAATAAGGCTGCCAAGTTAGATAGAACACTGGTTAACTTCCTTCAGAACAATTAACCCATAAGGCCTTTGGGGGTTAACTTCTCTACCAAATTATAACACCTTAATTTCTGTAGTTTAACCTACAGAAAGACTCAGATACAGTCTAGTCTATAGTCTAATCGGGAGACAGACAATATATCAGTTATCTTGACAAAGCATTTGCATGAATTGCTAACTAAATACAGAGTTATTAACTCAGCTCGTGCAAAGGTTAAAAGTGCCATAGTGTAACAGAGGCAGCGGCTTTAGAAGTAACTGCCAGCCCTACCACCTGTGGGACCAAGGGGCTAAACGAAGATGTTGGAACTGTAAAATTACAAGCTTGGAGAAAGAGCTTTGCAGAGATGCATCTCAGATTTCCTTGGTGCTGGAGATTCTGAGGGGGACATGATGGGATCAAATGCTGGGAAGACTACAAATCAGAATGGCCTGCTATTGTGGGAAGGTGCTGCTACAACCAATATGAAGGAGTGTTGGTGAGGTAGCTCCCTGGAGCAGGGAGAAGCAGAGAGGAAGCCCACCATGGGGTCAGTTTCGTCCAGCTCCTCTAGTCTTGCCATCTCTCTCCAGTGGGCCCACTGTTAAAGTCTAACAGGGAGCAGCAGGCCAAGCAGCAGTGTAGTTTGCAGAGACCCAGCCTGGCATCATAAAGCCAACTACGGCAAGTGAGTTGGAGCTGGGAGACGATACTTGAAACTGCCACATCTCTTGCCTGAGAGGACAGTGGAGTGTTTGCAATTCTATCACCTGTGGACTTGTTAACCAAGAGTATCAGACTGGATCTAGTGGGTCATGAGAAATGCTTAGTGTGATATCAAGAATTAAGCAACCCTCATATTCCTTTCTCTATTTTTCTTTACCAGAAATTTGTGGTTTAATAAAAAGCTGCACAGACTTGAAATTACTAGCATTTTAATATTTTTAGCTTTTCCTATGAAAAGGGATTTCTATAGACAGCTATTCAGGCATTTTATTCCAACATTAGACACATATTTGGCTTGTTAGCTTGAAATCAATAACATCACATATTATGAACACAAGGATGTGCCCACTTTCATGATTCTTCAGTTCTTGGCCCAGGATTTATAGAATTGTTAGAAATAATCTATAGGAAATTGTGATTATTTTTTAAAAAGTTTAAATAAAACATATATGCCCACAATAAAGATTTTAATTGTATATAAGTATATTTTAAAAGTAAAACTCTATGTATGTTGATATTTGTACTTATACAAAATGAAACATACTGTACATTCTTTTCACATTGTTTTCTCTTAATATCATATCTTGCCATATTACAATAGACAGACACCCCAGTCTTTGTATACCCGTACTCAAGTGTGTGAACTTACCTAACATATTTTAAAATTCCCTGTTGATGGGAATTTAGGTTGTTTTTAACTGTCTGTATGACCATACATAGAAAGATAATAGGACTGAACATGAAAACATCTTTATGATTTTATATATAGTGTATATATATACATATATATGTATATGCATATGTATGTGTATATATACACACTTCATATAAAAGTATACGTAAAAAGTACACACTTTTACATAAACTATATATACACACAACTACATAAAAGGTGTATATATACAAATTATATATACACACATACACACACTGTACATAAAATCATATGTAAGGCTTATGTATCTGGACAAAACAATATCAAGTTAAATACTAACAATCCTTACTCTGTTTAACGTTTATTAATAGCAGAATCAGCATCTGATGCCTTAAAAGGGCAAGAAAGAGAACTAAGTACAATGCCATGAATGCCCTCTTCTTATCTTTCCAGAGCACTTTCTTAATCGGACTTTCTCTTCCTCCCACCCAGATCCCCCACCACGTGAAGCCCTTGCCCTATTACAGCTACGACCAGCCTGTGATCGGCTACTGCCAGGCTCACCAGCCGCTCCGCGTCAACAAGGGCTACGAAGCAGTGTCTCCGGAGCAGGACGAAACCCCCAGCCTGGAGCTCGGGCGCGACCACAGCTTCATCGCCACCATCGCCCGGTCGGCGGCGCCGGCCATTTACCTTGAGAGAATAACAAACTAACGCCAAGGCCAACTCCTCGGGAGGGACCTCGGCGGGGCTGGGGGCGGGGAGGGAAGGCTTCATCTTAAAGGAGAATGGGTGTCCAAAATCGAGCAAGCAAGCCGGCTCATCCTTTCTGTTCAGCCAGGACACACAGGAAAGGAAAAAAGAACTGCTTAAAGAGGGCAGCGGATGCACCTGCAGCAAAACCAGGAGAACACTACAGAACTTTCTTTGCGTCGAAACAAAACAAAACTTCTCCTGGATGTAAATAGTCCAAGTGTCGAGTTCTTATAAAAATAGATTTCACCCTAGCTACATATAGGATTGTTTGTATATTTGCTTTTTCTACACTGCATGGTTCCTGGGCTGGAGAACCACAGGGGGGTGGGGGTGGGGGTGGGGGAACCTGAGCTGGGTGGGAAGTTGGGGTCACAATACACGTTTCCTTGTTAGGTGTGTGTAATTCTTACAGACTTGATTTCAATTGCTTTATTTCATTTTTCCTCTAAAATGCTGTTTGTTCCTGTTTGATTTCTTTTCTTTTTTTTTTTTTTTCCTGGTCAAGTGAATCTGTTTCCAATCCTAAACATGGGCATTAAAGCTTATGTTGTACCAAAAGAAATTTTGCTTTACGACAGGCCACAAAGAAATAAAGTTGACCACAGAGTTTGACAAAACTACTGGAATGAAAATCCACTAAAATCTGGGTGAATGATCCTTCAAAACACACGAAGTACACAGTATGAGGAGTTTTGATTTGCTTTTTTTTCTTATTGGCAGTCCTCACTGTGACTTTTCACTGTGTAAGGATTCTGAAAGGGATCTGTACAGACTTCTGGTTGGAAAGACCAGCAGAAATCTTCTCATATGGATTCAGTCCTATGAAGAACAATGGCCATGTGGTCAATGAATAAAACTGCCAAGTTGACAAATTTCTAAACACAAGATAATGTATAACATTGCTTTTTAAATTAATTATCAATTAGCTTTTGTGTAGTTTTTATCAATAAAAGAAAACATGTTGGAAAAATAAATATATGATTTTGTGGTTGGTATACCACAGCTCACTTAATGTTGAGTGCTTTCTCTCTGTATTGTGAAATCCTTCTAGCCTGTGCCAGTTGGCTACCAAACGCCTTCTGTGTGTTCTATGATTAGGTGGGGAGACCCTACAGGGTGTAGGAACGAAGTATGAGTATATATGCACTAACTAACTCATTTCACAGGGTTTGTTTGTTTGTTTTCTGGAAACATATGATGTAACTCAAAAACTGTATAACAGTATGAGGAAAAAAAGGTGAGTATCCATGGAAGGGTTAGAGGTTATGTGATCCTTTAGGAGAAAAAGAACTGCGTGGAAATTGGTTACAATCTAAAAGAAGCACAATGACCACTCATTTTTTAAACAAAGGTGATAACTCTGAACACATAAGTTAGATGATTTTCACTTGACTTCATTAGTGTTGTGACGCTTTATGTCAGCAATTCTCTGCTTCTCTATGGACATTATCCTGATCTAGCTGGTCATCTGATTTGCTTAGTTCTATTTTTAAAACAAAATGAAATTATAAAATTTTTGTCATCCTTTATTAGGTCATGTTTTGCATTCTGAACAGGTGCACTTCTGAAGAACTAAGTTGGTAGCTGCCATTCATTTAATTACAAATTCTAATGAAATAATAATTAAAGAGCCTTGTGACTATTTCCATAACAGAGTAAACTAGCATAGAGTATTGAGCATGTTTTTTTTTTTCTTCTGAAAGTAATTTTGTTCTACTACCATTTTAAATTATACTTGAAGTTAAATTCTATCTTAATTGAGAAATATATTTGCCATACTAAAGAAAATTCAACCAAAGGAAGTTTTTCCACATTGGAACACAGGACTTTTGCTGTCAGATTCTGGTAACTTTCCAGTTCACATCTATAATCTGGATTATATCTGGGTATATGTTTCCTAGCTATTCAAGTAGAATGAATTGACTATGAGTTTAAAAGTTAAAGATCATTATTTGATATTGTGGTTTCTCTTTTAAGAATTATTGAATAGATTGTAGCAGAACATTTTGGAGTGTCTGCCCAAATTATAAGGACTCTCTAACCCTCTGTCTATCCAACATCACTCATGTAGCCCATCTACCACCCCACCCCTGTCTTAGATGATTTACTGGAGGTCAGACCTGAAAAATTTTTATCAAAGAAGGCCTAAGTCAACTGCTTTCTGTTCACTGCAGTTTCTTACAAGTCAAAAAGTGTCCTAAATCGGTTACGGTCTTCACGTTGTTTAAAACTGTCATATTGGCCAACAGTTGCTTCAAGTTTAACATGAATTAAGGAAGTGAACTGCTAGCGAAACAGGTAGCATTATGAAGACGCTATGCCCTCTGAATGTGAAAACTTTCACTTGCATATGCTAGACAAAGTTTACACTGTGCATTGGAAATCTTTTGATGATTAAACAAAAACAAAACAAAACAAAAATTTTACTTGAGGAAGCTTGGAAAAGTCACTAGTTGATAATTTCAGGCTTGATATTATGTGACAGGTCATGTGAGTTTTCAGAGAAAACAACTTATTGAAAAAAAGATAGCAATATTTCTACAGAGGATTTAGGATCAAATATTAGATTATTAATCCTAAAAGCACAAAAGTCAGTCGTGTCTGTGTTGAAAACTGTTGTAACCAAGGAGGATACAAGGCTTGTTAGTCACCATTTAGGTTATTGTCAGGGCCCCTTAACCTGTCTATGAATGTCACTTTCATCACCATTTCTGGTTTATTCAAGTGCCTTGTTATGTGAACTGCCCCCTTTTTCCCTCAACATTGAAGAGTTTGAATTGTGGCTTTGTTAGAAGATGCCATCCAGTGAGTCAAATAGCCCACATGGTATACTCCTTGTGTGCTGGAAAAGAAATCTATCACATATTTACAGGTGTTTTGAAATTTTGGTCACTCTGGATCTGGCTATTATTAAGATTTTTCACTGTCTTCTAAAAGTCAGGAATTATTTTGATGCTACTCATTTTTCATGTTGAAAGAGACCTGTCAAAGAAAGTTATGTTTTATTTCAAGACTAGCCTAATTAGTAACTTGATTTTGTACCATAATTTTTATTGAACCTCCAAAAGATTTGCAGGCTGAGGAGTACCATGGAGTATTTGCAGAGCAAGGACATTAAAACTGTGCCTGAAAAGAATTGGGAGTGACACATGCAGATTAGAAGAATCAATATTTGAAAATTTGGTTAACTTTTTTCATAAATATTTTTAGTAATGTTGAGTTTGTTTTCAATTATTGTATCATGCAGCGGGGAAATACCTGAATTCAGAAGCTTGACAGACAGATGTATGAGAGTATCTGTGGCTTAAATTTTCACTAGCCTTCCTGCTACACTTTTATCAGTAGATATGGCAGATCTACACTCCAAAGTGATCCACATCATGAAACTGAGAAAGAGGATAAAGTGTAGTATCCCAGTTGTAGTATAACTTTGCATTTTATGAGCAATCAATACATGCAAATTAAATTTGGGAATTATGGTTGATAGGTTAACATTACTCAATGTAATGAGAACAGCCAAGAAAAATCATAGAAATGTCCCTAACAAGGAATGTTATTGTTTTAATCTAAGCTTAACTGGTCAAACCACACCTGGAATTTAGTATCAATGTCACATCTTCAAGGGGACATCTATAAGCATAGCAACCCGAATATGGAAAGTTATGCAATCCACAGCATATGTCTTTGCTTAATTAAGAATTGAAAGCAGGACTATTCATTTAGTAAAGGTAATAAAGCATTACAGATTATCAAACAGTGAGGAGAAGCAAAGAAGCAGCAGATTCACCCTGCTCTACAGGCGTAATGACAGCCACAGTGTGGTTGGTAATCAGTTTTTCAGCTGAGAAATCCAAGGGTCTTGTGGAAATAATGTGCCTAGGTTCTTGTCTCCACCTCTGTACTTTTCTAATTCCTGAAGCCATGTGGACCCTCAGGCAGGCATATTTGCTATACCCCATGTTATAAAACCTTTAAATGCTTTTATTCAGAAGTTCATAACCAGCCCAAGTTCAGAAATTCGGTTGTCTATCTTTGAATCTTTTATTTTTTTTAATGTTTATCTGTTAATTAATTAATTATTTATCTAAGGAGTGCACACATGAGTGAACAGGAAAGGGACAGAGAGAGAGATGGAGAGAGAGAGAGAGAATCCCAAGCAAGCTCTGTGCTCAGTGTGGAGCCTGATACAGGGCTTGATCTCATGACCATAAATGAGATCATGATTTGAGCCCAAATCAAGAGCTGGATGCTCAACTGACTGAACTGCCCGGATTCCCCTCATTGAATCTAAGTTTTAATTTCACCTTGAGTGCAGACCTGTAATGACATGGCCTCAGGATTGTTATGTAACAAAATTCTGTAACTGTCTCCTATTTTGTTCCCTGGAATTCAGAGTTCCTCCTGCCTTGATTCACCTCTAGGATCCTGGTCCTGTGAGGTTAGGTATGTCTTTCTCTTGTCTGTATTACCAGGCACCTGATTTCTGCCTCTGAATCCCAGTCATTTGTTACCAAGCCTGCTTTGAAGACCTCTAAATGACCTCTGTCGTGCAAATACCTAATGTACCTGCTAGGCCAGCCTTTGCTTCTACTTGTAGTGCCTATTGGTAGGGTCTCTGTCCTCTTGATTTGTTACTCTGCTAAGCACTCAACTTCCCATCCTCTGTTGTGGAGCTTGCACTATTCCAGGGGTACAGTCCAGTTTCAAAAAAAGTGCTCATTCTACTTGATTGAGATCTGAGTGTCCATTCTGATTCTAACATGCAAGATCAGTGGTTCTCAGGTTCTCAAATGCTAGCATGTAAAATAATTACCTGAAAGGCTTTTAAAAACAGATTGGTGGGCACCAATGCAGTAGGTCTGGGGTGAGGTCTGAAAATGTTTACCCAGATGATGCTAATGCTGCTGGTATGTGACCCGTTCTGAGAACCATTGCCATAGAGCAGAGGTCATCATCATAGGTTGATGACCCTGAATGAAGAATTGACTAAAAACAAGTTGAGCCATTATACAAGCATGCAATATGAGAGGTCTGTGCCTTTATGTAAAGAGCATTTTCTAAATGTGATGTCTAACACTAACAGAAGATGCTTTCTGTGCAACCACAACAACAAAAGAGGTTTCTATTATCACATTAAATTCAGAAAACATTGCATATGACAGACTTCTTTTGGAAATTCACAAGGCATTTTAACATTTAAAGGATATCAGAAATATTATAGCCAAGAAACCCATTCAAGTTTGTTTAACTCTGGGTTTTCTAAATGTATTCAATACCCTTACTCAATTTTCTAATTAACAAATTTCTGCATAAGTAAGGCTCTCTAGAACTTATTTAGAGAATGTTGCTTTAAAGAATGTTCTTCCCTTGTCCATCAACCAAAGCATGTGCCTGAGCAAATAACTGTTTCCATATTTACAAATGACATAATGTACTCTTACTTCTGGGATGCACAGTGGCTTTTTTTTTTTAATCAAGAACTTAATATATTTAAATCTCTCCAAGAAAGGAAATGTCAAATCATCTGAATTAAATGAGAGTAATTAAAATAGTAAGAACTTGGCATCATGAATGGAAAATAAATCTCTTCATTTATGACATTCCTCTTCCCTTGCTGGAGATCAGGCCCATTGTTTCTACTGTATATGACATTGTAAAATCATAGTAAATCACCAAAGATAACACAGAACTGTGGGCAGTCTTTGTTATCTGAGTTGACAAGTTCTTGACCAGTCATTGGCCTCAGGTGATGTCATTTATATATCTGTGTTTTCTAGGCCAGAGGGTCCACTCAGAGTGAATATTCCCTCTCAGGGTATTCTCTCAGGAGTGATAATGCAGGTGGGAAAGGGAGATGAGAGAACCAAACATGGACTTTGGCTCCTCCTATCCAAGTCATTTCCTTACATGAGCCAGGCAGTTGATTAAAATGTGTTAAAATAGGGATGCCTGGGTGCCTCAGTCCATTGAGAAACTGACTCTTGATTTAGGCTCAGGTCATGATCCCAGGATTGTGAAGGCAAGCCCCACATCAGGCTTTGTGACAAGTGTGGAGCCTGCTTAAGATTCTCTCTCTCTCCCTCTCCCCTTCTGGCTCTCTTTCTCTCTCTCTAAATATATATATATATATATATATATATATACGTATATATATATATAAAATGTATTTTAGACTTCCAATACTCATTACTGTTTGTTTTTCAAAATTATATAAGAAGAAAAATGCATAAAAATGAGGTCAGACATGAGATCAGATTTTGTATGCATTGAGACCTACCCTAATGGAAATAATGAACAAATCATATGATGACTTCCCTACAATCAAAAATATTCATATTATTCAAATTCTTGAGCTTGATTTACTGCTTCAGGGAGACTTTCACTTGATTTTTGATAATGGAGGGAATCTGATGGACAGTGACTGAGGTGGTACTTAGTAGATCTGCTCTGGCTACCAAAACAAAATACCACAGGCTGGGTGGCTTCTATAACAGAAACCTACTTTCTCAAAGTTCTGGAGGCTGGAAAGTCCAAGATCAAGATTCCAGCAGTTTGGTTTCTGGCGAGATCTCTCTTCCCGTTTTGAGTATGGTCACCTTATGGCTGTATCCTCACACAGCAGGAAGAGAAAATGGGCTTTAGTGTCTCCTCTTCTAAAAACACTAATCCTATCAGATCAGAGCCCCACCTTTATGACCTCACTTAGCCTTAATTACCTCCTTCCAGATAGGTATCTGTCTCCAAATACAGTTGCATTAGGGGTTAAGGGCTCAGCATGTGAATTTGGGGGAGCAAAATTCAGTCCATAGCAGACAGGAAACCCATCAACCAAACAAACAAAAAAACAAAACCAGCTACAGGATACCTACTAGAATGATCCAAATGAATATATATATATATATATATATATATATATATATATATGGAAAAGACCCAGTTTGTTCCAGCAGGAGAATGCTTGAGGGGAAGGCAGGAGTTGAAACTCTGAATGCGCCTGAACTCTAAATATATTTATAAGGAGAAACTATATGGTTTACTTTGTTTGAGTCACATGGAGTATTAAAATATCTCTTAATAAGGTCATTGAGAAAGTTAATTAACTAAGTTTTATACAGGATTTTAGTGCTTTAAAGGAGATCTATTACTTACAAGAAAACATTTCCCAAACTGGTTTTACACTAGTCCCATGATGCGCTTTGCATAAAAGGGTTCCAAGGTCAAGTAACCCTAAGGGAAGGCTGCATTTTTTATCCAAATTCTCAGATATTCTCAGTGCTCATTAATATATTAAAAGCTTTCAGAATTCCTGTAGTAAAGAAGCTGTTTGAATTCAGTATTTCCCAATATTATCAGATTGTGGAATATTCTCCATTGAAATGATAGCTATTGAGAATCTATAGTTAGTTTTCCACAGAAAACATTTAGAAACACATTATATGTCTAATGAAGGGCTATATGTCATAGAGCTCACCTAGGGTGGAGAAATAAAAGTATTAAGTATGGGTATAGATTTCTGTATAGATTTCTAACACCTACAAATGTAACTCTCTGGAATATCTCCCACTCTAAGAAAGAAGTATTTAATTTTTCATCAAAAGTAAATGTTTAGAGCTTTTGATCAGAGTTTATTATGCAAAACAATTCATAGAGCACCAATTTCTACATAAGCTGAGTATCTTAGTTCTCAATATTTTATCATAGTTTGAACAAAACTGAGATAACTGTGTTTACTTACCCTTTGAAATTAACCTAGAGTATGATGAGTCTATAGAGTATTGAGATCTTGGAAAGCATAACAGAATTATGGAATAAACCAGAGAATTTTAGAATTAAAAAGAGATTCAGGTAGGAAAACCTTTCCTGTCTTCACTAACTGAGATGACTGTAGCATAAGTGGGAATGTGCTTGCTCTTTTTTTCAGATGCTAAAAAATCAGGATGGATAGTATGGGATGACAGCTTTAACTTAAATATATTCATTCAATAAGTATTTAATAAGCATTATTATACGCCAGCCACTCATCTTATGCTATTAGAGATTATGGCATCTTCAAGTGTATTTTACAGACAAGAAAAATAGCTATTATATTCCATGATAAAAATGCTACAATATGAAAGAACTAGGTATAACTGAAACACATACTAGAATGACATAATTGGCGAGAATGGAGATACCACATTGAAATTTGGTAAGATGGAAAGAGTATTCCATGGGGTTCAAACAGTCAACCTGAAGTAAGAACATGAACATTTCAAGAAACTGGATTACAGTAAGCAAGGAGAGAGGTAGTAGACAGTGAGTTGGAGAAGTAATCAGAAGCCAGATCTCACAATGTGGAGGCAGCTACCATAAGGAGTTTGGGCTCTAACTTAAAGAGCGTAAAATTTTACTACCAGCAACAAGAGGGTCACAGATGGATGCTAGTAAGAGTAGTAAACATATCATTTTGGCTTTGATATGAGACTGGTTAGGAGTCCACTGCAATATAGCACTTGAGAGACAATGTAAGGCTTATGTAAGAAATACCAATGATAAGAGCAGAAATAATTAAAAGGATAGTTTAATATTTGTAAAGTGGTTATTATGTACCATGTGCTGTTTCAAAAATTTTATACTTAATAACCCACAACAATCTTTTGAACTAACTATACTTACTGTTGTTAGATCCATTTTACAGAGGAGGATGTAAGGAATGGAGAAGTTAAGTTATTAAGTCATAGACCTGGGCAAGCTGAACGAAATCCTGAGTGCTTCCTCCCTTGGGGCCAATGAGAAGTTCAAAGCCCCAACTCATACCCAGAAACTCGCATCCCAGCTCCACCATGTTACTACCATAAATCCCAAGTCAGTCTCCTTTCTCTGCTCTCAAGACCATTTTTGAACCAACCTGGGTCTGCCCTTGGGCTGGTTCATTTACATGAGTAATAAAGCTTTTCAGACTCTCTTGGAGCCTGTGAGGTACCATCAGTTTCAACATCCATGCCAAAGCAAAAACCCAAACAGAATGAACATTGTCTGTAGGTTATCAAGACTTATGGATCCATCCTAGGGCCCATAAATTGTCTAAAATATTTAATACAAATTCCTATAACAACAGCACTTAGTTATGGTCATACTTTTTTACATAGCATATTACATCATCAATATTTTTTCTCCTTTCATAAGGATGATACTCTGGCTCCCTCTTTTATTCCTCACTGGTAAATTTGTATGTCTGAACTAATATGTTTATATCTTTTTCCTGGTAGGTAAACAAATTAATGGACATATACATGGACCAGAGAAGCCTACCTTTGAAAAGTTGCAATGTTCTATCAACTTACCAAATGAAAGATTCTACTTTCTATGTAGAAATGTATCAAATGTTGACTAACTGCTTCATGGGTGAAGTAATTTTCCTTTTCAAGGATATATTTTTTAAAGACCTTGGTAACCGAGCTGGCTCTCATATGTTCCCCAGAGTACTGTGGTGGAGATTATGCTATATGTTCACCACATCATTTTCCTCTCTTGTAGAGCACTGAAAGACTACAGTGCCAGTACTCCAAATGGTTAAATTTGATAAGATGATTGGGTTCTTGCCAGTATAAAAGTGTGTGGAAGTGATCTGCTATTTGGAGCCTGAGATGGTTAAAAAAAGGTGGGGATTCTCCATTCTCTTTCTTTCCTGCCCATGTAGTTGGTGGAAAGATCCTGGCTTCCTGAGTTATATGAAGGCAAAAGTTTCAAGTAGAGTCAGCAAAACACACCCAACAATGCTGGTAATTCAAATCTTGTCCAAAGCCACTGAAATTTCAAAGATTCTATGATCATTGCAAAACTTAACTTACTATGGCCAATACCAAAACCTGAATGACCATGAACAACAATTACTTTATCAAGTAAATATGAGGGGCTCTCTATTACTCTAGCCAATGAAATGCCTTTAGCCAATTACTTTAGCATCAAATGAGACAAATACTAAATATTTTAATGTAGTGCTACAGTGTTTTTAAATGTTATTTTTTATAACAATTCTTTTTTTTTTTCCACCCTCAAACTCTCTTGATTGCTCTCACCCATCCTGTGGTCACACTTACTTTTCTCAATTTTCCAGTTTTTTTTTTAAAGCTCTTTGTCTTTTTAAATGTATCTACTATGTTACCTTTTTCAAAGAATACCTTGCCTTTTGGAATCTACCTTCTTAATATGAGTACATCAAAAGAAGGACACAGGTACCTTTGCCATGGCATTAGAAATTGTCCCCAGAGCGATCACAGAACTTGTTTAATAATGTATCCTTGAAAGTAAGATAAATTACTTTGCCTGGAGTATGTCTTTAATTTGTATATGTCTATTCTCAAGATCTTATTACTTATTTCAAAGAGCAAGGTAAATTGCCTGCATGTATGCTAATGAACTAGCTATTTGAAATCATAACTTCTTTACAATCAGTGTTGTTGGATCCCTCAGGATTTGAAGTACTCTTACTGGCTAAGTGTGGTTTTATCTTACTCTTTCTGTAGAAATTTGGGAATTATTGACTAGCTACTACATGGATGAAGTAATTTTCCTTTTCAAGTACATTGTCTTTGTGAAAATATGTTGCCAGGCTTGTATAACCCTTCAGTTTCAATCCGTTTTTAGCAGAGAACAGTACAAACACATAAAAAATGGAAACGTCAACCCCGGCAGTAATGTGGTTTCTTCAAGGTGTGGACAAGCAAATAATAAAATATAATGCTCTGTTTAGTTATATGTGGCAACTATTTAAATTGTCTTTAATTTGTTTCTAAGTAGTTGCTTTCCAAAGCTAGAATTATGGATGCTTTATAAATTGTGGTGTTTACTGAAGCACATACATCTGGGTATTGCAAATATAGAAGTAATTTTTAAAGCTATGACTTCTCCTATACCTTTTTAGATTGAATCACAAATCAGTGATAGTCTTTCTGTTGATCAAGGTTCTACTTTATTTAAATTGAGATTCTGAGTACTAAAATAGATTCACATTGAATGTTCTTTTCTTCCTCTAAACCCCTGCTATTTATTTGTACTATTTATTTGGTGCTTAATCAGATACAAGTTTATAGACTTCTTTTGTTATTGTCTTAGGTTTTTATTAATTCTGTATTGTTATTTAGAATTATTTATAACTCTTGATTCTCTACCAGGCTTAAACCCTTAGAGAACGGGATTTCTATGCCACATAAAGCCTACTGCGTACCAGAATGCCCCTAAAAATTGTTTCATAAACTATATAGCTAGTAACCAACGCCCATTTTACATAGTTCTGTAAACCTGATAGATGCGTGTACCCAGAATGTATGGACAACCCAGCATATGCATACCCACATGCCCACACACACAATGATCATGACTAAGTCGTGATGCCAAGGATATTAGCTAAAATCTTAGAATTTGTTGGACCAAGGCAAGCAATGATGGCAGCATTTAAAACTATCCCTTGTTTTAATGGTGTGAAGAATATCTAAATATTTAAGCATTGAATGAGTCATAAAAATTTTTGTCAATGAAAAAGTAGGCCAAAATGGCTAAGAAATAGGAATTAATCCAAGCGGATCTGGCCACAGTGGGAAGCAGCTTTCTCATCTCACATTGTTTGCTTTACAGAGTCTAATAAAAGGGGGATTTAGTAACCTACAATGGTCCATCAGCTGTCAGTTGGCTGGTGAAATGATAAATGTCTTAATGAGAGAAAGATAATTTTCCACGGTACCCCTGACAAAAGTGTGCTTTCTCTGCTACAAAGTTCGTAGTAATTGACTGACTGATTAGCATTTAGAGAGGACAGTTTCGCACATTTTTATATGTGAGATTGAAACAAATTTTATTGATTACCTTCTAAGTAACAGAGAAGGCCTTGAAATCCCATTTTTTGCTTACTAAGATCTTTCTGTTTTCCTCCCCAGAAATGATTAGAAATTTATCTTTCACCAAATACTTAGATTTTAACTTGACTATGTACAATGAAACTATATAGAAGATGGCTAAGTCCTGCAAAGGACCACAAATGCCAGTTGAGCAACATGGAATTAAATTCTCCATCAATAATGACCTCTCAGTGTTACTCCACTAATACTCAAGGGGCGCCTGGGTGGTGCAGTCGGTTAAGCGTCCGACTTCAGCCAGGTCACGATCTCGCGGTCCGGGAGTTCGAGCCCCGCGTCAGGCTCTGGGCTGATGGCTCAGAGCCTGGAGCCTGTTTCCGATTCTGTGTCTCCCTCTCTCTCTGCCCCTCCCCTGTTCATGCTCTGTCTCTCTGTCCCAAAAATAAATAAACGTTCAAAAAAAAAAAAAAAAGAAAACATAATACCTTCCAGATAACCATCTTGATCAGGATCATTGCCACCAGAGATGTGTGGTTGCTCATATCACAACAATGACAAACAAACGAGAAGGGTTCAGCTGACACATGAGGCAGTCACAAAAAAGTACCGTTTCCTCTCCCATCTAACTTAGGAGAAACAGACACTAGGAAGCACGTTGGTGATGCCTGATGTGGAGATGACACTTTTGCTCCTCTGGCTTCCCCTCCACATATTCAGCCTCAAGTTTGGGATGAGAAAATAGTGGGGTGGGGGTACTTTTATTTGTATGTATAATTGAATTTTTTTAATGGAATGGACTTTCTTTTACTTACCATAGGTATAATTATGCAACTGGGGCAAAATATCATTAAAAGACATTTTAATGGATCGATTGGTCCAGAGGAAAAATGCTTTCAGTTAGCAGTTTGGGAAAATAAAATGATTTCGTGTCTAAACTGCAAAAGTAAAACATACACATATATTGTTATATCTGGTTCTGGACCTTCTAGTCAATTTCATTAAAGTATGTATTCATTGGTATCAAAAAGCCAGCTACTGGAATCATTGTAGCTTTATCGCATGATAAATGTGTGCGTTCTCATCGTTAATATTCTTCTGAAATGTATGTCAAGCCAAAGTTCCTCCAAGTGTAGTGCCTATATCAGCAGCAGCAGCATCACCTGGAAATGTGTTGGAATTGCAAATTCTTGGGTCCTGCCTACCAAACCTGCTGAATTAGAAATTCTGGGAATGAAGCCTAGCAACCTGTGTTTTGGCACGTCTTCAAGGTGATTCTGATGTACTCTTAGGTATGAGAATCACTGTTCTCGGCTATTTTTCTGCTTATTTTGGCTACCTTCTAGTTGTTTATTCACTCACCATTATGCTGATGATAAAGCCATTTTGTATTATCTTAGGAGAGTGTAGGTTATGTTGCATTAACAAACAATCCTCAAATCTCAGTGGCTTAATTTAGCACAGGTTTCTTTCTTGTTCATGCTACATGCTCATGGGCTGGCAGAAGGGTTTGCTAATCATCAGCTATTAAGAGACCCAGAATGATGGAGCAGCCACCATCTCTGGTGTTGCTGGTTGTCTTGCAGAGCTAAAAACCAAAAACTTTAGTAACCCTCTAGAAGGGAAGGAAATCAGGAGTCATAACAACGAAGCAGCAACTCTACATGTGGGTAGGGCTATCAGAGAAAATAATGTGCCTGCCTTTCCTCTTGGAGTATAGCTCAAAGCAACCTTCTGTTCAACATGTATAAGTGTCTACAGAAATCCAATGTAGTATTATGCTTCCAAGTCTTGTTTATCACAGATTCATCAGCATGGCATCATGACTCTCAAAAAGAAGTGTTATGACAAATTTACTGCTTTTGGCCGTGAAATTTACATTTAACCACACTTTCAATTTTGCAGCATGTACATTTGTAGACATGCTACTAGAAGAATTAGTTACTAGTGGCTTTTATACCATCCCTGTCAATCTAGATAAAATGGCCAAGACTTGGCCATCCATTGAACCCTTAGCAGTCTCAGATCCATTTGGCATCAGCTTCTAATATGACATAGAACTCTCTGATCCAGAATAAAAGGATGTGATGAGTATTGTATATGACAATTTGAGCATTACTTGATACTTCCGTCTAGTGATTAAGTAATCCAAATACATATACCACACACACACAGTCACAAATACTCCAAATAGTCCACTGCGTTAACTGATCCAAGTTCATCAAATGCCATATGCAATTATCTTTTGGGTCTCTTGTCTGGACAAAATATTAAATAAAAATGGTATTTCAGACACTGGGGTTGAGATAGAGGAAACAATGATGAGACAAGTAACATACTCAAGACAAGGCATCTCATCACTTATTATTGATTAAAGGGCACAGACTTAGTGAACTATTGTAAGTTAATTTGGCATTTCTTTGTCAAAATGACTGTAAATAACCTGTTCCCTAAATGCCCTTGAAACAGCCATATCATTTACTGGTTTCCTCATTAGTTAATGATTAAGTAAAATGTTTCCATGTATTCATTTGATATTTATCTTGGAGTCACAATTTATGTTTTTGAAAAATATACTGTAATAATATGTGTGACTCTAAAACAAATGAAATTCTTAATGCTTGAGAGTTGTCCTGTTTTTGGAAGACTCATTAAACAGAAGACTCTAAAATACAGTTCTATACTCCTCCTACTCAGGAAGAAAAGATTCAGTCCAGTAGGTAAAACATACACTTGTAAAGGTAAACATGGCCTAGAGTAAGGAAATGGATCCCAGCATAGATGCTCAAAGATGTTTCTTGCCTTTGAGACAAACTATGATTTTCTCCAAGGCTATAAAAATTTTCATAGATTCAAGACATCGGATCTTAGTGTAATTCAGAAGGAAGCCCAGAAAGTACAGACACTGGGGCAAAGGGATGGATGTCTGAATTGTACATGTACGATTTTCCAATTGACTCCAATTCTTTCAAAATAAATGCCTTGTTCAGAGACACTGGAGGGGATGCCTCATAGATTATTTGAACCTTTTTACACCATTCCATCTTCCACCCCCAAGATCAACAAGCCCACTTATTAGTGAAGAATCCATCTGATATTTCTCTCAAGGTGACAACAACAATTTGTGTGTGAACTGTGAGATTATATATGCTGGTGTCAAGGGTCAACTAAATAAGGCATATTTTTTACTGGTTTCCTCATTAATTAATAAGGCTGACAAGCACAGCATATTACACCATCCCAGAAACTTAATTAATATTGCATATATCCTTTAGAGGACAAACCCACTGAGGACAAAGTCTTAGTAATATAGGTAGAGTGCACTGAATTAATTATTTCCTATGGCTCTAGGTAAGAATTGTCCTAAAGGGACAATCTGATGTTTAAGAAGATGATGTGGAAGAATTGTGTCTCCTTTTTGTAGGAATTCTCTTCTGCAGAGATTAATGCTTTGAGAGGATTTCTATATAGGATGCTTGGAAACCAATCTGTTATAAATCAAATGATAGGTACTGAGATTTTGAGATCAATGGTGGTAGAGTGGCTAAATGTGTGAACTCTGCAGCCACTTTACCTGGGTTCAAATCTTGGCTCCATCCCTTAATGGACTTTTATTGCTTTATGAGGCAAGACATTTAAGTGCCCACTGCCTTTCAAAGCTCTCGGAGGGGTTCTTATCTAAAGCACTTAGAGCAGTGCCTACTACATAATAAATGCTTATTGTAATAACCACGTATTACTAATATTATTCTGTTCCACACCAGAATTACATGGTACAGACCCATGGTGAACACATGGTTTCCTGGTACTGGTGAACTGAGCAAAAATTGGTAGGGGGCTGAGGTTATCAGGGGTGGGATGACAGAATAACCTAGTATGGGACTCACTTGAAATTTCATGTTTTGTCTCCCTATAAGTTTTTCCTGTTTAAAGACACGATCCTATAGAGTCATGGTTGTCAACTTGAAATGGTTTTGCCCCCCACTCCACCAAGGGACATTTGATAATGTCTGTGGACATTTCTGATACCATAAATGATGTATGTGGAGGGTTGTTACTGGCATCCAGTAGGTAAAGGTCAACAATGCTGTTAAACATTCTATGAACTAGACAGCCCTTCATAACAAAGAATTATTCAGCCCAAGACGTCAGTGGTGCCAGTATTAAGAAACTTAGATATATAGTGCTTTGATTTGATCAAACACCTATGGATTAGTGAAGTCAGTATATAAACTAATTAAAACTGAAGCTGATACTGGGAAGCTCTGCTCTGGGACAGAGATTGAATCAGTGGTGATTCATTCCAGGTGGCCATAGAGGTCTGGAGTCTCCTATAGCAAATAAGCAAAAGGAAGCCTTGAGTTCCCAGAGATAACTGAATTAGTGCTTAGGGGTTTGCTACCAGATCTGGCAATAGAGGCACTCATAGATCATTGTTTTCCAAACTGCAGCTCACTGTCCATGACCCACTAATGAAACCACTTGTCACATTTTAAAAATGAAATAGAAGAGAAAAAAGAATAGAAGATATTAAACGGGATGCTATTATGATGGGAATTGTTTTATGCGACTTTAAAAAAACTGTCTGTAAAATCAATCACAATGAAAAACATATTTCTTAATATGGATCACAGCTAAAAATGAGTAAAAATTTTTGAGACTTGGTTTCCTTAGCATTCCCAGTTTATAATTTAATATTTGTCCTCAAAGACCTGGTCTTCATAGCCTGCAAGTAAAATTAACATTTGGTGCCATCTGCAAATTTGTGTAAGAATATATATATATTTAGAAAAAACAGAAAGACTACAAGAATGTGGGATATCATCCAAAGAACAATGGTAAGTAGTTCTGATGGCAACATTTACTTTTATTTTTCTGAACTGCTCAAAAGTTCTATAATGAATTTGTTATTCTTCTAATCAGAAAACACGCACACACTTACATACCACATGAGAAATCTTGCTATCATTTAAGAAAGCTGTTTCTGGGGCGCCTGGGTGGCGCAGTCGGTTGGGTGTCCGACTTCAGCCAGGTCACGATCTCGCGGTCCGTGAGTTCGAGCCCCGCGTCGGGCTCTGGGCTGATGGCTCGGAGCCTGGAGCCTGTTTCCGATTCTGTGTCTCCCTCTCTCTCTGCTCCTCCCCCGTTCATGCTCTGTCTCTCTCTGTCCCGAAGATAAATAAACGTTGAAAAAAAAAAATTTAAAAAAAAAAAAAAGAAAGCTGTTTCTTACGGAAGAGTGATGAGGAACACACATCTTAGTGGGTTCAAGAGTACATGTAATAAGAAAGTAAGTTGTTGAAAGTGAAGGAGATAGCACATGGAGGGGAAAACTAGAGAAATTTTGGGGTTTTGATTTTAAAAGAACTCTGTAGGTTCATAGGCTAAATTCAGAAGACAACTCCAAAAGAAGGTTTCAGAAGTGAATTTTGAAACTGACACTTTTTGGGGCGCTTGGGTGGCTCAGTCAGTTGAGCTTCCGACTTCAGCTCAGGTCATGGTCTTGCAGTTCGTGAGTTCAAGCCCCACGTCGGGCTCTGTGCTAACAAAACAGCTCAGAGCCTGGAGCTTGCTTCGGATTCTGTATCTCTCTCTCTCCCCCTCACCTGCTCATGCTCTGCCTCTCTCTGTCTTTCAAAAATAAATAAATGTTAAAAAAAAAATTGAAACTGATATTTCTTGATAATTTGTTTGGGTCTCCAAATACATTATTTTGAAAAATCATGTTCACTTAATTTTATAAATTATTCATTATTGTTAAAAATGTAGCAATTTCACCATTAATAATCACATTATCTAAATACTTAGAGGAATAAATATATGTTGAATGACTGAAATAAAAACAAAGAAAATTCTACAAAGCCTTATTGCTATTCTTTCTAGTCACAGAAAACTACAATAGATCACTTTGGAGCTCAGTAGCTTTAAATGAATTTACAGGAATTAAAATATTTATGGTAAACAAAAGTTCATAAGTATGTGGTAATGTGTAAAACACAAATTATTTATGGACTATTATACGAGATAAATTATTTGCAAATATTTATAAACTATTCACAAGGCACACTAACCTTTTGAAATAATTTATCAAGTAACAGAATACACAAAATGATGATGGGTAGCAAATAAATCCCTTGTAAAATATTTACAGTGTATCAGTTGCACTAATATTAATTAATCTATTCATTACTTCAAGTAATTGGTAAGTGATTTACAAATTAGTTGTTAGCCCGACAGATGAAGCTTTATGACTTGACACAAATACGTCTGAAGAGAGTATTAGGGAATCTTCTTTCTGGATCTTCTTCCTTCATTTTCCTATTGCAGACTGAGCACAATTATTATAAATTTAGGCTGTAAAAGGATCATTAACATGTGAGAATTAGTTAGCTGGAAATGGATCAACAGTTTGGTAAATGGATCAAGAGTAAGAAGTCCTATGATTTCCAGTAAAGAGAGTGAGTGGCCCGGGGCACCTGGATGTGACTCGGTTAAGCGTCCAACTTTGGCTCAGGCCCTGATCCCACAGCTTGTGAGTTTGAGCCCTGCGTGGGCTCTATGCTGACAGCTCAGATCCTGGAGCCTGCTTCAGATGGATTCTGTGTCTCCATCTCTCTCTCTGACCCTCCCCTACTTGTTCTCTCTCTCTCTCTCTCTCTCTCTCTCTCTCTCTCTCTTTCTCTCTCTGTCTCTCTCTCTCTCTCATTGTCTCTCCCTTTCTTAAAAGTAAATAAACAATAAAAACAAGAAAAGAAGAGAGTGGGTGGCCCAAATCACAGTGGCTTATATCACAAGTTTATTTTTAACTCATGCTGTAGATTCAGTGTATCTTTACTGGTATTCTCCTCATTTTGGAACATAATCTTGTGGTTCTCTCACATTTATGAATGTCTTATGAGAAGAGGCACTGCTGGAATTTGCTCTGGACTATCTTTTCAAAGTAGTTTCTATGGTGAGCAGCCTAGAAAGATAGAGATAGTTTCTCCCTCTGAAGCAAAGGGAGCTCTTGTCTAGGGTTCAGTTTAATAGTTAACTTTTCCCTCCAGGGAAAAGGTCATGGGTTTGTTTCCATCCATTATAAAAATTTTGAGTTCCCTAACTCAGGGTTCCCATCCATGTGCTCTTCGACCTGAACGCCTCCATGTCATTCCCATAGGAATTGGGAGACAAGATGAACTGACATGAAAAAGGATGTTCATGCTGCTTGCCTGGAGTCTGATGATTTTTTTTTTCCCTCTGACTCAAGAGTTTTGAGTCTTCCACTCTAAAACAGTGAGAGACTGAAATTGGTAGCTTGCAAGTAGGGTAAGATATCATATGCTTCACAAATGTTTATGGTCCTATGTTGTTTTTACTGTAGAAAGCAGGTTGATGGAACAACTTCTCTCAGGAATATTATCAGAGAACATAATAACTAATTACTCTCAAGCCTTCTGCCTGGAAGGAGAAACATCATTTATTTTCACATTTTATTGCCTAAAGTAGGTTTTCCTGAAGTGGGCACTATTGACATCTTGGGCTAGATAATTCTCTGTTGTGGAGAGTTGTCCTGTGCACTGTAGAATGTATTAATAGCATTCTTGGCCTCTAGCCACACAATACTAATAATAATCCCTCCCCTAGTTATGACAACCAAAATTGTCTCCAGCTGCTGATAAATGTCCATTGGTGGCAAAATTGCTCCTATTTGACAACCACTGGCCTGATGCAAGTCACATGGCAAGACCTGATTTCAACAGTGTGAGGATGTATATATAATCTTCCTCTTGGAAAGGGCATTGCATTGAGAGGCACCAATTATGGATGAGCAGTAATTCAGTTTATCACAAGGGGCCATTTATGTTGTCAGTTGTATGAGTTAGTAAAGGATGCTGAGCCCTATCTCTCTTTGGCTAACCCAGCAACGATGGGAAAGCTTTTAGTTAATGGAAAAAGTACACTCCTTTCCTTGACAATTTCTACTTGGAGTTCCCATCAAGATTGTATGCACTGCTAATTTCTTCATTGGTGAAATAAAATTGCAAAGATTCTGAACCATTCTCATGTTCCTTATTCAGGACTAAACGGCACAAAATTCAACTAACAAATCTTTTGGTTTACTTCAGCTTCCTATTAGACAGGTCTATACATACCTCAGTGAGAATGAGCATACAGAAACTGCCATTAAGTTAAAATAAATAGAAGAATTTAAAGAATTAAAGCCCTTTCCCACTGTGAAATGTAAAAGTACAGTGTTAAAAACTAAGATTTAGGGAAATAAAATATAAATATAATGCACAGATGGATTTACCCTGAAGCCAAATGGAGATAAATTTATCAAGAAACAAAACAGACCTTAAGCTTCACGTTTCCACATTTTCATGGGCCTTGTCTAGAGAGGACTTCTAACAATGTGTCCTCATGACCACTGAATTCTGTAAATGCAGTGATTAGATGCAATTGATTAAATCACTGTATTGTTTCATTACAACTTCCTGTCCATTATCCTTCCTCTCCTAGTGGCTTTGGAGTGGCCATGGACAATTTGGATCTGTCATGAGGTCTTAACATACAGATAAATAAACTGAACTCAGAATGTACAAGAGAATCGGGATGAAAAAGTACATTTTTATGTTCACTGACTTAGCATTTCCCTTACCTATGAATTGAAGCATTAAACCACAGTAAATGGATAGTATCTGTGATTATTTTTCCCTAACTGAAATTACATATATTTTATATGATTATAGAGTTATAATAGCTAACTCAGTATATCATTTGTTCATCACCATTTTAAGTCACAGTGGTAGGTCTTTTTATTTAATGCAATAATACACAATATGTCACTATATTACAACTTTATTAGTTTATATATTTCAATATAATTTATTTATTTTATAATATTATCATACTATTTGATGCTCTTATTCTGAAAAGTCCATAGGCTTCAGATTGCCAAAGAGGTCTATAGTACCAAAAAGATTAAGAGTATCTGGGCAAAGAAGAACATTTTTAGTCAATACACATACTTTGAGTTTAGATGGATATATTTATGTGTTTAACAGTCACCTCTGTGTATAATTAAAGTACAGCTTTTTGCCCCAGAGGAGGAATGGCTTCCAGGAATACTCCTGCTACCCTTCTGCTGACTCACAGATGAAGGTATAGAGCCAGCAATCAAATCACAAAGTGAATACATCTTATAGCACTTGGCCTTAGAAATGTGAGGATAGGGGATATGGAGCTAGATGCTAATCTGTGCAAATTCTTCTAATAATCAGATTTGTAAAACTGTATTGCCCAGAATTCGGGTCTCATGGAGCCTAATTTAAAAAGAAGTTTGATTCTGCCAGAATATACTTGAAAATGCATTATCTGTAATTATAGATACATGCTTATTTATTTTATATGGGAATTAACTAAATAAAATTGATTGCAATTATTTTATCTATAGAGCACAATTCTGTGGCAGTAACACAAATAGTGAGTATGTCTGAGAATGGAGATGCATGTGTTTGTATGCGAGTGGTGTTATGTTTTATCTCTTGTGCATCTTGACCTGATGAAGGCTAGGGTCCCACCTGTGTCATGAAAGAACCTGAAGAAGTAAGTGTTGCTGTGAGAAATCTCCATGCCCATTCATCAATAAGTCAATACGTCAATGTACATAATATAAGAGTAATTTGATTATGCAATGTTGTAGCTCGGTACAACAGAGTACAAATTTCAAAATGCATTTATATTATTCCTGTGCATGTGTTAGTTTTAACCAATGTTAATTATTATTTCCAGATTTATTAATCAGACCAAAATTCATATTCACTAAAAAAAGAAGAATCTTACTGGAAGCTAGACATGTGAAGTAAAAGAAAGAAGATTGGCAGAAATTATGATATAGGAAACCAATGACATATTTTGTAGTCACTAAAAAAAAATAGCATAGTTGAATATGAATAGATAGAGATTATGTATAGTCGTTGGGCTAAGTAAAATATATCAGGGAAACCTGAAAAATGTGCTATCATTTGTTTGACAAAAAAAAATACATGTGTAAGTGTATGTAAGTTGGTGGACCATTCATTTCAGATATGATATATGGTAAAAATGTCATTTCTGAGAACAGTAAATGGGTACCTGGGAGACAGGGGAGGGATACAGATTTATTTTTTCACCTATATCAATGTGTACCTTTTGAATTTTGCAATATTCCAAAAAGGATAGCTATTTAATAAATATGTGGGTAAGTAAATTTTTATTAAAATATAATTCTCAAAAAAGGGGTCAAAACACAAAATGTATCTATATGGTAATTATGAGACAATCTGTCAAAAATAACTGTAAATGGATTAGCAAAGCCATATCAGGCAAACCATATTACCAAATCAATATTAATGGGCAAGTTAGTAATCCAGGTGAAGAAATTAGATAAAGAGGATTATATTATTTTGATTAAAATTTCACTCCAGTGTGAAGATGTTTTGTCATAGGCATTTATACAATTAGATATATAGCATTAGAAGCAAGAAGTTATTGCCGCAATACCAATTTTAGTGGAAAACTTTAACTTAGCTCTGTTAGCCTTGACAAATTCAAAACGGAAAAAGTAAATTAGAAAAACCAAGGATAGAATATTATCTTTAATAACAATGTTGCTTTAATAGTTCCATTAAATGCTATATCCTACAGAGAATATATACTGTTTTCAAATGACCGTGAATGTCTTTAAATAGTGAGGTAACAAAGAATATCTTATGGCGATCACATTATCTGACTTCCACTAGATGATTCCAGAAAGTAATAATGAAATAAACTGAAATAAGCAAACTACTTGGAAACCAAAAGCACTATTCCTAATAACTTTTGATTCAAAGAGAAATAAAAACTGCAATTGCGGGCTTTAAAGAAAGAAAGAAGATGACAAGGCCATATATCAAACCATATGAAATGCAACTCAAGGTAAAATCAGATGAAAATAGTAGCCACAAATACTTTCATTATGAAACAAGAAGCAGTAACTAAAAAATTCCATCTCCAATTAAATAAATGATAAGAAAGAACAAGACTTAGATTCCAAAAGACTATAACTAAAAATATAGGGGGGGAAAGCTTTAAAAATAGAAAGTGTAACACAAACACAATGGATGCATTGGAAAACATAAAAATTTAAGATTCTGGCACTGGTTATTTGAAAAGATCAATATAATGGACAGTGTCCTGACAGAGCTAGTCGGAAAACACCAATAAATAAATGAATACTTAGAAACGTTACATAACCACAGAGAACTTCGACTTGATGTGACATGTGAGAACTGGATTTTTCTTTTTTTAAGATGGAAGAAGCTGGAAAAACTTGGAGGAAAAGAAGCAAAAGATAGAAACTTTAAATAAAGAAATGAAAGAGTGGAGGGACACCTGGAGGGCTCAGCTGAGTGCTAACTCTTGATTTCATCTCAGGTCATGATCTCATGGTTCTGGAGATCCAGTCCCCGTGGCTTCGGGCTCTGTGATAGCGTGGAGACTGGATTTTTTTCTCTCTCTCTACCCTCCTCTGCCCCTCCCTGACTTGCATGTGTGCATAGTCTCTCTCTCTCTCTCAAAATAAATAAATAATCATTAAAAAGAAAAAAAAAAAAAAAGGAAAGAAAGAAACGAGGGGAATCAATAGGGTAAGGTCTCCAAGCAAACAAGAGCATAGGTTGAGAAATAAGCTATAAAGAGGAGGGACAACTCTTTTATTATAAGGAAAAGAAAAAGTAGATGATTACAGATTCAGGTCATTTGATAGGTGAGATGGTAAGAAGTTAAGGGGGTTAAGAGTTAAGAGTTTCTCTTTGCTGAGACTGACGGTTCAGAATGGGAGGTTTGAGAATAAAGGTGGAGGTTATAAATAGCTTCTGTGAAGAGTGTGGATGGAGGGCTCTCTAGAGAAACACCACCTAATTGCTGGGCAGTGACAAGAGAAACAGGAGACAGACCCCTGTGCTGTGTAGTAAGAGCCAGACTCCCCACTGGGCCATTGTCTTTGCCAGCTGTACCTGGTAAGAGTCCCCTTGAGAGGCAGGAGCTCTAGGGAGGCAGAGGACTAGTCCGCTGAACTCCTCTAATGCCTGTTGCCTGGGGAAGGCTGTTTTGTTCCCACTGGGGATAACTGGGAAACACTCCTTTGCTTCAGCCTTGATTTGGTGCAAGTGATTAGAGGTCCTTCCAGTGATATTACCTACCAAGAGACCATCAGGGTGAAATGAGAGGATGCAGCTTATAAAATACCTAGGAATTTAGTTTACGATAAATGTATGAGCATTGCATGAACACTGGTCTATGCATATCTTGCAAGACAAACACTTCAATAAAAATAGAAGTACTAGAGGTTACTAAAACTTGAAAATCCCAGAAACAGACCCAACAGAATACTGTAAGTGTGTATAAATGTATGTGCAAATAGATATGTATATGCATGTGTGTGTATACATATATATATACACTATATATATATACACACACATAGTATAACTAAAAACACACATTGTACCAATGTCAAATTCCTGGTTTTAATATTGGTTATCATGATGTAAGATGTGAATAGTGGGAAAACAAAGTGAAGTTTACACAAGAACTCTATACAGAGTATAATTCATGAATTATAGATCCATGAATCTATAATTACCTCAAAATAAAAATTTTAAAAAGTAAATTACATAGAAAAATATAAGAAAGATGGTCAAGATATAAGAAAGATAGTCAAGATTTTTTAAACAGCCATTTTACACACATATTCACACACAAATGCAAATACAAGAAATAAAAATGCCCAATAAACACATGTTTTATCCATCAGTAATCAAATCAAGTCTAAGACAAACAGCAAAGATAATCTTGTTTGTTTCTTAACTTATTAACTTGTCAAAGAAAAAAAATACCCTTTGGTGTGAGAAAGTGGAAATTCTTATTCTACTATTAGGAGTTTAAATTCTGAGAAATTAGATATAAAAAAAGTCTAAAATTATATATCCTTTATTCCAGCAATTCCTTTTTGTTATTTTTCATAAAAAATAATAAATTTATCTTCATATATATAATCTCAAGACTATATGTTAATGTGTAATTTATAAAAATTTAGTCCCTCAGTTGGTTAAGGGTTTAACTCTGGATTTTGGCTCAGGTTATGATCTCACGGTTCCTGGGAGATAGAGCCCCCACTTGGGTTCCTGTCTCCCTCTCTCTCTCTGCCCCTCCCTCCCTCCCTCCCTCTCTCTCTCAAAATAAATAAATATTTTTTAAAAATTTAAAACTACAAAAAATCCAAAAGTGCAATACAGAATTGGTGAAATGAATATTAAACATCCATTAGAGCAATAATGCATAATAACATATGTTTATATATATATATGTAAATACATATATCAGAAGTTATTTTATGATAGATTGTTAGTAATTTGTATTTTCTTCATTATATCAATTATTGTCTTGTTTCCAGGCTGTCTTACATATGTATTATTTTCATAATTAGAAAATAAGTAATTTATTTTAGCTTAAAATATATTTAAAATAAAGAGAATAGAAAGACAATCTAGCCACATCAAGCAGTTACTAAAAGCTCCTACTTTCAAAATGCATTCATGGCTCTCTGCTCCAGGAGTTAAAATAACGTGACTTCACGCACATCAACATAATGTATTATTAGCAATTTCATACTGATCAATGCATGAATGAGACATTGGACATCGTCATTTATTTTCATCTTAAGTACATGCTCCAAAGATTTGTTAGCTTTTTACTTATACAATTTAGCTGAACTGTTGGGTCTTTCTAGGAAGAAAGTGAAACCTTTCCTTCCTTTTCCTATTCTTGTCTGAAACAACATCGTCAATCTAGTTAATAGTGAATAAGAATATTAGAGACATGTGTGACAATTGATGTGGAAAAATTAGGTTCCTGCTGGCAATTACCTATCAAGAGCAGGTTGACTGATTGCCAGAGTTAAAACACATGCAAACTGTCAGCCATCATACAGGGCAACTATCCCAGAACCCTCGTGCAGCGTCAGGTAGAAATTCCGTTTTCACTGCTGGGAACCTGCCCTCGATGCCACACATTCATAATCTTCTCCCATCAAGCCAGGACTACACATTCAGAGACGTCCATCATTCCAGCAGTCAAATATATGTCCTGTCAGATACATTCAATGGCTTTCATGATAAGTTGGACGAGAAGTGACATGCTACACATGATTGAGTGGAAGGGCATATCATATACAATTCCTGCTGTCATACTTTGTCATTCTATTTCTATATCTAGGTAAGGTACTTAACCTTGACACTTCCTAAGTTCAAATACCATGCCAATTAATAGACAAGACAAATCTGGAAAATATTTTAATAAGTTGCTTATAAAACATGACTATGATGATAAAGTGGGTAAGTCAAATATTAATAAAATTAACTTGATTTTCAATTTTGAAAACAAACTGTATCAAGGTTCAATAAAATTTTTAAAAACGGAAAGCTCAGTGACATTCAAGTTCACATTTTGCCTAAATTACCAAAGTCATCTGACGGATTGAGCACTGTGCTGGTATGTTTATAGATATTATCTCCTTTACTGTGCTAATAAGTGTTTCATTACACAAATGAAATATCTATAAATCAACATTATGTAAAAAAGCATTCACTGAAATCTGACTTTGAGCCAACTCCTAGGCTAGAGAAGATAACCTATTCGTCTGTGGCAGATGATACATTCTAAAATTAACCAAGTATTGGCCATGATAAGAAGACAGACATTTCCTTCACCTCAGATTTTTCCTGAACTTTCTATCAGTGGCATTTGGTTGGTATGATCTCACTAACTTCTCCAGCTAAAACGTCTTTTTCCCTCTAGCTCAGGGACGTGGGAAAAGAGAAAGCACATGTTTGGCCTCTCTCTGCAGCTCCTTTGCAACTGTTTTATAATCTCATTTAAAAAAATAATAATAAAAAGGAAAAAAGAGGGAAAATGACTTAATCTCCTTGTGACGCCATTTAGTTATTATCCTGGCAGCTGTTACCCGTAAAATCCCACATTTAAGATCTTCTTTGAGATCATGTCTGTGACTTAAACCTACACGTTTGTCTATATTTTTTAATATGATCATCTTCTGCCAAACACCTGGAGGCATTATCACGATGTGATCACCTTAATCCAATTTCATGTGTTCGGATAGAGATTATTTTGAACTGGAGTACCCTGCATGGAATGTTAATTTTCAGTTCTTTCTCACGCCTGGTGTGAGCCCCTGCTGATCCTCAAACTAAATGAAGGGGTGTTCTCCAAGACCACATCCCCACGTAGGTGAACTTGAAATTCCAATTCCTGTCTCCCTTGCCACATGACAATCTCTAAAGTGTTTATAAGCTGCCAAGTCTCAACCGTTTCCTCTGATATCAGCAAATGTCTCCAAAGGGGAGAGCCAGCCTACTGGGATCAATTCCCTAAGTCTCTGTCTACCACTCCTGGATCTTGGCTCAATAATAATTCCCCAATTTGTTAGTTTTTTGATGCTCTCATGCGGATTTTTAAAATATTTTGTATAGCCTTTATAGTGGCCCTCATCAGAAATTTTGGTCCAAATTACTTATTCTGCCATTGTCTTATTCAATAAGCCTCTGAAGTAAGTAATCTTATTTTCTCCATTTTCACATGGAGAAACTGAGTTGTGCAAGGGATTAGCATCTTCTCCTATGACAGAGTTAACAGATGGCCAGCAAAACTGAGTGTGGAGATGAAGACTTCGTATCAGGCTTAAAAATCTTCAGAGGGTGCAAAGTGACTTGGGGGCTGATAGATCAGTTTCCTCAAGGAGAGTTAATGCCTCATGATCCAGAACTTCAGAAAGAGTGTATTTTACAGATTCCTTACAGAAAATTTGTGGAGGGCAAATCAGTACAGTAGTGGCAGCATAGACCACACATAAAATGTAATATGATTTTGTTATTTAAAGTACCTGTAGTGGAACATTTTCTCCCACGCTGAAGGAGTAAAGAAAGAAAACAGTCCATTTAAAAGAAGTCTTTAAAAGTCTCTTTTCCTCAAATATAATTTTATTCTTACAGATACCATTTAGTGGGCCAAACTTTTAGTTAACTCAGACTGGCTATTGCCACTTTCTTTCTGTCTACTTCTGTGAAGAAGGAGGGAAGGAAGAAGGAAGGAAGGCTTTTTGAATTTTGTGTATGTGTTGTGTGTATTTGTTGTCACTGATCTTACTAGTGTGTTTATGTCTTTCAAAGTTTAAAGCCAGAAAAATAAAATTAAAATCAACACTATGACGCAAAATATGCAGAAGTATTGAAATGAGAGTGACCAAACAGTAAATTCAAAAGAGTGAAAGAAAAAAAAAAAAAAACAAGATGAAAAAGAGAGACAAAGATGGGACAAGGAAGAAATGAAGGGATAACTGAGGGGCAGGAAAGAGGAAAGAAGTAAAAGTAGGGGCAGAGAGACAGAACGAGTTAAAAATAACTGAATGGAGCCCACAAAGGAAAAACAATGGTGGACGGAATAAGTTGGCAAACTGGGCTAACATGTGTTTCATTTGTCCAAATTAAAAATTTGCAGCAAGATCATAGATCAAGATGAAAGAAAAGCGCAATAAAGGGAGGGAGATATGAAGATACCTTTAAGGCTTTGAGGTACAAGAGAAATCCCTAAGACACATGTAGTCAGTCGTATTCTGGGTGTAAGATGATAAGAATGCTTTTTTCTAGATTGCTTGTAATAGTCACCATAGAATTGGATGTAGAAGAGTATTGGGCCACTGAAATGGATTTGCTTAAGGCAGTCTTGTTATTTCAACAAGTGAGAAGTTCTTAAAAACAGAAACTTGAAGGGGAGATTTTCAATTTCAGTGATTTACAGAATAACTGTTAGAAGGTATCAGAGATGGGATGTTGACATTGTCCTGAATAATCCTTAAAGATTTATTTTCAGTTTTCAGTCTTCTTGTTTTTGTGACAATTGCTATATTGTTTCTTATTCTTTTAAATATTAGCTTGGTAGGGTCAAATGAGCAATCAAATAAGAACCAATGAAATATCCTGTATCAGTCGGGTTGTCTTGACTTTGCTCAAGCAGTCATCCCAAAAGAGGCTAAAAGAAAAAAAAAACAAGTCTGGTAGTCTGAGTCCATGCTGCCTGACTGCTATGTTAAAATAATGCTGAAAACAGTTATATTTTAATTAAAAGGTAAGTACTGGTCTATAATATACTCTCCTCTCCTCTATACCAGTGTTAGCAAATAATGCTTAACTGTCGGTGTCTCAGCCCATTAGCTTCTCCATCTGGTTATCTTATTATATTGGCTCAATAAATTAGTCAATGTTCTTATAACCTCCAGGAAACCCAGAACAGGTCATGTCTTTTGCTAGATTGACTGGAAATTGCTATCATTAGGTGGTGTGTCTGTATCCTCTCCAAGAGTTAATGGGCACAACTGTAAAATGCGTCTGGGCCTGCAGCCTGGTTGTTTTTCTCTCTCTCTCCGTGTAGACGCTGGAGCAATGCAAAGATGTATGACCAAGGCCTTTGCAGGTTTATTCCTGAAAATAGTCCATTAGCCTCAACAGTTCTAACTTTATCTTAACACTGAATTGCACTCGTCTGTTAATATAAAACCTTGACTGTCTCAGTTCTGGGATGTTGTGTGGCATGGAAATGCCTAGCAGAGAGCTTTTAAAAGTTTTTATCATTAGGTGCTGCCATGTGGCTGTAGGTGATGTCATTGGGGCCAGATTACTAATAGCCTTTAAAATGTTCTGTGACTTTTCTTCTTCATTTCTGAATGAGCATCTATTATATTAAATGCTTGCCAATAACTACAATTGTGATTTTCTAAAATAATGCTTTCTTTACTTTTCATATACCCACCCTATGTGCTAACAACATCAAAGTGGAAAAATCTAAAATTCCCAGGGTATCTTAGAAATCACGAAGTATAAGAGAGACACACAATAGTACATACAAAAATTTGGACAAATCTGCAGTGTCTGGGTGGCTCAGTTCATTGAGCATCTGACTCTTGATTTCAGCTTAGGTCATGATGCCAGGGTCTTGGGATTGAGCCCTGCATGGAGCTCTGCATTGAGTGTGGAGCCTGCTTAAGATTCTCTCTCTCTCCTCTCTCTCTCTCTCTCTTTCTCTCTCTCTTACTCTGCCCCCATCCTCCACTAGTGCACATACTCTCTCTCTCTCAAAACAAATCGGACAAATCTGAGGTGAAATTTAAGATTAAAATTGTATTTTGAAGATTTTGTATTGTGATAATCTATATAAAATATCTAGCTCGGTGGCTAAAACACATAGAATCAAAATAAGGAAAAAGGCAGTGAAGGGGGAATTAAGGGCAGTAGGTGTGTGTGGCTGGAGAAGAAGACACAACTGAATAGTGAAAAGTCTCTGTGACCAAGGAGTTCAGGACTATTGCTTTTATTTTGGGAAGTAAAAGAATTAAATCAGTTCCTTGAAAAGAATAAGCTGGCAATCTAGAGGGAATAGAGGTTTTTTTCTTCTTTGGAATTCAGGAAATGTAACATTATGTTTGTTACACAAAGCAGTGGAAGATGGAACTGTGTAAGCTTAAAATATAATTCACCTTGAAAACAAATAATAAAGTACTGTGGATAATGTCCTTACTTGAGTATCAATCACATTTGAAATTACAATGTACCTTTTATTTCTCAAACTGGTATCTGACACAACAGGGAACTCTTAGAATGGAAATATATATATATATATATATATATATATGTGTGTATATATATGTATACACACACACACACACACACATACACATATATATGTATGTATGTATATATATAGTCTAAACTCTCTTCTAATGCATCATTTTCCCCCATAATACCACTGTCTGTCTTTACCTTTAGTGGTGAAAAGCTTATTATTTATTAAAAGAGCAAGTCCTAGCATGGACACATCTATCGGGGGCGGGGCGGGGGGGGGGACTTCTTTGAAATGTTAAACACCCACCTGTTAATTCTGTTTCTTTGCAACAAAATTTGCATCCATTTCAACTGTATTCTGTAACAGGGATGCTTTCCTGTGCTTGAATGGAGATATATATATATATATATTTATTTGATATGAATATACTTACATAAATGGTCACGTGTAATGTATACACCCATCTTTTACAATACAAACAGAAAGACTAGGAAAAAGAGCACATAATAGAACAGGTCAACCTGTTTAAAACGTGCCTGGCTTCAGGTCCTGAAACGTTGAGAAAGGGAACAGTGTGCTTTGTTTTATCAAATTGTGTCAAGTGGTTTTACTTCTCCAAGACTGCCACCGCTGGAGAGCAGGAGACAGTAGCAGCAGGCTAATGCACCTAAGCAGCATGGGCTAAGCACAGGGTCAGCCAAACCCAGTAACAATGCCAGCAGGGGAAAAAACATCACCTCAACTCAAGGAGAATTCATTTGGCTGTAGCTATTGCTGTGCTTTAGGTAGTAATTTCTGATTCTGCTGCACTGGGACCTTTCCTTTGAGTTATATTTTTTTGTATGTTTTGTTTTTATCCTTAATACTGATCGGATCTATTGTGCTTCATCCATATCATCTCATTCGGTTTACCTGCAACTGTGCTGCTGAGCACCTGAGGAGGACCTGGAGGAATAGAAGACTCCAGTGAGGAGCTGAATATCCTTGAACACACACTTGCGCTACGCTCTCGAGAGGAGTGGAGAGTGAAAGCAGAGTCAGCGAGGACAGACCGAAGCTCCCCGCGGTGCCGTGGAGTTCTCCTACATGCTCCATCTGTTCTTTAGAACTTGTACATATATTTTCTATGTTTTCCAGTCCTTCCTGCTCTGAAGGTTTATGAATTCAGCGCAACACCACTCGTTGAGCAACGGAGAGATGGCAGTGAGTAGGACCTCTCCTGGTCTCAGAATGCACGCGCCTCCATTCTTCCGGGAGAATCTGTGATTTCTCTCACTTGTGGTCAGAAATTTACCCATATGTATAGGCAGTATAGATTTTCATACTGGTAATGATATGTTGATTAAATTTGCTTTTGTTGTACACTACAAACTAATAGTAATAATAATATAATAATAATAGCTATAAGTGCTGAGTATCTCATATGTGACAAAGGTCATACTCAAACTTTACATTCATTTCTGGTTTAATCCACAGAACAATGATAACAAGTAAAGTCCATTACCTTTATGCTATAAATGAGGGACCCAGAGGAAGAAATTAACCCTCTTAATCTCAAACAATAATTAAGGGGAGGAGGCAGTTGGATTGAATGGGTATTCAAAGGGCAGATAATACTCTTAAACTCTGAATTTGAGTGCCCTACACCCATTTTTCATGGTGATTTTTCATTTGTCAGTCCTTTTTTCTTATATAAAAACATTCTGTATGTTTAGTTTTATATATTTATGCTAGATATATGTAGACATAGAGATGTATTATGAGTATATTTATATTTATTTAAAATGTATATTACATTTATATTAGAATAAATTTTTAAATATTTATTTGAGAGAGAGAGAGAGACAACATGCACACATATGTGGGAGGGGCAGAGAGAAAGGAGAGAGAGGATTCCAAGCGGGCTCTGCACTGTCATTGCAGAGCCCAATGTGAGGCTCAATTCCACAAAGTGTGAGATCATGACCCTAGCTGGAAATCAAGAGTCAGATGCTCAACCTACTGAGCCACTCAGGCACTCAAGTTTCCTCCAATTTTTGGTTTCCTCTTTGAACCTCCAAATTTCATGTTAGAAGTTTTCCCCATATGCTGTTGATCCTTGGTTGTTTTCTTTCTATCTAGAAAGCTCATTGAAGTGCCATAAATATGGACTATGATAGGAGTTTCTCCAGGAGATCATCTCTCTGGACAGTTTTGTTAAAGCCTGCTAGCAGTTTCCTTACGTCTTTCTTCTGGAGCTAATCAGATTCCTCAAGAGGACCTTTCTAATATCCTGCCAGGAGGCTGCCCACCTGGCTGAGGATATTGGGGATATGAGAGGGGGAAGAGGGCTGTTGGCCTCACCATCTGACGTACATTCACAAAATTCCTTTCTTTTGTGTACATATACCTACTGCCAACTGTGCCTTCTATACTCTTGCCCAGTTTCCCCTCTTCCACCAGAAAGAGAAAGAACAGTCCTGCAGCAGCACAGAGTTGGGCTGGCAATCTTATTTATCTTTTATTTAGAATATCCCCTATCGACAATAGCCAACTTCCATTACCTGCCCTCATATCTTGTTTAACTTCCAGTTCTGCTCCAGATTGGGATTCTTCTGTTTTTAGTCTCATCTTCACTCTGACTTCCAGAGGACTTATTGCTGACAATTTCTTAGGCTTTTTGGTGATTTCTAGATTCTTGCACTTTGGCTATTAAGCTAAATCAGGTACCACTCATTGTTCTGTGTTGAGCTTCTAAAATGTTGTTGTTAATTCCTTTCCTTTTTCTTTATGATAATATGCCTTAAAAATCTTTTATTGATATCATATGGGGATTCAGGAGGAATTCAAAGTTAATATGAGTTTTTCATGTATCATTTTTTAAAAATTTTTTTTAATGTTTATTTATTTTGGGGAGAGAGACAGAGCATGAATGGGGGAGGGGCAGAGAGAGAGGGAGACACAGAATCGGAAGCAGGCTCCAGGCTCTGAGCCATTAGCCCAGAGCCTGAGGCGGGGCTCGAACTCACGGACCGCGAGATCGTGACCTGGCTGAAGTCGGACACTTAACCGACTGAGCCACCCAGGCGCCCCACATGTATCATTTTTATAAACAAGTATAAACAATTTTTTTGTAATTCTGAAATAAGTTTCCTAAAGACCGAATTCCATAATGGAATGTTAGTAGTGTTAAATATAATAGGTCATAATATTATCATTAATTATATTTTCAGCTTCAGTTGTAATATAATTATTTCCTCAACCAAATACAGTCTTGCATAGCTCAGCAGATTAAAAAAATATGCAATGAACTGGGACCTGGGGGGGGGGGGCTAAGCCCTACCTGAATTACTGGTAATAACATTCAATCTGCTGACATAGCATTTTCCCTTGAGAAATAGCCTACATGTCCCTAAAAGAATCTTCCTTTGATGAGGATGAGATACTTGCTTTGAGGCTGGGAAAGTTTCTCCTAGAATTCAAGCTGGTATTGCCACTAACTGCATTTCTTGCAGACATTATCTCACATAAGGAATGGAGAAATTAGAAGATAGAATCTGGCTGGGCAGGAAAAAGGTTTCATTTTGGAATTTGGGGTAGACTCATATCACAAGACAGCCGAACCCATTCAGGCAGACTCCTACTCAGAGAGAAAGCCTTGATAGAGCTAAGGCTTTATTTCCAGGAACAGGGAAACATGACCTGCAAAACTTTAGTGGAATAATCTAACTTGGTGGGTCCAAGCAGTGGGCAGCACTGTGTTTAGAATTCAAAGTTTTCTTTTCCTCTTGGGATGAGTAACTGACACAGCAACTGAGAAAAAATAGAAGGGTATGCCACAGGAGAAAAATGCAATTGGAATAATATGTTGTACTGTCTTTGGAGTAGCAAATTTCCAAAGCCAAGGATAAACATAATTTTTAGAAGATCACTTGATACAAGGTCACAGCTAGAGAAAGAACCATTAGAAACAGCCCTAGGATACAAAAGTCTGGGGACTTTTCCAAGTTCTCAAGACTATTAGAGCAGGGAGGTTGCCTATTCAAATTATGGGGATCTCTGACAATAAAAGAATTAAGACTGTTTCCTTTCTACAGAGTCCACATCAATCTAGCACTGAAATGCCAGAAAGACAGAAGCCAAAGGGGAAATAAAAGCTTTTAAATAAGAGAGATGAACAGAATAATGAATGATATATCCTCAAGAGAGCTGTTAGGAAACTAGTCTGAGATTTGATCATATTTTAGAATTTCTGTGAGCACAGGGCTGATGCGTCGATATTTGTACGTGATACGTGTCATGTTGATTCACTGGAACATCAGAAATGTGGGAGATGTGAGCAATTTGGTATTAGAATGATTACTCACTACTGCGTGATGGCAACAGTGGTCCACTGGGCACGGTCCAAACAGGACTAAGCATAGGTAGGAGAATTGTCAATATAAGAACAAATGAGAGTAGAGGGTTAATTGGGGCATTATTACAGTTTTAAATTACTTGTGAAAATAAAAGAAGATGTGCTTGATAAAGGAGAAGCCAATCTGGAGCATTTTCTAGTGTACATATTATAATATTTGGGACATGGTGTCATCTGACTTTTATTGGTTGATGAACTTAGATAATTGAGCCAAGCATTTTTTGAGATAGGAAAAAGAGGTGTGATTTCTTATTTTTGAATATAATTTGAGATATTATATCATAAGTTACATTAATTGAAGACAAAATAGTATGGTGCTTATGAGTGCATACTCCAATCCTTAAAACCTGGGCTTGAATCCCAACTTTAGGGAAATCAACTGATTTAAAATATCTCAGCCTCAATGTTGTTATCTGTAAAGTGGAAATAACAATTGTAGTTATCATAAGGGTTCTTATAAAAGTTATTAGAAATAATACACCTTAAAACATTAACTCATTTAATCACACGCTAGAGAGTTTTCCAAAGTTTTTGTGCACAAGAATCACTCTGGAACTTTCTTTTTAAAACTTCAGGGGCGCCTGGGTGGCGCAGTCGGTTAAGTGTCCGACTTTGGCCAGGTCACGATCTTGCGGTCCGTGAGTTCGAGCCCCGCGTCAGGCTCTGGGCTGATGGCTCAGAGCCTGGAGCCTGTTTCCGATTCTGTGTCTCCCTCTCTCTCTGCCCCTCCCCCGTTCATGCTCTGTCTCTCTCTGTCCCAAAAATAAATAAACGTTGAAAAAAAAAAAAAACCCTCAGATGAATTAAATGGTTTCCATGAGGCATTTTTGTGGCCACACTTATCCTTGTTTTCTTCTAGTGAGAATGGCTTGAAAGGGGTATCATTAATGCCTTTTGTAATGGTAAGAAGCAAACGGCCCAAGGAGAATCTCCCTCATTTAGGATTGCCAGATTTAACAAAAAAACAAAGCAAAAACAAAAAATTGTATACCCTGTTAAATTTTAACTTTGGATAAATATAAGTATCTCCAATGCAATATGTGAGATGAATTTGAGACTACTAAAATATTTGCCACTGTTCTGATGAAATTCAAATTTGCCTGGGAATTTCATATTTTGTCTGACAATCCCACCCTCAATGTATGAAAAGAGAACATTTGAGGAAGAGGGTCTGATATGTCAGTTAAGGTGGCTGCCATTAGCATCAGGGTAAAAGTAGTTACTGATTTGATCTGCTTAATACTTTATGAGTCAAAAGCTTTTTAATTCAAGTGCAGTTGAAACCCAGCATCCATACTGGCCCTGACCCTGAACACGGTGACCCAGCCACAGTTACAGAGGGTTTTCTCGGTAAACCATCTCAGCAAAGGCCAGGTTTCACTGCACAGAACAGCCACATGAGCAAAGGTTCTAAATAATTGGTTGGTTTACCCTCAGTGCCTTACCTAACACCTCTCTGCCTAACATGAGCCATACTTGTCATGAACATTATGTCCTCAGCCGTCTTATTTTAGAACTTCACCCACTCTTTGTATAGAAGGATGTTTCCTGAATTTTCTGGGGGTCACTTTCTGAATTTTCACATTAGGAAGCTTGTGCAGTTATTCCCTCTCTGTGCCTCCGCTGGCCTTTGGCACTTAACCCTGTGCCTGTCACAGGAGTGATAACAAAACTAGGAGCTCAAGAACTAAAACGTATGCCATGCACACTCGATGCCCAGCACTAGTGGAATGATTTTACAGATTTGCCTCATTTGATCTTGCAAAAATACGGATAGATGAAAAAACTGAGATTTAGAGATGATCGTCTGCTTCATGGGCATGCAGCCACTGCATGCCAAAATCTGAATGTGATCTCAGGTTTGTCTGAATTAGAAAGTTGTAATGTATACTGCTGTAGTATATTGCCCTTCGATGACAAACAGAAGAGCTCCTTTATTTAGCTGCTTCTTTGGTTCTCCAAGGATATTGTACACACATGGAATGGATGTTGTTTGTATGCTGAGCAGGGTATTAGGCTCTGGAAACACAAGATGAAAATGACTTGGTGGTATCTGCCTTCTGTGCCTAGCACAAAGTTGGCATGGACTAGGTGCTCAAGAAATATTGGTAGAATGAACAAGTGAATGCATGTCAATAACTTAACACTTACTGGATTGGGTATTATTAAAATATTATATTAGGTTTATAAAATGCATGTGTATGATCAGATGATCATTATCGCAGATATTATTATAATAAAATCAATAGAGATGCTCACTTAATGTAATGAGCTTTTCTTTTTTTCATGATATCTGACCTCGTAATGCCATTTTCCCAAGCTGGGTGATAAGTTTTCAGGACTAAGAATAGTTGTGGGATGAAAAGGACAGGTATGCAAACTGTGCTGTTAGTCACGCTGTTGGGTCAGAAGAGGCAGAAATATCTGAAATTAGAAAAGAATTATGCAGTAGTCAGGCTGTAGAGAAAGGCACCTAGAAGTGGAGAAAGTTGCTGATGAGAGAAGTAGAATGGGACACACTCTTCTAATAAGTTACACCTGTGTCCAGGAGGGGGGGCAGTTTCCAATGAGGTGGAAAGGGAGCTGTGAAGAGTTTTCTCTTTGAAAATCTGAAGGGCAAGAGCATGTGTACAGTTCCTATTTTGTAGCAGAATTGTGAAGAGACAAAGTTGAAAACATTTACTGGAACATCTGCTGTGTAAGCCACTTTGAGAAAATAAGCAGGAGGCAGAAGATGAACATGTGCCTGACAGTGGGTATGTGCAGTGAGGATGTGGGGAGAAAGCAGTGAAGACGTGGCATGGAAGAAGAAACAGAATTATCTACAAATGACCCTAGAATACTACTATGGGTTTCCTGGGCAGATGTTATCTGTGATGAAAGGCCCCACCTTCTTCTACTGAGGAGACCATAACATTCCATAAACTCCAAGTTAACACTTTGTCTCAGAAAATGATCTGAAATGCATTTATAATGGTCTAAAAGACAGATTGATCAAGTTACTTGTAAGAGTTTTTTTCTACTGCTTTTTGTAAAAATTCATACTTGTCAACATTCCAATCCCTGGAATCTGTGTGTATGTTACACATGTTACATGACAAAAGGGACTTTGCAGATGTGATTAACTTAAGGACCTGGCAACAGGGAGAGTACTCTGGATTATCTGGGTGGGTTCCATCTCGCCATGTTGGTTCTTAAAATTAAAGAATCCTTCCCAGCAATGCCCAGAGAAGATGCGAGGATGAAAGCAGGACCAGTGAGAAGCTACTGTTACTGGCTTTGAAGCTGGACAGAGGGTCCCTGAGCTAGAGAATGGGGGCAGCCTCTGGGATAGGCAAAGAAACAGAATCTTGCCTAGAGTTTCCAAAAAGGAAACTAAAACTAAACCTTGACAACACCTTGATTTTAACCCAGTGAGACTTGTGTTTGACCTCTGATCTACAGAATTATAAGATATTAAATTTGTGTCATTTAAGATGTTATGTCTGTGGTAATTTGCTATAGCAGCAACCGACAGCTAATACAACATTCTAGACAATTATTTAGGTAACATATTCAGATGCACAATGAACACATTTAGGAGTCCTTTTTCAATGATCTCATAAGTACATCTACACTTCCTATATGAAAGTTTTGTCCTTCTATTAAGTAAAACTTCCTGAGGACAGTAAAATAATCTAGTAACTAACAAATGAAAAAGACTGCTTACCTAGCTAATCAGTGAAATATAATAAATTTCCTTCTGACTTATGAGATTGCAGGAGAAATTTCCTCCCAGATGTGTCAAATGTGTGAAATATTTCTGGGGCATTTCTGGAAAGACTTAATTCTATTAATTTTAACATAAATCGTTAAAAAAATAGAGGGTAAAAACCCTGCATTGCTGTTTGAATTAGTTTAATCTACATGCCAAACACTAACAATTTACTGCCAAATGCAGTAGAGATGGGACAAGATATGAAGAGAACTCCTAGTCAACATGAATTATTATCATCGCCAAAATGAATCATTATGTAGCAGAATTCAATACAGAATACAAGGGATCAATTTTTTCCCCAAGCTCCTACTTTAGAGAATCAAAGACTGGAGAGAAGAAGAGTGACCATGTTGAGGGAGACCCATGGTCAACATTCCATTTGGAGGGCCTTTGCCCATTGAACATGAGGAAGTTGAGGTAGCTGGAATTCTTGTAATTCTTGGATTTATAGCTTAAAAAAATAGGTGGGAAGTGGGAAGTACAGAGGTGGCTCCTGAGAATGTAGGTCTGTGGTAGCACCAGAAAAGATGACAGTCAGAATGACTGTTGTAAATACAGAAACTAAACCTCTCAGCAATGAGGTGGGCTTGCTGAGATGACCTTCTCCTCTCTCCACCATTCCCAAAGGACTAACAGATCTGGCAACTAGAAACCAGCCCCATCTTCACTTCCCTTCCTCCCAGGAGAGTACTGAGGGGACAGTTTCTGAAGCCTGAACTTTTACATGAGTATAAGGTAACAAAACCCTTTTCAAATACACACACCATCAGGATATTTTCCACTATGTGACCTTCTTACTACATTATTTGAAGAAGCATAGTAGCTAAACTAGACATCACTATAGGAGAAAAATCCCAAGATCCCAAAGATAGAGAAATAATGTTCTAACTAGAATTAAGGTAAGATTTACATCTGTCTATATATATATATAGATATATAAAGAGAGAAGTATATATATGAGGCTACTGCACCTATTATTTATATTTTTATTTATAATTTTTAGTTGCAATGTAACACACATATAAGGAGATAATGTATTTCCTGTTTGGTTTTACCATAGGAGGTTTTTAAAAAAATTTTTATGTTTATTTATTTTCGAGAAAGAGAGAGAGAGAGAGATAGCATGTGAGCAAGGAAGGGGCAGAGAGAGGGGGAGCCATAGAATCTGAAGCAGGCTTCAGTCTCTGAGCTGTTAGTACCGAGCTCCACGCAGGGCTTGAACCCACAAACCATGAGATCATGACCTGAGCCAAAGCCAGAGGCTTAACTGACTGAGCCACCCGGATACCCTACTACAGAAGGTTTTTTAAATTAGTATTCAGATCTCTTAATTCGTTTAAAGTAATTCTACTCATGCACAAATTTTAGTCATATGTCTGCAACAAAAAGTGAGGTATAACTCTCTAATTAGCTTATTTGCTCTAGTTTAACAAAATTCCTTTGTTCCTATTTAAAAATATTTCCTGTATTTTCTTTTTCAAAAAATTAAAAATATACATCTAACATCTTTATTATGAAAGAAATGTGGGGGTGTCTGGGTGGCCAAGTCAGACTCTGAGCTGACAACTGGGAGGCTGGAGCCTGCTTTGGATTCTGTGTCTCCCTCTCTCTCTGCCCCTTCCCTGCTCACATTCTGTCTCTCTTTCTCTCAAAAAATAAATAAACATTATTTTTTTTTTAATCAAGGAATGAAAGTTTGTACAAAAATACAGAACTTTTGGAGGTGATGGGTATCTTTATGGCACAGATTGTTGTGATGATTTCATGGATGTAAACTTATCTGCAAACTCATTAAGTTGCATACGTTAAGTATATACAACGTTTTGTATGTCAATCATACTTAAATAAAATGATTTTAGGGATGCCTCGGTGGCCCAGTCGGTTGAGCAACTGACTCTTGATTTCGGCTCTGGTCATGATCTCACAGTGTGAGACTGAAACCCACACTGGGCTCTGATCTGGATGCGGAGTCTACTTAAGATTTTCTCTCTCTCTCTCTCTCTCTCTCTCTGCCCCTTCCCTGCTCATGCTCTCTCTCTCTCTCTCAAAAAAAATGTTTGTAATAAAATGATTTTAAAAAAGAAAACTTCAAAATAAAATATGAAAGGTGTGTGCAAGCAAAGTCAAAGCAGTAGGCACAATATTAAAACAAAAAATTAAATTTAAATTTAAAATCAGTATTTGAAACAAAAACCCAAATTCTTTTATGAGGTTTAAATCAGCATATGACAGCTAGAACTTTCATTAAATTTATAAAACAAAACAAAGTTTTTAAGAACCACACGGAAAAAAATGGACAGAAGGTAGAAGGACTAAACAGCTCTACATCCTTGACAGGACAAAAAAATATGACGAAGACATAGTTATGTAAAAATTGAAAGTTCTTCTCTATTCCTAGAATATCCATTTACTAAAATAAATGGAGAAATAAATATTCCAATCTAAAGACTCACAGGAAAGTAATTTATAGCAACAAAATAATTTTGATACCTATGTAAAGAAAACATTAAAAGTTAACCGCCATAATAAAACAAATCCAATCATCTTAAATAATACAATCCAACATCATAAGTGCTACCTTTTTTTTAACATAAATTTAATGCAATTGCACTTAAAATGCTAAACAGATTTCTTCTAGGACTCGACAAAGTAGTTCTTGAGTTCATCTTGAGATATATCATAGTAAACTTTGAAAAATAGTGACGAAGTTTGCTTTATTCCACCTGCTATTCCAATGTGTTCTACAGCAATGGCTGGTGCCCCATAGACAGACAAGCAATGAAGGTGAGCACAAATCTTAAAATATCAAAAGGAATTACATTCAAGTTAGAATTTAAAGAATTGATTATTCAATAATCTTTGCTCATATATTTAGCTGCCTACCTTGGAAAAAAGAATATTTGAGTCTTTACCTCACTGCATATGCCAATCTAATTTAAAATAGTTAAATGTATATAATAGAACAATGAAAGGACTAGAATAGAAGATAGAAAATATTTTTGTTTATAACCTTCATAGGGGAAGCCATTCTAAGGGTAAAGGAAAAGGACATTTAAAAAATACATTTTAAATAAAATGTATTTAAAATGCATTCAAAAATGTATTCTGAATGTCAAAAATCATCATGAATAATATTAAGACACAAATGATGATCTGAGAATTATGAGGAGGGAGGAAGAGGGGGAAGGAATCCATCATGGAAAAGAAGCAAAAGTCCTTGTGGTAAATATGGCACACTGGCCACTCAAATCCTTCCAAACCTTACAACTAGATTTAAAATCTTAAAAGCTTGATAGAGGCTGGGAAGCTGAAGACAATGTTCATCAGATTCCCTTAGTGCTTGGGGTCTAGGCTTCTCTGAAGAAGATAGAATAGTACAAAAATGTGAAAGAGACCTGTGAGATGGAAGATAGGCTTTTGCTGTTCTTGTTGCTTCTGCAGCCAATTTCATTTGTGCAAGTGATTAGTTTTGTGACAGCAACAGTAGCAATACACAGACACTCCATAGCATTATAGACATTAAGATGTAACATCCAGGGTATCTGCTTTGTAGCACTGGGAAAGCAGCCTTCCTGACTCCCAGGATTTTCAGTTGGCCCACCAGCCTTCATGGTTGGCCACTTTTGCATGATTGTTCTTATGGTTATTGTGTTCAGTCAGGGTTCTTAGAAGCAGAGCCAAGATGGGGATTTTTTTGTGAGTGATTTGTTGATGGAATGCTCTTCGGGACAGGGAGTTAAGGAAGAAGAAGGGAGTATGTAGAGACTAAACAAGAAAGTAGACTGTATCTGAGGGGAGCTGTACCTTTGAAGGGAACTTTGGGGTAGCAATTGTAACACCTTGAGGGAAAGGATCGTCCTTTTGTACCTCGTGTTAGTTATCGGCTGCTAGCTTCTTTTGGGGAGGAGAGTAACTTAACCTCCAGGAGACACAATTTCCATTCAGCCAAAGAAAATTCTGGGGAAGAGTGGAGAGCTATGAGCCAATTCTCAGAGCTGCTTGGGCATAGTGCCCTGACTACTAAGGGGAATCTGGTGGGTCACCAGGAGCACCCACTCTACTGTGCATGTTCAGCCTACGGTCGGCGTCCAGGACTTCCACTTATTTTATAAGCATATAACACCCTGTATTATATTTCAATTACTTGAAGGAGCTGGAATGGTTTCTATTATGTGCAGTTAAATCCTAATAAATTCACAAATAAGGATTTATGGAATAAAAAATAGAAATTGCCAACAGAAAAATTACTCATATTTTTAATGTGAAATTTATGATCAAATTGGTTTCCATACAACACCCAGTGCTCATCCATCCCAACAGGTGCCCTCCTCAAAAGCCACCACCCATCCCCCATCAATCCTCAGTTTGTTCTCAGTTTTTAAGAGTCTCTTATGTTTTGGCTCCCTCCCTCTCTAACCTTTTATTGTTTCCCCTTCACCTCCCCCATGGTCTTCTGTTAAGTTTCTCAGGATCCACATAAAAGTGAAAACATATGGTATCTGTCTTTCTCTGTATGACGTATTTCACTTAGCATAACACTCTCCGGTTCCATCCACGTTGCTACAAAAGGCCATATTTCATTCTTTCTCATTGCCACGTAGTATTCCATTGTGTATATAAACCACAATATCTTTACCCATTCATCGGTTGATTGACATTTAGGCTGTTTCCATAATTGCCAACAAAATTATTAATAGGTGTTTGGTCTCACTAGTAACCAAATAATATAAATTAGAGGAAACTTTTCTGGAAGAAAATTTGGTAATAGGTATTTAAAATTTTTTCTTTTTTAAATTTTTTTTTCAACGTTTTTTATTTATTTTTGGGACAGAGAGAGACAGAGCATGAATGGGGGAGGGGCAGAGAGAGAGGGAGACACAGAATCGGAAACAGGCTCCAGGCTCTGAGCCATCAGCCCAGAGCTCAACGCGGGGCTCGAACCCACGGACCGCGAGATGGTGACCTGGCTGAAGTCGGACGCTTAACCGACTGCGCCACCCAGGCGCCCCGGTATTTAAAATTTTTAAAGTGTACATCTATATTCCCTTTGAGCAAGCAGCAGTACTTCCTAAGACTTTTAAGGAAACTATTTCAGTAACTTAGAAAACTTATTTGAAACTCGATGTATATGAGAATATCCATCACAGCAGTATTTAAATCAAAACATTAGAAATAACCCAAGAGAAATACTAATACTGCTCAGATTATAGTAGGGATATACATTATAGGCATTGTTAATTTAATTAAACAAGGAGACCATTAGTCTGAGGCGGCTCTCGTGCCATGGTGACCTATGTAAGCAAACCAAAATTTAAGCCTATAAATCCATGAAGGGTACAAAATAAAAACACCAAGGATTACCAATCACAGCCAACTAGGTTTTAAGCCATAGTCAGTAAAATAATTTCTTTTCTTTGTTTCCACACTTTTTCTATGTAAGTCTTTCCCCTAGCTCCTGTCAGCGAAGTGCTGCCAACCGCTTCCAGTTTGGTGCTGCCCTATTCAAGTAGATTCATGGTCAAATAAACTCCTAAAATTTATAAGATGCCTTAGTTTATCTCTTAACAGCATATATAATGTATTAGGAACTATATACCTAATATTACATTACTATACTTCATGTGCATATCAGCAGTATACAGCCATTAAAATTGTAAGAGTCTAATGACAATGAAATGTACACAAGACAGTAGCCCGCAAAAGAGTAACTATAAAATGATCTTATTTTTGCAAATATAGTTATGTGTGTATAGAAAAATACCGGGAAGAACTAGTACCAAATATTTATAGTCCTAATTGCTAGGTGGTAGAATTGTGGACAATTTTTCTTTTTTTTTTTTTCTTTTTTTTTGCTTATCCTTATTTTCTAGTTTGTTCTATAATAACCTTATATAACTTATGTAATTTAAAAATGTATTATATCTAAAAAGTGAGGGTCATTTGCTTATTAGAACAGTCTTGGTAGTTGCAGAAGTCAGGTGGCTAAATCAACCAAAATTTGATGTAAGTTTGAAATCTTTTTGGTTTTTCTTTTGCTCTTCCTTAGTTTTCTGAATCTGACACAAAAGACAGAAGGAACAAATGGCTTGTCAATATCTTTTTTATGCCTCTTCAGATAGACTTCACACCTAAAGCTTCAGTGTTTATCTACCCAGTGGACCCAAAGAAACACTGACAGGAAAATATAGTGTTCTGAAAAGGGTGTGATGATTCAGGGAATGGAAATCTTTATCGTCTATCAATAGATTTGGCAGTTCGGAGAGCTAGGTAGACTTCAGGTTGTGACAGAAATTTGAATAGTGTATTTTCTCCTTGTATTATGTTTCACTTGTTCTTTTTGAGTGAATGGAACAAAAGCTGAAAATTAACCACCTCTCCCCCAACCCCCACTTCATATTGTAATTTTAGCCTTGTTCTCTGCATCAGCTATTGCCTGTGGTTGATTCAAAGCAGGAGCAAACTGTAGATTCATACTACATAAATTCATCGGCTCCAAACTTATGTAGCTATTCCAGAACATTCTGCAGGGTTGTCTTTTGTTATGACCTGTTGTAAAACCTGATGGTGTGTGTACTGTAAACATAGAAAGGTCTAGCTAACAAATGGGTCTCTAGTTGTTCTAAAAAACCCATTTCTACTTTAAGATATTGTACTTTTGTGTTGGAGCATGCACTTTATTTAGAAGTTCCTTTATTATTATTTTTAGGGCTTTAAAATTATTTTCTTCTCAAATGTCATAGAATGTCTTACCGCCCATCTGCTCAAGAGGCATAATTATGAAACTGACAGTCTTTTTTGACACCTCCCTGAAGTGGGAGGAATGAACACATTTTCATTCATTTTGGGAACTCAAATTTTGGCTTTCCTCTTTTCTTGTAGGAATGAGCCTTTTGAACAGGCTCCACATTACATAAGTATTTTCAAGATGTGTAAGAAAGCAGGAACTCTTGCAAGGCAAAAGCCCTGTTGACACATTTAACCACTTAAGCCACTAATGGAATTGGTAAATCGTCATTTCATCCGACAACTGCCTAATTCCAGCCAAACATTTAGGCTCCACATCACAGTTGTGCCTCTTCACAGCAATGCAGACAATATTTGACACTGAAGTTTTTGTTCAGCTCTTATAGTAAATAATACTTATAAATAACCTTATAAAATAATACACTAAATAGTATAAGAAATGATATTTACTTTAAAAATATTGAACCATCTGGAACAAAAACAGATATTCAGATCAATGGAACAGAATAGAGAGCCCAGAAATGGACCCACAAACGTATGGCCACCTGATCTTTGACAAAGCAGGAAAGAATATCTAGTGGAATAAAGACAGTCTCTTCACCAAGTGGTGCTGGGAAAACTGGACAGCGATGTGCAGAAGAATGAACCTCCACCACTTTCTTACACCATACACAAAAATAAACTCAAAATGGATGAAAGACCTCAATGTAAGACAGGAAGCCATCAAAATCCTCGAGGAGAAAACAGGCAAAAACCTCTTTGATCTTGGCTACAGCAACTTCTTACTCAACATGTCTCCGGAGGCAAGGGAAACAAAAGCAAAAATGAACTACCGGGACCTCAACAAAACAAAAAGCTTCTGCACAGTGGAGGAAACAATCAGCAAAACTAAAAGGCAACCAACAGAATGGGAGAAGATATTTGCAAATGACATATCAGATAAAGGGTTAGTATCCAAACTCTATAAAACACTTCTCAAACTCAACACCCAAAAAACAAATAATCCAGTGTAGAAATGAGCAAAAGACATAAATAGACACTTCTCTAAAAAACACATCCAGATGGCCAACCAGCATGTGAAAAAATGCTCAACATCACTCATCATCAGGGAAATACAAATCAAAACCACAATGGGATATCACCACACATCTGTCAGAATGGCTAACATTAACAACTCAGCCAACAACAGATGTTGGCAAGGATGTGGAGAAAGAGGATATCTTTCGCATTGCTGGTGGGAATGCAAGCTGGTGCAGCCACTCTGGAGAACAGTATGGTGGTCTTCAAGAAATTAAAAATAAAACTACCCTACGGCCCACAATTGCACTACTCAGTAATTATCCAAGGGATACAAGTATGCTGTTTTGAAGGGACATATGCACCCCAATGTTTATAGCAGCACTATCAACAATAGCCAAAGTATGGAAAGAGCCCAGATGTCCATTGATGAATGAATGGATAAAGAAGATGTGGTATATATATACAATGGAGTATTACTCGCCAATCAAAAAGAATGGAATCTTGCCATTTGCAACTATGTGGATGGAACTAGAGAGTATTATGCTAAGTGAAATTAGTCAGTCAGAGAAAGACAAATATCATATGACTTCACTCATATGAGGACTTTAAGACACAGAACAGATGAACATAAGGGAAGGGAAGCAAAAGTAATATAAAACCAGGGAGGGGGACAAAACATAAGAGACTCTTAAATATGGAGAACAAACAGAGGGTTGCTAGAAAGGTTGTGGGAGGGGGATGGGCTAAATGGGTAAGGGGAATTAAGGAATCTAGTCCTGAAATCGTTGTTGCACTATATGCTAACTAACTTGGATGTAAATTAAAAAAAGAAAAGAAAAAGAAAAAAAATATTGATCATTGATTCTCTTTTTTTTAAACATTTATTTATTATTGAAAGACAGAGAGACACAGAGTATGAGCAGTAGAGGGGTAGAGAGAGGGGGAGATACAGAATCTGAAGTTAGGCTCCAGGCTCCGAGCTGTCAACACAGAGCCCCACGCGGGGATCAAACTCACAAACTGTGAGATCATGACCTGAGCCGAAGTCAGACACCTAACCAACTGAGCCACCCAGGTGCCCCGATTCTAATCTATTTTCAAAGAACAATACAAAATCTTCTCTGTTGCAAGCACTATGCTTTTAAGGATCTTCATCTCATTTATTAAAAATAAGTTTACAAAGACACAAGAGATGTGTCATCCACTTAAAAGATTACTTCAGGGTAGTCTGATGTGTGATCATAAGTTGATTCCATTCAGTATTTCCTTTAGTCACCAGTGACAGGGTGATAATTTGAAGAGTGGCTTTTTAGAACTAGTAAATCAGAACTTGAGAGATTGAGCATAATTTCAGAAATAGCTATTGTTGTAAAACTGGACAGATTTTAATTCTTGCAGCAGAAAGTCTAACAAGGTATCTATTTGTAAAAACAACAACAATGGGGCGCCTGGGTGGCTCAGTTGATTGAGCCGCCAGGTCATGATCTCACGGTTTGTGAGTTCACGCCCCGCGTCAGTCTCTGTGCTGACAGCTTGGAGACTGGAGCCTGCTTCGGATTCTGCGATTCTGTGTCTCCCTCTCTCTGCTCCTCCGCTGCTCGTGCTCAGTCTCTCTTTCTCAAAAATAAGCATTGAAAAAAAAACAACAAAAACAACAACAAAATAATAAAAGTTGTATGTTAAGAGTACACCAAAAAATAAGATAAATAAAAAGACAGACAGAGATATGGGCATGAGGAATTATTTTAGAATTTTAAAATATTACAGTGATTCAAGAATGTGGCTTATTCTAAAACTACATGTCAGGTTAGGTCAATCAAACCTTTTTAAATACCTGTAGTGTGATATGCAGCAAGGGACAAAGCATAAGCCCTGAACCCAGTTTATAATATAATTAGGAAAATATAAATATGTAAAAACTGTAGAAATTACTTAAGAGGTGAAGATTACAAACATTTGAAATGTTACTGATAAATTTGTGTTATTGGTAAAGGCTTACAACTGCTTTGATGGCATCATCGGAAAAGTTTATGGTGATAACCTAGGATTACATGACTTGCTCTTTTTACCTAAAGTCTCTTATGTGATGGTCTCTCTATCTAAATACCTTCTGCCCCAGCCAGAAGCATTCAGAGGTCGTTAAAAAAAATGCAGGTATGATATGACTGGCATGAGACTGGTGACAGCAAACAGCAAGCAACTCCTTATTGCTCACCTACTACGCCAGGCATCACTGATGCATGAATGTTCCAATTTAATTGCCTCCCAACATTACAGAGTAGAATTACTGTGCCCATAGTTCCGACTGAGGATAATGAGAAGATGTTACTCACAGAGAGCTAGAATGTGGCAGAATAGGGCCTATTTGGCCCCACTCTAACATTTCCCTTGATGAAGCGTGGTTGAGATAGAAGAGTAAATAAGACATAGAGTCTGCTTCGATGTTAGGGATGATTTAAAAGCAAGAATAACATATGGCCATAAATATAGAAATGGTAGTATTAGTTCCAGTGTCTGTTTTGTTTTTGTTTTTAGCATGCTTTTGGATTTAGATTCTGGGGAGGAGGCTGGCTTACAAGGGAGCATCCATACAGATGTATGCATTGAGCAGTTAAAATGTGGGTATGTGTGCATGGAGGTATGCATTGCATGCTCTCCAGTGTAGCTCTTTATACTGATAGGAACACACACAAAAAATAGATTGATCTTCACTGATGCCAAGAGTTTTAGAATAGGCTGTCTTCGTGAACTACTGTGATATTTTTAATTCCAAAATAATTCCTCATGTTCTCATCTCTGTGTGAGCAAGAAGGAGATAAAAGACAGTATGTGGCACAGCTTAAATAATTTCATAAACATAGTTTGAGATCAAGGATATAGTAATCTCATTGTAGGACAGTATGGCTGTATGAGTTAGAATTCAGTAGAGATGAAAATTAGTTTTTTAAACCTGAACTTATTTAATCCTGGGTAGTAGAGGCTCACACATATCATTGGAAGGGTTGTCAGTGCAGGGTCTGGGCTGAGACTCATAGAAGGACCCAGCATAGAAAAATCCATAGGACCAGCCCACCAAAAGAAATACTGATTCAGTCACAATCCAGAGTCTTGAAAAGGGGGGTAGCTGCTGACTCAGCTGGTTGAGTACTGATCTAGGGATAGGCAGCTGCTGTCAGACTGTTGACCCCAGAGCCCTATCATGGCTGCTTGATATGCAACAGAGAAATGGATGTTTCAAGGGTTATTGCCTGTCTCCCTACTTAACGTAATTACAGATTCAACGCTCAGGCAAGTGTAGCTAAATGTGGGTCCTAAATAACATCTGGACCTCCGGTGCAAGGGAGTCTGGGAAATGTAATATTTTGTTGTCCAGCCTCTTCAGTAAAGGAAGGCACCCTTAAAGGAGGTGGAACAGATGGCAAACAAGGCAATATAGCATATTCACCGCAACAGACAAGCATAATACACCAGAGAATTCCCCTAATGCATGTTACTGAAGTAGAAGGGAGAAACTAGTGGGCAATTGGCAGCCAGCTCCAGGTATATAATCACTGAGGAGAGCAATGATTGCTGAGCTCTGAGCAGCCTTGGAGACCATTAGCATAATGAGAAAGACATAAGAATCAGGAAATTTTATAAAACCTGTAGTGTAAACTTGGAGCCTTCATCTCCATCCTTTCCAAGATTCCTTTAGTAAGCTGAGAGAGTGCCAGAAATAAGACTGCCTCAGACCAAGGCCAGGGCTTTTCTGGACCATAACTCTTTTCTCTTTTGTATAAGTAAAGAAGGTGAAGAACTCCATTAAAGAGATTGAGTGGATTGATCCTAGAACCACAATGATGAAGTTTATTTCAACTGATCTTTCCAAATCCAATTGTGCTGTATGTTCTCAATGCACTTGGAAAATGATCATTCCATATGATAAATTCATACTGCAAACCCTGTAATGTGCCAAATGAGCTTTTATGTGACACAGTAACTTTTAACGCTTGCCAAAACTTTGAAATGTTGGAAAAGGTGTTGCTAGCTTTCAACATGTGCTAATTGGGTTTGCCTACCCAGATGGCATAGAAAGAGAAGGGGGGAAAAAGAAAAAAAGAAAAAAAAATGGCTCCAGCTCCTAAACCATTTTAATCAAGGAAAAGAATAAGGATAACCCATACAAAAACAAATCATTTCACCTCTTTGTTTTCGTTGGTGTATGTAAGAGGGCGATTTTAATTTTACTTATCATCTTCTGAGGAATTTGTGTGTAAAGTTACTATTTAAGGGGAAAAAAAACAGAATCAAAGCAGCACAAAATAAATAACCGAGCTCCCACAAAATTCAGAGCACGGTTTTCAGAATCTCTAACTTAAAGTGAACCATCCATATTTTACAATTATATAAATGGATCCGATGTATCTGCTTAAACAGTTACTTCTATGTGAGAAAATTGGTAGGATTTTCTTGTTTCTCTGTATGATTTCTGTATTGAGTTTCATACCAATAATCATCCTTTTTTCTTTTGGGGCTGGAGTTGATAGAGTGCTTGAAATCTACCAAACTGAGACATAACTTTTGTCACATATAAGTGACTAAGAATCAGTATCTCAAGAGAACATGCCATTTTCAGTTTTAAAGGTCTGTGCTTCTTAATGTTCTTATTGACCTACTCTTATGTGTTTAACTGCTTTATGTGAACAGTTTACGTATTGTCAGATATTTTTAAATAATTTCTAACATTCAGATTTCAACATTTTTTCTTTTTTTTTTTTTTTTTGCCAAATCAGTCACTAAACCAATTAAACTACTTCAGTATCATTAGCCCTTCTTTCTGGTAATATCTGATATTAGACTCTGTTAGACTAGCCATCTGACCAAGAACTAACTAGGAGATCTGACATTCTTAGAAATGTAGTGAATGAATGATTAACTTGGAAAACAAACAAGACACTCTATGGAAGCCAGTGGCATCCATGATAAAAGATTAACTCTATAAATTAAGTAAAACTTATGTGAAATATTAATTTTGATGAGAAATCAGAAATTCACTAGTAACTATGTTTTTATAGATGTCCATATATAAAAATAGTTCTAATTTTAAATATCTAATAAAATCAGCGGAACACGACTTCTTCCATCCTGTTCTTGATCCTTCCTGAAATGGCCAAAGGAAAAGAAGGGAAGGACCTGAATCACTTTTGTAATCAAGGTAAAAAGTAATTATTTTTAGAGTAAATCTGATATATAGGATAGCCTTGGGACCAAATAAAAACAAAAGAGAATACCCAAAACAGACTCACAGGAACTTCCCCTCTGTGAAAGAAATGTGGCATTGCAGGAAGCTAGTAGAGAAGACTATTACAAAGCCACATTAATGCTCTGTAATTTGAAAAGCCAAGAGCTAGAGATTTGCTATGGTCTGAACGTTTGTGCCCCCTCCCCTCCAACTTCCACAATTCCTATGTTACAACACTAATTCCTAATATGATGGCATTTAGAGATACAGACTTCGGGAAGTAATTAGTTTTAGATGTGCATTTTTATAAGAAGGGACACCAGAGGCCCTGCCTCTAGTTTCTGCTGTATGAGGTACGAAGAAAAGATGGCTATCCTCAAACCAGGAAGAGACTATCAACACACAGCAGCTATCCTGGCACCTTAACTTGGATTTCCCAACATCTAGAACTGTGAGAAGTGTTTGTTAAGTCACCCAGTTTATGGTATTTTTGTACTAGCAGGCTGAACTAAGACAAAATCATACTATGTCCTAGCATAGAAAATGATTTTTGCCACCATGGATTTAAGTTTGGGGTTGCCATTATTTATAGGGCTTTAGAGCAAATAGACCAGAGAGAAGGCCTTCACCATGACACCAGTTTTTTTCTGCTGTAGTGGTCAGAAGAACCAAAAGGAGTTCTAGCTCGAAAAATATCTTCAACATGGATGAAAAAAGTACATGTAAAGTAAATGAATACACACACACACACACACACACACACACACACACAAATCAAGAAAGAAAAGAAAGCAAAAGACTATTAAAATATAGGCCATCATTTATTTTAATCCCTGAAGTTTCCTTTTATTATTATTTTCATTTCTAATCACACAAGTCAAGACAGAATTCATAAAATAAAATAATAGATACCTAGGTACATAGATAAATAGATAATTAAGCATATTAATAAATAGTACCTGTTGGTTAAGAAGCCCAAATGTTAATTTAAAAAGAAAGTACACATTGGAAAAATTATAAGTTAACATACTTAATATAAAAAACATTAACAAAACAATTGGAAATGCTCCTGATTATCCTTATAACCTTAAACAAATTATTTAGAATTTCTAGGACTTTATTTTCTCATTTTTAGGAGGCAATAAAACTAATTTTTTCTGTATGTATAAGGTAGAGGTAAGTTAAGGTATATAAAACTTGTTTCAATATTGTCTGGCACATAGTAACCATCAAAAAATAGTTATTTAAAAAGATTGTTTTATTCCCTGATTAACTATAGTCTCTTTACTGTGGTCCATAAGGTCTTATATGATCCAGCCCCAGTCTCACAACAGTCCACCTCTTAGGGATGCTATACAAGCTGTTGTGTGCTGCTTGGAGATCTCTGTATGGTTGGCACCTACTCATCACCTAGGTCTCAGCTCAGTGGTAACTTTCCAGAGAGGTCTTCACTGGCCTCTACATGTAAAGTAAGCCTCCCAGCATATCCCTGACCACTCTCTATCTTGGAAGTTGAAATGTGCACTTTCTTTGCTGCTCCTCGTATTTGTCACAGTGTGGTGGGTTGAACTGTGACCCCCTAACAGCTCTGTTCAAGTCCTAAGCCCAGTATTTGTGAATGTAACCTTATTTGGAAATATAGTGTTTGCAGATATCATCAAGTTAAGATGACATCATACTGACTAGGGGGGGTTCTCATTACAAGGACTCATCTGTTTATAAGAGAAAGGAGAGAAATACTGGACAAAGAGACATGAGCAAACACAGAGGAAAGACAGATACAGAGATTGGATTGGATGAGGACACAAATCAAGAAATACCTGGAGCCACTAGATGCTGGAAGAAGGTTATGAAAGCAAGGCCCAGCTGACACCTTGATTTCAAACATCTAGCCTTCAGAACTGTGAATAAATTTCTGCTTGAGCCACACAATTTGTGGTATTTTGTTACAGCAGTCCTAGGAAACTATTACACATGAGCTGAAATTAATTTGTTTATTTTTGAATTGTTTATCTGTCTCCCTTCAGGAGCATGTGTACCTTTGAGAGTGGGAGTTCATCATGTTCATCACTTGTTTCCAGCACCTTATGCTGCCTACAGCACAGTAGGTACTTATCAAATGAATAAATAAAAGGATGAGTGAAAGAAAGAATGAATGAATGAAATGAATACAATAAAAGTAAAATATAACTTATTACAAATGACCAATCACTCACTATATTGAAAAATTTTCCAGTTTAATAATTAGTAATAATCAAAAGACCTTCAGTTAAATAAAAATGAGACAAAAATTTAATCTATTAAATTGATAAGTATTTAAATGTCTTGATAAGAGCCACTCTCAGCAAACATAAACAATGTTTTCTCACGGCTGCTAGGTATGAAATTGGTATAACATTTTAGAAAAAAGAATCTAACAATACATATTCTTTGCCTCTTTCCATTGATTTATTCTTAGGAAACCGTCATAGAGATTGATATCATTTTTTACCTATAAGTATATTCCTGCTGGGATTATTTATAATAGTTTAAAGACTTGAAACAAATAAAATAAATGATAATAGAGTATTGACAAAATAAATGTTGATACATTATGAATTTCATATGCATAAATGTAACCTTATATAAAATATTTTAAGGACGAGCCAAGATGGCAGAATAGAAGTTTTTGTGAGTCTTGCTTCCATGAAATACAGCCAGACCAATAATAAACCATCCTGCACACCTAGAAAACTGATTGGAGGATTAACACAACACTCTGCACAACCTGAATCACAGAATTCAGCAGGTATGCAGCATGGAGAGGTGAACTTGGGGAGTGAGAAGCCACAGCAGGCAGGGAAGTGCTTTTGTGGGCAGAGAGAGGACGGGGGGGGGGTGCGTAGAATACGGGAAAAGCACCCCTTCCCAAAAGCAGCTGGAGAGAAAGTGGAAAATTGGAAACAACCACAGGTACTAAACTAAAGGGAGAAAGGAGGAAGGACAGGGTTTAAATTCCATGAAGACTGTAAACAAGAGGAGCACAGAGTCTGCAACTCCGCAGCTGGATACCTGGCAGTGCTCTGGTGTGAAGGGTGAATCCCCAGGAACAGAGTGGGGTCCGGGAGGTTCTTGGGCCACATGGGGAAAAGCGGTTCCACTGCTGGAAGGACATTTGGTGGAGACTGTTGAAGCCACCCGGTCCCAGCAGACCCCAGAAAATGGCCACATTCACTGGTGCTAGAACAAGGTCATTAAGGGTAAAGCCTGGTGCCAGATGTGTGTTGTGATTTTCCATAATCCCTGAAATGCTGCTGCTACACCGTCTCGAGAACTTTTTCTGGGGCAGGCTGGCACCTGGCCACAGTCTTGTGGCACTGGCAGCAGCACGGTCCAGCAAGCATTCCTCAGTGCAGCTGGCTTTCGGCCATTGCTCTGTAAGACCCTCCTGCAAAGGGGCAGAATGGGTCAAAGCCGCAGTCCTTGAGAAGTAAGGGGCTGGGGAAAACAGCCGGATCTGAGACAAAACTCGGGAGAGAGGTACTGCCTGGGTTTTGGTCACGGAGAGTGAAAAAGTTGCGAGTGGATGAAAGCTGAAGACAGAGGATGGGTGCATGATTGCTGACTGGGGAGAACAGAGTTCCGATACTAGAGACTGGGTAGATGGGTGATGCCATTTTCACCACTCCCATGCATGCACATACACACCCAGGAGCTCCACAACACTCCACCCCAGTAGGCGAGCAGCACTATCTAGTGGAGAACTGAGCCATTACACTGAGTCCCGCCCAACTGGGCCAACCTCGCTCAAGAACACAAGTCTCACCGCCTGCTTAGTTTATGGACTATAAAGCACTTCACAGTCTGACTTCTAGGGGAAAACAGAAGAATTTCAGTCTTACTTCAATCCATTAGTAGGTTCATCTATTCAATTTTCTTTCTTTATTTTTTCTCTTTTTCACTTATTTTCTTTTTCTTGAATACAGAAAGAGAAAAAATTCATTTTTATTTTCAATTTTTATTAAAAAATATTTTTCTTTAATTTTTCATTATTTTTTTACTTTTGTGTAATTATTTTCAAATTCTATTTTACTTCCATCATTTTATTTTAGTCTACTTCAGTGTATTCACTTTTTCAAATTTCCAAATGATTTCCTTTATTTTCTTCTTTTTTCTCTTTTTCGTTTCTTTTCTTTTTCTTGAATTCAGAAAGAGAAAAACTTCATTTTTACTTTCAATTTCTATTAAAAATATTTTTCTTTAGTTTCTTTACTATATATTTTATTTTTATGTATTTTTTTCAAATTCTATTTTACTTCCATCATTTTCTTTTAGTCTACTACATTGTATTCACTTTTTCAAATTTTCAAATGATTTCCTTTTTTTCTCTTTTTTTTCTTTTTAGTTTCTCTTCTTTTTCTTGAATACAGAAAGAGAAAAACTTCATTTTATTTTTAATTTTTATTAAAAATATTTTTCTTTAATTTTTTCTACTATATTCTTTGCTTTTGTGTAATTTTTTTCCAGTTCAATTTTACTCCCATCATCTCATTTTAGTCTACTTCAGTGTATTCAATTTTTCAAATTCTCAAAAGATTTCCTTCCTCACCCCCCCTTTTTTTCTCTAATCTGTCAAACCACTTTCAACACCCAGACCAAAACACACCTAGGATATAGCATCATCTATTTGATCTGTGTGTGTGTGTAATTTTTTAATTTTAATTTTTTTTAATTTTAATTTTTTTTAATTTTAGTTTTTCTACCTCATTAATTCCTTTTCTCCCTTCAAAATGATAAAACGAAGGAATTCACCCCAAAAGAAAGAGCATGAAGAAATGATAGCCAGGGATTTAACCAACACAGATACAAGCAAGATGTCTGTATCAGAATTTAGAATCACAATAATTAAAAATACTACCTGGAGTTGAAAATAGATTGGAATCCCTTTCTGCAGAGATAAAAGAAGTAAAAGTGAAAACTAGTCACAATGAAATAAAAAATGCTATAACTGAGCTGCAATCACGGATGGATGCTGCAGCAGCAAGGATGGGTGAGGCAGAACAGAATGAGCAATATAGAGGACAAAGTTACAGAGAATAATGAAGCAGGAAAAAAGAGGGAAATTAAGGCAAAAGAGCACGATTTAAGAATTACAGAAATCAGTGACTCATTAAAAAGGAATAACATCAGAATCATAGGGGTCCTGGAAGAGGAAGAGAGAGAAATAGAGGTAGAATGGTTATGTGAGCAAATCATAGTGGAAAACTTTCCTAACCTGAATAAAGACTCAGACATAAAAATCCAGGAAGCACAGAGGACCCCCATTAGATTCAACAAAAAACGACCATCAACACAGCATATCATAATCAAATTTACAAAATACTCAGGCAAGGAGAGAATCATGAAAGCATCAAGGGAAAAAAAGTCCCTAACCTACAAGGGAAGACAGATCATGTTTGCAGCAGACCTATCCACAGAAACTTGGCAGGCCAGAAAGGAATGGCAGGATATATTCAGTGTGCTGAATCAGAAAAATATGCAGCCAAGATTCTTTATCCAGCAAAGCTGTCATTCAAAATAGAAGGAGAGATAAAAACTTTCCCAGACAAACAAAAATTAAAGGAGTTTGTAACCACAAAACCAGCCCTGCAAGAAAATTTAAGGGGGACTCAATGAGAGGATAAAAGATGAAAAAAAAAAAAAAGACCAAAAGCAACAAAGACTAGAAAGGACCAGAGAACACCACCAGAAACTCCAACTCTGCAAGAAACATAATGACAATACATTAATATCTTTCGGTACTCACTCTAAATGTCAATTGGCTCAACGCTCCAATCAAAAAACATAGGGTAACAGAATGGATAAGAAAACAAGATCCATCTATATGCTGTTTACCAGAAACCCACTTGAGACCTAAAGACACCTTCAGATTGAAAATAAGGGGATGGAGAACAATCTATCATGCTAATGGTCAACAAAAGAAAGCCGGAGTATCCATACTTATATCAGACAACCTAGACTTTAAAATAAAGACTGTATCAAGAGATGCAGAAGGGCATTATATCATAATCAAGGGGTCTATCCACCAAAAAGACCTAAAAATTGTAAACTTTATGCACCAAATGTGGAAGTACCCAAATATATACATTAATCACAAACATAAAGAAACTCATTGATAGTAATCCCATAATAGTAGGAGACTTCAACACCCCACTCACAGCAATTGACAGATCATCTAATCAAAAAATCAACAAGGAAACAATGGCTTTGAATGACACACTGGACCAGATGGACTTAACAGATATATTCAGAACATTTCATCCTAAAGCAGCAGATTCTACATTCTTCTCCAGTGGACATGGAACATTCTCCAGAATAGACCATATACTGGGACACAAATCAGCCCTAAGTAAGTACAAAAAGATCAAGATCATACTGTGCATATTTTCAGACCACAACCCTATGAAACTTGAAATCAACCACAAGAAAAAATTTGGAAAGGTAACAAATACTTGGAGACTGAAGAACATCCTACTAAAGAATGAATGTGCTAACCAAGCAGTTAAAGAGGAAATTAAAAAGTAGATAGAAGTCAATGAAAATGATAACACCACAACCTAAAACCTCTGGAATGCAGCAAAGGTGGTCATAAGAGGAAAGTATATAGCAATCCAGGCCTTCCTAGAGATGGAAGAAAGATCTCAGATACACAACCTAACCTTATGCCTTAAGGAGCTGGAAAAAGAACAGCAAATAAAACCCCAAATCAGCAGAAGACAGGAAATAATAAAGATTAGAGCAGAAATTAATGCTATCAAAACCGAAAAAAAAAAAAAAGAAAAGAAAAAACAGTAGAACAGATCAATGAAGCCAGAAGCTGGTTCTTTGAAAGAATTAACAAAATTGATAAACCACTAGCCAGTATGATCAATAAGAAAAAGGGAATGACCCAAATAAATAAAATCAAGAATGAAAGAGGAGAGATCACAACCAACACAGCAGAAATAAAAACAATAATAAGAGAATGTTATGAACAATTATATGGCAATAAAATAGGCAATCTGGAAGAAGTGGACAAATTCCTAAAAACGTATACACTACCAAAACTGAAACAGGAAGAAATATAAAATTTGAACAGACCCATAACCTGTAAGGAAATTGAATTAGTAATAAAAAATCTGCCAAAAAACAAGAATCCAGGGCCAGATGGCTTTCCAGGGGAATTCTACTAAACACTTAAGGAAGAGTTAACACCTATTCTCTTGAAACTCTTCCAAAAAGTAGAAATGGAAGGAAAACTTCCAAACTCTCTCTATGAAGCCAGCATTACCTTGATTCCAAAACCAGACAGAGACCCACTAAAAAGGAGAACTATAGACCAATTTCCCTGATGAACATGGATGCAAAAATCCTCAAAAAGATATGACCCAACCGGATCCAAGAATACATTAAAAAAATTATTCACCACGACCAAGTGGGATTTCTACCTGGGATGCAAGGCTGGTTCAATATCAGCAAAACAATCAATGTGATTCATCACATCAATAGAAGAAAGAACAAGAACCATATGATCCTCTAAATAGATGCAGAGAAAGCATTTGACAAAATACAGCATCCTTTCTTGATTAAAAACACAAGAAAGTGGGGTTTAGAAGGAGCATACCTCAAGATCATAAAAGCCATATATGAATGACCCAATGCTAATATCATCCTCAATGGGGAAAAACTGACAGCTTTCCCCCTAAGGAGAGGAACAAGACAGGGATGTCCACTCCTGCCACTGTTATTCAACATAGTATTGGAAGTCTTAGCCTCTGCAATCAGACAACACAAAGAAATAAAAGGCATCTAAATCAGCCAGGAGGAGGTCAAATTTTCCCTCTTCACAGATGACATGATACTTTATATGGAAAACCCAAAAGATTCCACCAAAAACTTCTAGAATTGATTCATGAATTCAGAAAAGTTGCAGGATATAACACCAACACACAGAAATCGGTTGCATTCCTATACACCAACAATGAAGTGACAGAAAGAGAAATCAAGGAATCAATCCCATTTACAGTTGCACAAAAAAACATAAAATACCTAGGAATAAATCTAACCAAAGAGGTGAAAAATCTATACACTGAAAACTATAGAAAGCTTATGAAAGAAATTGAAGAAGACACAAAAAAAAATGGAAACAGATTCTATGCCCCTGGATAGCAAGAACAAATATCACTAAAATGTCAACACTACTGAATGCAATCTACATATTCAATCTACATATTCAATGCAATACCTATCAAAATAACACCAGCATTCTTCACAGAGCTAGAACAAATAATCATAAAATTTGTGTGGAACCAGAAAAGACCCCAAATAGCCAAAGCGATCTTGAAAAAGAAAACCAAAGCAGGAAGCATCACAATCTCAGACTTCAAGCTATACTACAAAGCTGTAATCATCAAGACAGTATGGTACTGGAGCAAGAACAGACACTCAGATCAATGGAACAGAATAGAGAGCCCAGAAATGGACCCACAAACGTATGGCCAACTAGTCTTTGACAAAGCAGGAAAGAATATCCAATGGAATAAAGACAGTCTCTTCAGCAAGTGGTGCTGAGAAAACTGGACAACGACATGCAGAAGAATGAACCTGGACCACTTTTTACACCATACACAAAAATAAACTCAAAAGGGATGAAAGACCTGAATGTAAGACAAGAAGCCATCAAAATCCTCGAGGAGAAAGCAGGCAAAAACTTTGATCTTGGCCTCAGCAATTTCTTACTCAACACAGTTCTGGAGGCAAGGGAAACAAAAACTAAAATGAACTACTGGGACCTCATAAAATAAACAGCTTCTGCACAGCAAAGGAAACAATCAGCAAAACCAAAATGCAACTGACAGAATGGGAGAAGATATTCACAAGTGACATATCAGATAAAGGGTCAGTATCCAAAATCTATAAAGCACTTATCAAACTCAACACCCAAAAAACAAATAATCCAGTGAAGAAATGGGAAAAGACATGAATAGACACTTCTCCAAAGAAGACATCCAGATGGCCAACCGACACATGAAAAAATACTCAATTTTACTCATCATCAGGGAAATACAAATCAAAACCACAATGAGATACCACTGCACACCTGTCAGAATGGCTAACGTTAACAACTTAGCCAACAACAGATGTGGCAAGGATGTGGAGAAAGAGGATCTCTTTTACATTGTTGGTGGGAATGCAAGCTGGTGCAGCCACTCTGGAAAACAGTATGGAGGTTCCTCAAAAAACTAAAAATAGAACTACCCTACCACCATAGCAAATACTATGACCCAGTAGTGCAACAATTGCCCTACTAGGCATTTATCCAAGGGATACAGTTGTGCTGTTTCAAATGGACACATGCACCCCAATTTTATAGTAGCACTATCAACAATAGCCAAAGTATGGAAAGAGCCCAAATGTCCATGGATGGATGAATGGATAAAGAAATGGTATATATATACAATGGCAATCAAAAAGAATGAAATCTTGCCATTTGCAACTATCTGGATGGAACTAGAGGGTATTATGCTAAGTGAAATTAGTCAGTCAGAGAAAGATAAAAATCATATGACTTCACTCATATGAGGACTTTAGGAGACAAAACAGATGAACATAAGGGAAGGGAAACAAAAATAATATAGAAACAGGGACAAAACATAAGAGACTCATAAATATGGAGAACAAACTGAGCATTACTGGAGGGGGTATGGGCAAAATGGGTAAGAGACACTAAGGAATATACTCCTGAAATCATTGTTGCAGTATATACTAACTAATTTGGATGTAAATTAAAAAAAAATAAAAAATAAAATTTAAAATAATGTGTTAATAACTAGAGATCTGTTCCTGTTTTATTAAATGAAAAATATTAAGCTATAAACAAGTGGTATGCTACTGTCCCAATTTTGTGAATATATAAGTATATTTGCATATTATATATATATGTATATGCATATATGTTTACAGATTGAATATGTTAATGGTAGTTATCTCTGGGTTGTGAGATTCAAGCAATTTTTATCTTTTTCTTTCTGGTTTTCAGTATCTTCTTACATTTTCTACAATGAACAGTTATTATATTCATAATCAGGAAATAGTTATAAAATGAGAAGACTTGAAGAAATCCACCTTTCATGCCTCAGCTGAAACATGTCTTTGGATAATGTGATTGTGCCCATTAAAAATGATAGGCTTGAATTTTTCTATCATTAATACATTTAAATGTAAAGACTTTCGATAGCTAATGATGTAGCACACAAAATAATTAGCCAATATATAAGTCAGAGTTCATTTACACTTCTCTTAGGAAGCCTAATAATGTGTTACCTTAACCTGTACCTTGATTATACCACAGTTTGATAAAATGTGGAATAGAAGACAATCCAGCTGTAAACACAGCAGTAGGAAGCTGAAACATATTTTGTGTTCCATAGAATCGTAGGTAATGGCTTTAAGGAAGACTGAACAGTCAATCTAAAATTATTTTCCTTGGGGGGAAAAATGAATTGATTAGGATTTTTGACTATTTTTTTAATTATGAAAAAAAGGAAGAAAAAAATATCATAGGTTTAAGATTTTAGAGTTTCATATAGAAATCTAATATTCGTGTCCCCATATAAGGGCACTGTGGATATTTTGTGAAGATAGACATGAGAAATGTAGTTAGCAAAATCTGTGCTCTAAAATAACTGGAAAAATGATGCTTTTGTCATTTATCCCCACTGGTAAGAAGGAACCACAGGCTTAGGGAGAGGCCACTGGGGGTGGGGGGCTGGGTGACTGATGGTAGGGGACCCCAGACAGTATGCCAGCTTTGCCTTGGCCAGGTGCTGGCTCTGCATTTTTGGGTTATTTATTTAACTCCTAAGAATCCTTTCCTCATCCTTAAAATAGCATAACAATATTATCCAAAAAGTTTCTTTGGTGCCTAATAAGTACTCTGTAGTAACTGCCCTTTCTCAGGGGAAAAGGGGGGGCATATCTTCATTTGAGACCCAAAAAGTTCTGTCATTATTTTTGCATACAAACATACCCATCACTTTCAGAGCAGTTCACTTAACTGTGGTCTTTTTACCTGGTGTTCCCTTCCTGTTGCCCTTTCAAAGATGGGACAGAGTCTGACTCCTTTATTGATATCTCAGGAGAAACCTGCACCTTATTGACCTACTTCAGCTATAATTAGCAACCAAGAAACTAGGTAAACTAGGCCTCCCAAGTTACCACTTAGAAAGTCAAAGAAAGGTCAAAGACCAAGAGTCTTTTCCTATCATCTGAGCGTTAGTGTCATTCTCAGTGGTTCTTCAAGCCAGATTTATTTCTCTTCTGTGTTTCAGCTGTCTCTTGGGTTTCAGCCATTGGTTTTCTAAACCAGCCAAATCAATGATCTTTAAACTCCTTGGCTGGAAACATTGGCACTTAGTGAGTTCGTGTGAAATGGTCCTGCATTAACACAACATTGCAAAACAAAGTGTTGGTTGGTCATATTTGTAAGTTATTGTTTTTTCCTGGTGCCACATTCCTGTATCTTCTTTGCTATATTATGTTATGTTTGTATTTAATAGAGTAGTATGATGTGCTGTTTTCCAAATTAAACCATTGTTTGCTGGAAATTTTGGAGACCTTTTAACTTCATTGCACTGTAAGTCGTATCTTTCCATTCTTCTTCTTTGACCTATTTCTTTTGGCAAGGCAGAAATTAATTACAATTGACAAGGCTTCCTTTATTATGGTCCTAGGATAAGATTCAGAGTATTGAACCCTGTAAGGACACTCCACACCCAAAGGCTACACTTAAGTACCTGGCACATACTTTTTCCTCAATTACTATTTACTGATCGAACAAATAAATGAATGAAATACTGAAAATCCGTGACAATCATGTCTTAAACTTTGCATCAGATGTAGTAAGACAATTCCAAAATTATTAGGATGATTATGGAAGAACAACCAGAGTTCAACCTGATCCAGGATGCCTTTGCAGCTGTTAAATTAAAAGGACAGAAATCAGCTTCGGGGCTCTTTGTCAAGCTTTGGTGAAGGGACAAGGTAAAAGCTGATTTGGAATTACAACTATAGTACATTCATCAATACAATGCTCTGGTCCCAAAGGGCACTCAGAAAATGTTTTTTCTGAATTTTTTCTAACTTTCACTTTTCTCTCTGTCAGGCATACCAAAATGAACAACAAATCTTCATTTGCCAGTAAGTTTTATACCTTTGAGTTTCACCTAGACATTTTCCCCCACATCACATCAGTTTGCACATTAGAGTTAATCTGCGTGTATCTCAAGGGTTACTCAAGTGTGAATAAGCTTCGGTTTGGGGACAGTGTTTTTCTAAGGATGAAAATAAACAGATTTTAAGAGCTACAGTGAATTAATTGTTATCATAAGACCCCAGAGGCAACATGAAACAGAAAGGAAGTGACCTAGAAAAATTTTTTATTTGCTTTTGTTGAATAATAATCACTTAAAAAAAAAGCATTTTGTTTATTTTGAGCTGAGGAGCCTTGCTTTTCTCTTGGCAGTTTGTTTAATATTTCACATAAATCAAATAGAATATAGTGATTCTACAACCTTTTCTTTGAGAAAGCTCTTACCTGAATCCGTACTTGCCAAGTTAACCCTGAGCAGGGTGACCCCAAGTGTGATGAAAGTATTAGGAAAATGTGATATGATATTGTCAATCCCAATGCGATGATAGCAGTATTAGAATAGCATTTTAAATATATGCATAGTGCATAGTGCTAATTTAGATAATGACTATACCCCCCCCCCCCCCAGTGAAGGATATATTGCTACTTCCTGTCCTACATCTGGAACTTTGATCACCTTTCAAAGGCCAGGGCTTCTTCCCCTCAGATATTTGCAGTCAGTTAAGCTGCTGAATTAGCTTGTGGTCAGAATAAAAAGATGAAAGAATTAAGTTATATTTTGAACTGTGGGACACTATTGTTCTTTCCATCCTCACTGTTAGCAGGAACATGCATTGGCTTTTGGAAATCAGAGTGAAATTTTGAAATAATTGCAATTTACTCTATTAGGTGAACTAGTGAGAGGTGCTGGAGAATGCTTATCTACGTACATGCACAAAACACATTACATGATTGCACTATTCTTTCATGTAGAAAACATTTCATTTATGCTCAATGTGCACAGAAACACTTAAGAATATGGCAAAGTGTGAGTATGAGGGCTATTAAAAGATCAGCTCAATATCTTCTTGCTGAAAACTCACTGTGGTGTTGGCCTTGACATGACCTATAGAATTTTGTGTTGGCAGGAAACCAACTTTGAAATTTGTTCTGTAGCAAATCATTGTGGCAATATACTTCCAGGAATTAAATCCTTTACATTGCATGGCAGTGTTGCCAGAGAGCGTGTAGGGTCTCTTCTGATAGGAACCATGAAGGAGGCTTTGGCCAGAAATTCGAAGCCATATGTTAGTCCTGTCAAAAATGATATGGATCTGCTTACAAAAACCTTGCTCAGTGGCTTTGCCAGGAACCCTGTGGCCGTGTCCTGCCGGAAAGCCATTGCATGCATTATCACTGCCAGAAATTGATGCTGCCCTGGGATAATCTAACAGCACTAAAAACTCAACCTCTGGGTTTCGACTGCCAGACTTTAACTATTAACAGAGCCTGTGAGTGTATTACAGGGAAATAAGGCCTATTTGCCCTCTCTTGGGGTGAGGGTGGGCAATCCTGTTGGCTTCAAATACTTGAAGTTAATTAGCTCTTTGGAAAGGATTCCTGGCTGAGATTATATTAGTTATTTGTTTCCTGATGTTAATGAACTTTAGCTAATATTTTCCCAAGAATGGACTTGACTGGTAGTTTTATTTATATAGGGAAAATAGACAGATAAAGGTAAAACTCCATATATTTTGTTTGTAGTAGAGTAGCTAGTATATTCTAAAGTATTCTAAATATCAACTTAATGTTTGCTGTACAAAAGCTAGAACAACAAGAGTCCCCAGCTTTGATAATTGTGGCAAAAAACCAGTTGGTGACAAATGATTCCCATATTCTGAAGTGTAGTCAGTATTACACATGGACATTTTACTTTGAGATGAATAATATCATAGTGAAAAACGCTCCAAGTAAGCCCATTTATATATTTGGCATATTTGGGATTCAAATTAAAAAAAAAAAATTTCAATTTTGAATTAATGAGCATGTTTACCAAAGTTTTGTAAAACTGTGCTACACAAAGTATGGTCCATGGGCTGATGCCAGTTTCTGAACTGTTTTTAATTGGTCCACAAACAGATAAGTACAGAAAATCAGGGTAAGTGCTTAGAAAATTTACAGTAATTTGATATTGCTGAAAAATGTCTTTGTATTTTGTAAAATGTCAGTCTGCATTAGATTGGAAATTGAAAAACAAAATCTTGATACCACAGATAGTTTGAAGAGCACCTAGAGATAGCAAAATAGTCACACTTCCTCATCTTCTCATAATTAGAAGTCACAGACTTGATCTAACCATTCCTTTATCACTGTTCATGCAGGTTTTATCCATCATTTTTTCTATTATTAGAAACTCTGTTCTACAATCTTCGTACAGTAATGTTTGGATACTTTGAAATTTCTGTAGAGAAATGTTAATGGGTCAGTCAGTGACTCCAATGTCAGCCACTTCTTACTTAGATCCATTCTGGAGAACTCAAACCAGGAGATTATTTTGTAGAAAATGTGGAGTTCTTATATATAAGTTCTCTTACCTACATGGTTGACCCCAGTTGAAGAACAAATATGTAATTTCTCTTATGAATAATGATATAAATTAATTCACAAAACTTACTTTGACCCTCCGTGTCATCAAGGTAAAATGATGTCAAGCTCATGGTCACATTGTTTTAATGAGAATCAGGCCCCATAGTTTCTGTATCACCCATTATCTTTACCACTCATATTCTTAAACAATCTGGGTTTCAAATCCCGCTGCTGGCCCCCCCAGGCCATTTATAGTCTATTTTGTTTTCAAAATTAGGTATCCTTAAGTATCTAGTACACCTTTATACCTTTAGTTTTTACCCAATAGCCACTTTTAGAGAACCTAGCATTAACTGGATCCTGCATGGGCCCTGGGATTACAGCAGGAAAAATGGTGGGGACCATCTCTGCTGTCAGGAAACTCATTATATGATAAAGGATAAAAATGCACAGGATAAAATGTTAACAACTACACATATTATTATACAAAGGACAAAAGGAATAAAAAAGATTAACCGAACTTTAGTGTAAGTAATGGAATAATATGTAGTTATTTAACATGGGGCCATATACCTGTATTTCCAGAACATACTGTTTGGAGAAAATCGGGTTAACATATATTAAAAAGTAAAAATATATTCTTGAGGGTGCCTGGATGGTCAGTTGGTTGAGTGTCTGATTCTTCATTTTGGCTCAGGTCATGATCCCAGGATGGTGGGAGTGAGCCCTGCATTGGGTTCTGTACTGAGCATGGACCTTGCTAAAGAGTATCTCTCTCTTTCTCTCTCCACCTATCTCTTGGGGTGCCTGGGTGGCTCAGTCAGTTAAGTACCTGACTTGATTTCGGCTCAGGTCATGATCTCATGGTTTGTGAGTTCCAGCCATGGGACAAGCCCCTTCAAGCCCAGTGTCAAATCTGGAGTAGGCTCTGTGCTGACAGGGCAGAGCCTGCTTGAGATTCTGTCTCCCTCTTTGCTCCTTCCCTGCTCTCACGTTCTAAACTTAAAAAAAAATAAAATTCTCTCTCTCTCCCTCTGCCCCTCTCCTTGACTTGTGCTCTCTCTCTCTAAAAATAAAATTACATATACACATATACACACACACACACACACACATATTTATATTCTTGCAATTCTATGTGTATCAGTGCAGAGAAAATAATATTTGGAGGGAAATTTACTAAAATGCTAGCTATGTAGTAATCTGTGTGGAAGAGCTTTGGAGTTATTTTTCTTTTATTCTTTGTGATTTGCTGAAGTGTTTTTTTTAATATTTTACTGGAAGCCTTATGAATTCTACAAAATAATATATGTTAGTTAATTTTTAATTGAATAGTTTTTGTCTAATTTTTGTTCTTTGTCTTTTAGTTGTGTTTTTGATGATGAAAGATTTTAATTTACCAATATTTTCCTTTATAATTTCCACCTTGGCTGTCATGTATAGAAAGTCTCTATTAATATTTGTATTTTATTTAAATTTTTGTTTCCACATTTTTACTATTAACTCTTTCATTATTTTGAGATTTATTGTGATACATAAAGTAAAGTAAAATCTTCTTTCCCCCTCCATAGAATTGGCCAATTATCTTGACACCACTTTTGGAGTAATTTTAGTATTTACAGCTAACTTAAAATACTGCCCTATTCATAGACTAAATAATTGCATACTCTGGTTTATTTCAAGGCTTCCAGTTTGATATACTTATCTGTTTGCCCAATCTGTGGTAAGTATCATACTATTCAAATTATTTTGACTGTAGAGATAATTTTATATTCTTTAATATTAACCTCCATGTAATCTTTGTATTTCTTTTCAGTTATTTATTTTTCAAATTCAAACATGAATACTTTTTTCTGGAATAAATAAATTATAAAAATTATTTGATAGAGAATTACCATGTAATTTTACATTGAATTTACATAGAATAATTTTGTAAAATTTTATTAAAAATGCATAATTAGTATTTTGACTTGAATTGACTTAAGCTCAATTAATTTAGGAATTACTGTCATATTTGTATTATTCAATCTTTATATTCAACACTAAATTCATGCAATATCCTCATTTCTTGAAATCAATGAAGTATTATGATTCTTTCTATATATGTCTCACATGTTTACTATTATGATTTTCCCATGTGTTTTACATTTCTTGTAATTGTGCATCATATATTTGTTTTCTATCAGCTATCTATTGTATAAATATCTATTGTTATTGGGTGCACAATCTTTTAAAGTTATCTGTCAGCAGTTAGATGACAATGATATGCCAGCTAAATTTGAAGTGACTGAACTTTTCATATTTTTCTGAGCTGTGGGAAAGTTCATATAGTAAAACCTCTACTCCTTCTTCTTTTTCTTTTATCTTTCTCCAATATGATCATCTTTTCCCTTAAAAGTTGGTATCTGGCCATCTCCTTTTCTGCTCTTTTCCTCAAGCTTTAGATGTGTGGTTTCATATTTGATCTATTGTTCTTTCATTCCTACAGCCATTTTATCTCTCCACACGAATCCAGAGAAAAAATTCTGTTTCCCCTTTGAACATTGGATTTAAAAATTAGATAAACCATTATTAGCACAACCTCACAGCATGGGACTGGATGAGAAGCTCCATATTTAATAGATAAGTGCAAATTAGTTCAGGGCCTTAAGAACAGGTCTCCAAAACATTGAAAATTTTAAGACACATTATTTTAGGCTTAAATTTAATTGTTTTAATACAAGCCCCAACCCCATCTACTATTGAGATATAGTAGTATAGCCAAAGAACCCACATGGAATAGACTTATATACCATTTCCAAATAGCTTTATGTTTATTTCCTCAAATATGTGATATATGTAATGACAGCCTTTTTCAAATGCAGTGTAGAGTTCTAGCAATTCCAGAATCTATATAGTTGGAAATCAAGTGATTCAGTTTTGCTTTGTATTCTTACTTTTTGAAAATCAAGTGATTTGGTTTTACCTTGTGTTACCACTTTTATTAAATAATTATTTTTGAGTCCTCTCTTTATGCCAAGAATTGTTTTTATCACTAAAGATATCGTGATGACCACACGAAAATATTGGCCTGGTTCAGTTTGTACTTGGAAGGTAGATCATAAGTACATAAATACATACATATTTTGGATCATGAGTATCTCTACACTAATAAAACAGGGCAATTAGTTTAAAGAGTCATCAGTGGTGGAGTGTTGCTACTTTAGCTAAGATTGGCATAGGATAAGATGAGGAGCTAAGATTGTTTCTGAGAAGGTGGAACTTAGGGTAAATGTTGAAAGGAAGGCAGGCGTGCCAAGAGTGTTCCAGATAGAGGATAGAGTAAATGCAAAAAACTGAAGTCACATCTAAGGTTGGCCTCCTCTAGGGACTGGAATAGAAGCTTGACTTTCTAGAGCACAAGGAACAGGGGGAAACTGACAAGAGCTCACGGAAGCTAGCCTGGAGACTTGTCTATTGTGTAGGACAGAACTGAACGTAAATGTTGGTTTCCCTCACAAATACCATGCTCTATCAATCACAGTATCCTGTTGCCTACCTAGTAAATGGTAGATGCCCAATAAATACGACTTCAAATAAATATAGTTTCTCAAAAGGAGACCATATCTTTAATTATAGCTATTGTTCTAAAATATAAACATAGATAAAGGAAAACTGAAAGTTATGAGTGTTGTTTTCTTCTGTGCAGCAAAATATATGTCTCAGAAGCTGATGTTTTTCCCCTTTTCTTTTCTCACAAATTCTAGAAAATGAAATATAATTAACTCTCGATAAGAGTTTTCCATTTGGCTGGGAGAAAATACTGACAAACAAAATTAAATTTCCTTTAAAAATTAATTGTTTCATAAAGAAAAACCTAAACATTATGGAGTGTTCTTATTTCTAAGAATAATGAGTCACATTTTTATTCTGTTAAAAACTACCGAACAACTGTAGTGTTTTGAAATTTCAAGAACATCATTTGTATTCAATTTATGACTTTTTTCACCCTACTCTCATATGAATGTGGTGTTTTTTTTTCTTCTTTATTTCTCAGTCTGAGTCTTCTCATGCATTGGATACTTTATCTCTTTCTGCTTATCCTTACTAAGGGAATGTTTTTATCACAACTACCGTCATAACCCTCACCACATCCATGGCTCCTACTTGTTTCTATGGCAGGCTGGTCAGCAGTTCTTACCCACTAGCTGTGCCAACTGTTATACCACTGAAATACTCTTACCTGGTTTGCTAAAACACAGCTTCCCTGAAACTCCCTACATGGCTTCTGATGCCCCAGCCTCTCTCTTGAACTGCCTCAATCTCCACCATCGCAAAGGCCAATGCCAGGCTCCCAAGATCCTGCACTATTATCAAAGTCTGAATCTGTTCTGAATGACTGGTGCCTATGATGTGTTGATTACAAAATACTTTAAATATTACCCCTGCTTCTATGAATTAAGCATTCACATTAGTAAGCAATGCCCTATGCACTTTAACTGTATATTATCTTATTAGGAGAAAAAAAAATCAACATCTCTGTGTAGTTGGTGTTATCTCCATTTTACAGATGGGAAAACTAAAGCTTAAAGGATATTAAGTGGCTTCCCCAAGAACATATTGCCGGTACTAGTTTGGCTAAAATTAACCCAGGACTGTCTGATTTGAGCTCTTGCATTATCAACATAGTCCTGTGTCTCTCTTGAACTGGAAGTTCTGTGGGTACTTGCGTTGCATGCGTATATCCTTTTTCATGTGAGATTAAAGGAAAAATCCAAATATTTTTACCAGCCTGAAATCTACTGGATTTGGGAGGGATTTTCTGGGGAAGGCTGATATCTGCAGAGCATAACACTTCATGATTAGCCCTCAAGGTCTGTTGGCAAAATACTTACTTCCATTTGGAGCTCTATTTGGAGATTTTAATGCTTACTGAAGAAATATTGCCACTAAGGAAACAATAACATTTCCCCTGAATTAAAAGCTGAGTAAGACTGTCACCCGGCCATTTTGTTCTTTTCATGTCAGTTGATCAATATTACCACCCCCCCCCCAAAAAAGTGTTATGATGTCCAGGTAATAGATCTGAAATATCAAGGGTTAATTGGATTTCTGTTAGGCTACCATGCTGGGGTCAAGGAGGAGTACAAATGATACCCTTGGGATTCCCTAAGGTACATGTTTTTACTACTAGGTTCAAGAGTAACGAATAATGGGGCACCTGGGTGGGCTCAGCTGTTTAGGCCTTTGACTCTTGATTTCAGCTCAGGTCATGATCTCACAGTTTGTGAGTGTGAGTCCCGTGTCAGGCTCCACGCTGACAGTGTGCAGCCTGCTTGGGATTCTCTGTCTCCCTCTCTTTGTCCCTCCCCCACTAAGTAAATAAACACTTTAGAAAGATAAATTAAAAAAAAAGAGTAACAAGTTCCAAGAACACTGAAACCTTGCACAGGCCTCCAAAACCTTGAATCACAGGGTTTGGATCTGTTAGAAATGGCGTGTGTGTACCATCCCACTGTGGGCAGACTGCTGACCATTTGAAGAGCTGGATGAGAATAAAAGTAACCTTTAGCTATTACTAGAGAAGGGAAATAGTAAATCCATTTCATAGCTACTTGCAGAATTAAGTCAAAGAATTAATGTATCATATATATGTGTTTTCTTCCTTCGCATGGACATGTATGGGTGTGTGTGTGTGTGTGTGTGTGTGTGTGTGTGTGTGTGTTGGGAGACAGAGAGAATATTTCTTTTTTTCCCCTATATTGTTGAATATAATAGGTTTGGCTACTTTTATGACTTAGTAGTTTGCCTATATATAGATGGTATTCAGGCAGAAGTAAAGAAACACTATTATCAATAGATCTTGTTGACATAGTACATAACATGACTTCGGAGGTCTCCTTACAAGGTTATGAGGTGAGGGGTTTTGCTTGCGATATGTGATAGTTGCATTATAATAGGCAAGACCATTGTTTCAAAATGCAAGAAACATATATATTGAGGTGCACAACCAAAATTTTAGATCATAGGTAATATTAATAATTTTTACCAGTCCATTATTGAAATATCATCTCATACTTGGGAACTTCCTCTGTGTTTGTCTTCATAGGAACCGAATCCTGTTTCCTATAGGAACTGAGAAGTCAGCCTCCCTTGCAACAAAAGGACAGATAAAGGATTTAAGCCCTAACATTTAAGCTCACACACTCAGACCTTGAAATGGGAGTCAGTAATACACAGAAGTGGGAACACTGTAGACTCAGTTTTGGTGATGGTGGTGTTGGCAGCAATATCAGTTTTCCAGTACACATGGTATTCTATATTTTGCACATCGGCATCAAGGTAGCAAACTAGAACATCCTGCATTCAGTAACAATGGGGACGGATAGACGTCATAGTGTATAGTTGCCCTTGATTCCAACTGTTTCCCAAGTGTGATCTCAAGGATGCCTGGTCATTCTGTGTGTGTGACTTAATATCCTTTCCATAAACTCCAGGTTTTTCTATTGCTTGCAATTAAAAACTGTAGATGATTTGTCAGATTTCCCTATTGTAGCTGGTCATTTCAGTACAGATGCGGCAAGATGATGTCATATTCGGCACATAGACTCTGATTTTCATCATGGACAGGGAGCTCCTGTTATTTTCTAACTTTGAATTTTTATTGGAATTCCAAATACATCATTAATGAATTCTCTAGAGAAATATGACAGCCTCCAGCTAAAGTTGAAAAGTCAATTCTGATCAAATGAAACCAGTCAGACTGTTGCTTTATTCTATTTTTTCCCAGTGACCATAAATGTTTAAGGCTCTTTCCCCCTTAATTTAAATTCCCTAGTTTAGTTTCAAATAATATCCTGGTGAAAACAATTTTTATTCTTATATAGTTGAGGCTTTCTGTTATAATGAAACTGATTTTCAGTGTGTGCAGTGTGCAGAAGTTTCCAATTAATGAGATTAAGGAATCTGAGCTTTCACCTCTTTCTCTTAACTAGATTTCACAATGATTTTTAAAGGTTAACTCATCACTGCTTCAGGGATCCATGTTTTAGGTCTATTGTCGTCTCATTACTGAAGTAGATTTCATTATATCCAGACTCATTATGAGTTCCAAAATACTATGCTGTCTTCAATTCCTTCTTTAACATCTGGAGTTCTATAATTGTTCATTAAACAGCCACCTCTGAAAAGCTTGCACTTTATTAAGTAGCATATTAATCTGCTTGCTTGGGGCTCTGAAAAATAGTATGTTAATATCTGTTGACCTTGCTTTTCCTGTTGTATATTTTCAGCAATTTGCACCCACAATGATGACATGGTCGTCGCATTCTGTTATTGTTTTTATATCAGAGATCTCTTTACTGGAAAAATGTTTGCTATTCATCACTTGATTTTTTTTTTCATTTTTCTTAAAAGAAATGCCAGCTTCTTATTTGGAGCACTAAGACATTTTTAGTAGTGCCCTAAGAAAATTATTTTCAATGTCTTTCCCCAAGGATTTAGTAGCTGGCTTGTACCATGCTCTGATGAAATATTTACCTGGAATATGTCTTTTTTTTTTTTAAACTGGAATAAGAAGGGGTCAATTGTAAGAATACCTAATTTAAAAGCCATCTCCTTTTGTTGTCATTAGTTTTTATTACAAAATGACACATATTTATTTAAAAGAACTAAATCAGAAAAATGCAAATAAACAAATTGAAGAAAATAAAATCATCCACAATTCTCTGAGTGATAGCAAGAAGTAATATTTTGGTTTCTCTCTATCCTTCACCTAATCATAGACTTATTCATTCATTCAACAAATGTTTGGAGTGAACTCTGTCTCTCTCTCTGTCTCTCAATAATAAATAAACGTTAAAAATTTTTTTTAAAAAAAACAACTCTGTCCTTTACAGGATAATGTATTTGAGAAACAGATACACAAATACACAAACACACACACAACCTCTTAATACATATTCTGTTAACATCATGCATGTTCAGCATTTTTCAATTCATAAAATATTTAAAACATGTTTTTAAAATTGAAGTGAAACACAAGCACCTGGAAAATCAACCACTGAAGAGCGTATGATTCAGTGGTACTTGATCCTTTCACAGTATTGTGCAACCACCATCTCTGTCTTGTTCAAAGCGTTTTTATCACCTCAAAAGAAAACCCGACTATCAATCAAGCAGCCGTTTCCTATTCACCACTGGAAAACAACTTACCTAATTTCTGACTTGATATTTCTGAATACTCTTAATACTTCAATGGAATTATACAATATGTGACGTCTGTCTCTGACTTCTTTTTCTTCCAAACAACATAATGCTTTTGAGGTATACATCCAAGTATTAACACATATCATTACTTCATTCTTTTTGTGCTGAAAACATTCCATTGTGTGTGTGTATGTGTGTGTGTGTGTGTGTGTGTGTGTGTGTGTGTATTCAATAGATAATGGGTATTTAGGTTGTTTCCACTTTTCAGTTACTATAAATAATGCTGCTATGAACATTTATATGCAAGTAAACATTTGCGTACCTATTTTATTTTTAAGGATATATATCTAGGAGGAGAATTGCTGGGTGGGTCATATAGTAAATCTATATGTACCTTTTTGAGGAACTGCCAAAGTGTTTTGTTAGTGGCTGCACTATTTTACATACACGTCAGCAATGTGCAAAACTTTTGATCTCTCTCTATCCTTGTGAACACTTGCTATTTTCAATTTTAAAAATTATACTTATCCTAGTGAGTGTAGCAATATCTCATTGTGATTTGATTTGCATTACCCTATGATGACTAATATTGAACATTTTTTCATGTGTTACTGGCTATTGTATATCTTCTTTGGAGAAATGTCTATGTAAGTCCTTTGCCCATTTTTGAGCTGATTGTCTTTTTTGTTGTTGAGTTATAAGAGTTCTTTTTGTACTCCAGATACTAGACCTTTATCAGATATGTGATTTGCAAATATTTCCTCTTATTCTGTAGGTTGTCTTTTGACTTTCTTAATAAAGTTGTTTGATGCATAAAAATTTTTAATTTTGATTAAGTCCATTTTTTTGTTTTTTGTTTTTTTGCCCAGGCTTTGGTGTCATATCTAAGAATCCACTGCCAAATCCAGGGACATGAAGGTTACCCTTATGTTCTCTTCTAAGAGTTTTATAGTTTTATCCCTTACATTTAGGTATTTAATCCATTTTGAGAGAATTTTTTGTATATGCTGTAAAGTAGGAATCCAACTTCATTCTTATTTATCTTGGAAACTCTTACTATTCCCTTCAGTTTTTGAAGGGGAGTTTTGCTGAGTATAGAAATCTTGGCTGACAGTGTATTCTTTCAGCAGTTTAAGACTGCCGGCTCACTTTCTTCTGTTAATCTTACAGAGGACCACTTGGCTATGATGAGTCACTTCTCTCCTGCTGCTTTTAGGATTCTCATTTTGTCTTTGGTTTTGGCAATCTGATTTTGATGTGTTTTGGTGTGGATCTTTTTTAGTTTATTCTTGTTGGAATTTGTTGAGCTTCCGTGATGTGAGAGTTATCCAATATGGGGAGTTTTCAGTCATTATTTCTTCAAATATTCTCTCTGCCTCTTTCTCTCCCCTCTCTTTCTGGGTCTGCCATTACATATATGTTAGGATGACTGATTATGTTCCACAGGTCTTAGGCTCTGTTCATTTTTCTTTCTTTTTTTTTATCTGTTACTCAGACTAGATATTTTCAATTGACTTATTTTCAAGTTTGCTGACTCTTTCTTTTGCTTGCTCAAATCTGCTATTAAAACCACCTAGTGAGTTGCTCACTTCAGTTATTATAGCTTTCACTTCCAGAATTTGTTTGGTTCCTTTTTAAAAAATGTTTTATTGTAGTACAATACATATAACATAACATTAACCATCTTAACCATTTTGAAGTGTACAGTTCAGTGGTATTAAGTGCATTCATAATGTTGTACAATAATCACCACCATCCATCTAAGTCATTCTTCCATCTTATCAAACTGAAATTCTATATCCATTAAAAAATAACTCCCATGATCTCCTCATTCCATTAGTTATCTCTATGATTGTGGGTACTCCAAGTATAAGTGTAATCACACTTATGTGTTTCTTTTTGTGATTAGCTTATTTCAGTTAGCATAATGTCTTCAAGTTTCACCTGTGGTGTAGCATGTCAGAATTTTCTTCCTTTTTCTGGCTGAATAATAGTCTATTGTATGTATATACCACATTTTGCTTATCCATTCATCCATCAATGGGTATATGAATTGCTTCCATATTTTAGCAACTATGAATGTTGCTATGGAAATGTTTGTACAAATATCTACTCAAGACCCTGATTTTAATTCTTTTGGGTATATAGCCAGAAGGTAATTTTTAGATCTTATGGCAATTCTATTTTTAATATTTGAAATAACTGTCATAGTGTTATCTACAGTGGCTATACTGTTTTACATTTCAGCCAACAGTGCCAATGATTTCCATTTCTGTACATCCTTGCCAACATTTGTTATTTTATCTTATTTTATTTTATTTATTTAAATTTTTTATAGTAGCCATCACAATGGGTATGAGGTAATACTTCATTGCATGTCTGATTTGCATTGTCCTAATGATTAGTGATGTTGAGCATCTTTTCATGTGTTTATTGGACATGTGTCTATCTTTTTTGGAGAAATGTATATTCAAGTCCTTTGATCATTTTTTTAATTGGGTGGTTTGTTTTATTGTTGACTTTTAGGAGTTTTCTATATATCATGGATATTAATCCCTTATCAGATACAAGATTTGTAAATATTTTCTCACATTCTGAGGGTTGCCTTTTTTCTCTGTTCATACTGTCTTTTGATGCACAAAATTTTAAAGGTTTCATGAATTCCAAATTGTCTATTTTCCTGTTGTGGCCTGGGTCTTTCATGCCATATCCAAAAAGTGTTGCTAAATCTAATGTTGTGAAGCTTTTGCCCTATGTTTCCTTCTAAAAGTTTTATAGTTTTAGTTCTTAGATTTAGACCTTTGATTTATTTTAAATTAATTTTTGTATATAATATTAGATAAGGGTCCAACTTCATCTTTTGTTTATGGATATCCAGTTTTCTTACTTCCATTTGTTAAAAAGACTGCTTTCTCCCATTGAATGGTCTTGATGCCCTTATCAAATACCATTTGACCATATATGCATGAGTTTATTTCTAGGCTTTCCATTCTATTAAATTTCCCAGTATACCTGTCTTTATGCCAATGCCACACTGTTTTTATCACCTTAGCTTTGTAGTAGGTGTTGAAATCAGGAAATATGAGTCCTCCAGCTTTGTTTTTTTCTTTTCAAGATTGTTTTGGTTATTCAGGGTCTATTAAGGTTTAATATAAATTTTAGGATGAGTTTTTCTATTTCTGCAAAACAAAACAAAACAAAAACAAACAAACACAATATATCATTGGGATTTAGACAGGAATTGCATTGATTCTGTAAATCTCTTTGTGCAGTATCAACATTTTAACAATATTAATCTTCCAATCTGTGAACATGAGATGTTCATAGATGTCTTCTTTAATTTCTTTCAGCAGTGTTTTATAGTGAAAATTTAGGGTCTTCTCAGGTCTTTCATTGAGCATGTATCTTGACCTGGAATATACGTAACTTTAAAATTCTATAGTATACATGCGTACTTTGGAATTAAAAAACAAAACAAAACACTTCTCTCCCCAACTTTTACTCCTAGGATTTATATGTTTTATTGTTTGTTGTAACTATAATGTTAAGCTACAGGCCACAGCAAGTTGTTCACTTGTATTACAATGTCTTTGTGGAATGTCTACCACTTTTCCAGATTGTGTGAGTTCTATGTGAGGCAAAATTAAGTCATACATTTTGTGTCAGTCTTCAGGTAGCCCCAGACAGGTTAGAACACGTAGACACAGTTCTTTGAGAATAAGGTATGCCTGCCCACCGTGGAACCACAGAGGATTCCATGCAGGAAGTAGGCTGCCATGTTCAGGACTGCCACCACCAAGGAGGGAATGGTACAAATGCAAGAAAAGCGCCACAACTTTTTATGGTTTTTAAGTTATACTCTTCTTGATTTAGTGTTGATTTGATTGCTGTAAGCCTTTGACTATTTTCCATAGTTCTGACACAGTTGATTCTGATAATTTTTGCTTGATTTTTCAATGTTCCTGTGGGTGGACGGACTCTTGGAGTTACCTATTGTGCCAGTTTTGCTTATGTGCTCATCTAAAATATTCTTTTTGATAACTGCAATTATCTCTCTAATGGATATTTGGACTACGGTGTAAGTAATAGGTGGTTAATTTCTCCTTATTTAGGTAGTTTCTAATTTTTTGAAAACAGCATGGGGAAGCTCTTCTAACCTATCCAGATTAACATATCTGGATTCAAAAGTTTACTCTTTCATTCTGTTTAAGGGCTTTTTTTGTTTGTTTGTTTTTTGAAGTGTTTAGACTACCGTCTTTTTTCCTGGATAAAGGGAGATGATCATTCAGACTTCATTCCATTTTTGTCAGTATTAACTAAAAAATGTATGCAAAGTGCTTAGTTCTGTGCTTAGTGCATTGTAAGTGTTCTAAAAATGGTAGTGAAAATAATTGCTTTCACACTTCTTTGCTTATAGCTATGATTATTTCCTTAGCATGAGTTTCTAGAAGAAAAATTGCTGAAATAAGTAACATGTACATTATTTAGGATTTGAATTAATATCAACAAATTGTGCTTTGAAAGTGGTTGTGCCACTTTACTCATCTTCTGTGCAAAGATCTTATTTTTTGCTCTTTTACCAGCCCACCACCTGGCTCTGTTGTACTCACACTTGAGGAAGGATGTAAAAAAAAAAAAAATTGCAATTTCCATAGATTCCTTCTGTATTCACTTGGACTTACAGTGCCATTTTACTTCTCTACTTCTCTACTTCTTTACTTCTTTACTTCTCTACTTCTCTCTTACTTTTGCTTGGTTTAATAGTGACAATTCATTTCTGTTTAGTTGTTCCTACCCAAATGCAGAAAGTTACGAGAGCATGGATATGTGGGGAAAGAGCCTTTCCAGACTGTTATTGACAACATCTCAGAATAAGCTTGTGTTTTTCTACCTCCTGATGGTTTTAGGGCCAGTATTTGAGACAATAACACGTAGCGAGAGGTATTACCTATCCCTAGGAGTGACAATATAGCTGACCATCAATCTACAACAATTTTTAGGTCAATATTTCATTAAAAAATTTTTTAAACATACAACCTCAGGACATTTTTGAAAGTGAAAGGAGATTATGTCTGGAAAACTGGGACACTGGGACACATGGTCATACTACACACATTTGATTATCTGTTTACTCTTCAGACTAAACAAGAGTCTGGCATTTGGTTGGTGGCCAGTCTCCATTTTTTTTTTTTTTTGAAGGAGAGGTATATACTTTCATAATTATTTTTATTGGGAGGTGATATGAGGCTACATGACATATTCAACTGTAAGGCATCCCTCTTCTGACATACAGGACAATGTAGTGAGTTGCATCATGGTTCAACATGAACCATGCTCATTTCATGTTCATATTGCTCATGTTCATGTTGTTCATGTTCTTGTTGCTCATTTGTGAGGATCCTTCTTTTCAGTGGCCCTCCCTTTGGAGTATCATCTCACATCTCTTCGTCTCAAGCCTGAACACATAACTTACTCTGGCCAATCAATTATTAGTGAGGTTTAAGAGAAAATATCAACACTTATTTTCCATAAATTCTTCCTGTGTTAGCTCTGACTTACATTTTTCGACATGAGGTTGGTAATGTCCTAAATTAGGTCTCCTCTGTAAGCCTGAATACTGGAGTAAGACAACATGAAACAGGGTCAGAGCCAGTTTGTGATAGACATAAAACTTCCAAGAGAAATACAACTTTGTTGTGAGTCCCTGAGACTTTAGTGTTGCCTGTTATAGCATCATAATTTAGCTTAAACTGACGGATGAAGTTCATCTATTCAGGAAATGGTTTACCCCTTGCTGAGAGAATAAAAATAAATTTGAGTATTATTCTTTTTTTGATAACTTCATTTATTTGGTCTTGTCTCCTTTTTACCTGATACCTCATTACTTTTGACCAAATCCATTTCAATTATGTATTTATCCCATATTCATTCTTTATATATGCACAGCTAAAGATAAAATGCCCTACCCATTAAAGATTTCCAGCTGTAAACTGAGTACAATTTATAAAGACCAGCTCCTTGCCTGGATTTGATGACACACGGGAAAACTTGGAGAAGGATGTCTTGTGGAAGGCCACAATTATTATCTCCAGTGGCTCCATTCAAATCAGAGATTTTAGTTCAGTCCAGATGGCCAAAGATGGAAGTTTGGAGGAAAGCTGTCATTCTAGATTTCCTAAATTTGAAGCACTAGAGAAAAATCTCTGAGATTCAAAATGTAAAAGTGAATATACTGTGGGATAAAATCATGTGGAATAAATATCTTAAATAGATTCTTAAAATTTGGAGGCACAAATACAGGAAATCTGTTTCAAATTATAATCATCAGCTTTACTTAAAATACTGTCCAGAGATAAAATTTATCCAGACTTTATCTTAAGAGGCCTGTATTATACTTCTTACCTGTGGAATTGAACATCTCCATTCTGTCCCCTCTCACACAAGCATTCCCATGAGTGAAAGTCCTACAAAAGTCTGCACTTACAGGTTTCAAGATCGAAATACAGGATGAGTTATGCAAGTAATGGGAGCTGATTTCTGTGACCTCTGAAAGGTCTCTCTCTCATTTTATTATTATTATTTTTTTTTTAATTTTTTTTCAACGTTTATTTATTTTTGGGACAGAGAGAGACAGAGCATGAACGGGGGAGGGGCAGAGAGAGAGGGAGACACAGAATCGGAAACAGGCTCCAGGCTCTGAGCCATCAGCCCAGAGCCCGACGCGGGGCTCTAACTCACGGACCGCGAGATCGTGACCTGGCTGAAGTCGGACGCTTAACCGACTGCGCCACCCAGGCGCCCCTATTATTATTTTTTTAATCTTAAATTACCCCCTCCACAAGCTACCAGATGCTGCCTGGACATATTCCATGGAAATTTTGATGAAGTTATATGGAAAGAACACTGGATTGGAAGTTAGGTGATTGAAGTTCGAATCCTGAATCCATCCCACTTAATGTTTTTGGATTTCAGTTTTATTCTTTGTAAAATGAAGTTATTTAACTAAATTTTCATATGTTGGTCTATGTAGTAAATTCCATGTAGGACTCTTTCCTCACTGAAAACTCCAATGTTTGATTTAATTTCCATATTAGTGTTATCTTTGAGTGAGAAAAGACTTCAGGAGTCTCATCTTAACTTAATAGATGAGATCTTGCCTTGGCACGAGGGACTGGAAATTTGATAGCAGAGGAAGTTGCATAGCTCAGTCCTGGGCTAGAGGATGCTTTCCACTACCACTACTGTACTTCTGTTCTTATTAGTTTATTTCTGATAAGCTGGAGCACTGTTATTTTCTCCTACTTTCTTGTCCCTGGCTGCCAGACCAGGCTTCTTTCATGAAATACAATGCCTTTCTGGAAAAAGAAGGAGTGTAAGGAAGGCGTGTGAAACAGCAACAGACATTGGCGGCAGCAATTCTGCTGGTAACCAGGGGGAAGGAGGGGGCTGCCAGCCTGTCAGTGTTCACAGCTCCAGTGAATGGTACTGAACATATGCAAGCCTTGCACTGTTCCTTATCACTTAGAGGAGAGCTGGTGGATTAAAGTAAACTCAAGCTGTGTCTTTCAGGTAGAGGGGGATGATATTTACATAACAAAGAGCAGTGCTGGGTGCATTTCTCAAGGTTTGGAGTATGAGGTAAGGATTACTCCAAATTATCACTTTTGCATAAACTTCTGGAAAATTGGACTGGATATTATGAGACCAAGCTTGCTGTCCTCTTAGTCCTTAGAGATTTTATTTTGTATCCCTCTAGCATAGCAATGTAGGATACAATTTATGTGAGAAAGTGTGGTTTGGGGAAGGGGGGAAGAATGCAATTAAACACAAAGCTTTTCTTGAGCATGATTTGGTGGCTTAAAATCTACAAGACCTGCTTTGAAAGACTGTCCTATTACTGACAACAAATCGTGTCTTAACCAGGCACTTCTGTTAGTAATGATTTGTCAGGCAAGGAGCTCAGAATTCTCTTAGAAGAGAGCAGTCCAAAGCCAAATCTCTCCTTCTCATCAGAGCTCTTTTATTGGAAATCTAAAGATTCATATATCTTGGAAGACCATCAGATGTGGTCTTTTCCTGAAAATATATAATGGTCAGTGTTAGCTTTGACTTTAACAAAGGAAACATTTCCAGCAGTACCCAATAAGAATAGGATTACACAAGAATTCTTCTTTAACTGCATACAATGTCTTACAATATAGAGAATTTACTATTTCATGAATAGTTAAGTAATTTCATGGAGGAAAGTTTAAATGTATTATTTAATTCAATGATATTTACCGAGTGCCATCTTTGTGCCAAGTATTATGTTTATCTTTCCATGCAGTATGGTCTGAACCACAATAGACAAAAATAGCTAATAAAATCAATAGCAATTACTTACTGAGTGCTTATTGTGGGACAGGCATCTTTCTGTTTACTTATATATTTGGCATGCATTAACTCATGCGTTCTTCTCAATAACCTAATGAAGTAGGCATTATTATGATCCCCCATTTTACTCATGAGAAAACTTAGGTATAGATAATAAGTATGTTTCTTAAGATCATTCAATGAGTCAATGACAGAACCAGGATTCAAGTCAACAGTCATATTGTAAAAGGAATATTTAGAATATACACTGTGATGTATTTAGATATATCATTTCTTTCCCAGTACACTGGATCACATTTGTCCATTCTGCCCACTGGCTGTAAGGAAGTGGTTGAGATCCTGCAGGCTGGGCATACATCCTTAATTTTAAGAGGCCAGGGCTACCTGTGGTCCACTAATCCTTGGAGTCTATGACATTGTGACAAGCAGAGCCCACCCCCAATTGTTTCCTTGTTCCTCTTCGCCTGGCCCTTCATCCCTCTTGGATCACTAGTTTCCCTTGACTTGTCAGATAAGCAAACTTCTCACAATTTTTTCCTCTTTATATGGCTCTTTCTTTTCTATTTTTTTTAAATTTCAGTATAGTTGACACTCCATGTTACATTAGTTCCAGGTGTACGACATAGTGATTCAACTTTATACATTAATGCTGGACTCACCACAATACCATCTGTCACCACACAACACTATTAAAATGCCATTGATTATATTCCCTATGCTGCATATGGCTATTTTGGGGGACAGGTTAAGACTCAGATGGAAGGTTAATCTCTAGAGTCTTTAGCCCTGAAAGCAGGTGCAGATGTATTACTGAAAATGTTTTAAGTGTTGAAAATATCAATATTCTAAAATGTAAAATGTATCATGCATTTATTCTACATTAAAGGCAGGATGAATTATTTCTGAGAACAAATTCTAGAGCTTAGAACCTAATGTGTAAGGAATCCAATTAAGATTGTTAAAAATATTTCAATAGAAAAAAATTAACATACATGAAACTTATGAAAATGACAACAAAGAACATAATTAACACATCTTTTAATATGTCATTCAAAATAATTAAAAACCCTAGGAGGAATTATAATGAGGCACTTCCCAGTGAGAGTTCTGGAGTAAAAATGGTCTTGTTTTAAATTCAGATTTCATCTCTTCCTTTCTGTATAACCACAGACAAGCTTCTTCTTGTTATGGAGGTTACGTTCATCATAAAATGGGGCCAGTGTCATGTGTTTCTCAGATTGATATTGTGAAGAATAACTAAGCTAATGCAGGTGAATTGCTCGGCACAGTACCTGGGAGCACCCAATAAAGAAATATAGAGAATTCAAGATACCACCCCAAGAACAATGGATGAAGTCACTATAATTAATGATCACGGACATATGGCAGCTAAGGGAGGTGAAACACCATGATATTTCTAGCATAGCACTCGCCTGTTGTTTGCTGGGTATTTTCTAGCCTAATTGGATCTTAGCCCTATGTCTCTCCTCAGAAAATCCTTACACATTGAGCCAAAAATCCTGCCAATTTCTAGCTTCCTATGGTTTTTACAAGGCATGTTATCAAAATCCTAGTGCAAGTGACAAGCTTTGAACTTTAGTTCTGTCATGGGTCTACCTGAAATGAACAGTTGATTGTTTCAAACAATATTTGTATAGCCCTTTATAGCATCAAGATGATCTCTGATATAATAAGGCATTTGCTTCTCATTGCCCAAAGAGTCCTGTAAGGAACCCGTAATCATCCATATTTTAAATAGGACATGTAAAAGAAGCTCAGTCAAACCTGGACACAGATTATTGGATTCTAAATCCTTTGCTTTTTAAACTTCAATTAGTCTATAAAGTAAATACTTTTTAAAAATCAATGTAATTTGAAATATATGGTTTAGTCAATGTGATACAACCTCAGAGAATGCTGTTAAAGCTCAGGCTGTCTGTGTTCATCACAGAACGGATTTGAAACCTCAACCACATTCAGCATGGTCCTATTGGATTTGCCTAGTATCTAAATCTGACTCATTTATTTAATTTGGGTTTGTTTCCCATCTCCTTCATAAGTAGCCTGTTGAGGGCAATTTGGGTGTAGTAGTGGTTACATCCTGCCAATGGAGTGCAGAAATACTGAGATATCATGCACAATCAATCACACAAATATAACATATGTCCATATGTCCAGGGACCAGGAGAAATCACACCACACCTTGAGCATGCCGTACATTCTCACTAAATATTTATTCTTGATTGATGAATTGCTTAAAATATGACCAGGTCACTAAGAAATCAGGCAGGGAGTCAGTCAGAATTTTAATGACCTTGGCTTTGTGCCCACTTCAATCAGAACGCATGCCCTTCTTTCCCTTTTAAAATTTAAGGTTGTGAAATACATCCTGTATCTGATTCCCTGTTTGCCTTTTTCTTTCCTATCCTTTCCTTTCCCTTCCCCTTCCCTTCCCTCCCCTTCCCTCCCCTTCCCTTTTCTCCCCTTTTCTTCGTTTCTTTTCTTGCTGATATCAAATTTATAAATAAATTTGGTTCTGTTGACTCTCAGCATGTGTTATTTTAAACTATAGTACATATAAGCATTACTTTGGGGAGCTTGTTAAAAACACAAATTTCCCACCAGGTCTTACATCGTAGATCTGTGCACTTTCAGCACAAGTGCATTGTCAGATCCACACTATAAGAAGAGATGTTATTAAGAAATCTTTACGTTTACTCTTGGAAAGGAACAGAGGGTAGTAACAACACATTGTAATGTTTGTTCTAATAAAGTGCACTCTCTTTTTTTACAGCAACTTTAACACAAAACTTATCATTATGCCAACTAGATCTTTTATGATTCCCAACACCATCAGGTGGCTTTATTAATCAATTATGGCACCACCTTTCTGATCATTTGCCCTACAAGATAGTTTTGGGGTTCATGTCAGTGATAATAATAAGCTTTGGTCATCCATCACTAATATGGAATAAGTATTAAGGCCTTTAACAAAATGAAATAAAGTTTTAATACATTAATTCTGTGTACATAGTAATGTATAATTTTATTTTAGTTTTTACAAATGTTAAAGGCATCTTTTACATAAATCACAAATAAAATCAAGACAAAAGAGGTATAAGGTATAGGAGAAAAAAGAAATACATTTTGTAACTTATTATAATAAGGATTCTAGAAGTTGATTTTATGGAAAATGTAATGAAAAACTTAGTGATCTGCTGAAACATTGAGTTTAATTATTTAAATATCAAATTGGAATACAGCAGCCATTAATGAGTCTCAGAATTATCATGAGATCAAATGTGAATTTGAATTTGACTCTCAAATTTGAATATAACAAAGATCTTCTATCAGGATACTGTTCTGTCTGTTCTGATATTCATGATGGGTGATTGGATTTTTCTCTCTGCAATTTTTCTTGAATTACTTGATATGTTTCAAGTCAAGGGTTAATATACCTGTCTGTATTCTGTTACAGTCCTTTAATAGATATTTCCCTCTATCCTCTCAAGGTTGGTTGCATATGGTTTTATTATAACTCACAAATGTATTAAGCTCTCTCACCTATTAAAAGCTCTGAGTCGTGAAGGCACCTGGGTGGCTCAGTCGGTTAAGCATCCAACTCATGATATCGACTCAGGTCATGATCTCACGGTTCATGGGTTTGAGCCCCAGGTTGAGCTCTGCACTGACAGCACGCAGCCTACTTGGTATTCTCTCTCTCCCTCTCTCTCTGCACCTCCCCTTCTCTCTCTTTCTCTCTCAAAATAAATAAATAAACATTAAACAACAACAACAACAACTCTGGGTTGTGTACTGTGGTTAACCACAGGTTTGTCTGTTTAACTCTGGTTCAGGAACCACTCACCACTCCTACAAGGCTGGACCATGTGTCTGCCTCACAACCCCTCTTCCTGGCTGTAGTTAATTGGTCAAGATGTAGACCCCTGAGTAATGATGAACCAATCAGGTTTTCTCTTCAATAAATTGAAATTGGGACCAAATAACTTTACTCTGTCTATGCCACCTCTTAAGGTGCATTGTTCCTTCTGTGAACTGAAGAGCAGAGAAAGTTCTGCAAAGAGAGAAGAACAAAGCAGATATGACTCCTAAACTTGTATTTCCACTTTAACCTCTTCCCCAAGCTCCAGGTTTACATAGAAAACTGATTACCTAACACCCTGGCTTAAGAGGTCCAAAAATGTTTCTAACAACATTTCTAACCCTGGAATTCTAATCTTTCCTTTCAAAGTTTCTCTACCTGCATTATCCCATTCCAGTTAATCCCATTATCCCATGCACACTTTGTGCATCTCACACACAAAACTGAGTTATATTTTATTCCTCTTTTATCTCATGTTCCATGATTATCAGCAAATCCTACTGACTCTTTAAAATTCATCTGGAGTCAGATCACTTCTCACCATCTTTCCTCCTTACTTTCCTGATCCAAGCTCCTGCTATCCATCTCTGGGTTGTTGCAATGGCGATGTAACAGGTATCCTTGCTTCCATCTTTCACCCTCTACGGTCTATTCTCAGAAAAGCAACCAGAATGGTCCTTTCAAAATGAAAAATCCCTGTAAGTTCTCCCATCAAAGACCTGTGACACATTCCCTGTTCATTCATGGTAAATGTCTAAGTCATGTCAACTGCCTCAAAAACCCTCTTAACGAACTTGCAAACCAAAAGTCCTAATTAATACACCCAGGTACTCTGATGGCCTCACCTCAGCTTTGTAAGACTTGTTTTTCACTGGCTTTTACCATTTACAGTGACTTCAGGAAAATCTTCAAACCCATCTACATTTTAGTTTGCTCATCTGTAAAATGGGACTGACATCTACTTTGCTACTTTCATAACATCCTTTTGAGGATCAAAATTAGGAATACATGCAAGAGTGCTACATATATGTAAACAATTATCACTGGGAAGTAAAATAACTCTTGTACTTTCATATCTAAATAATAGAAGGATTAGAGCATTTAAGCAAATGCAGCTCTTAAAATGAATAATGCATATTGATTTAGTTTTCATCTTTATTAAACTATTAAATTCTCTTAAAACTATTCAAAATATATGTAAATCTGAGGGGCAGTCTGAAAGATGATTGCAGTAGAGATTGGGTATAATCAGATTAATGCATAAAATAATGTGTACAACCAGAGTGCCAGTTTGTTAATTTCCTATTAAAAAAACTACTGAATAATACATAAAGGGTCTCCCTGTCAGTGTTTTATTTCCATAGATGATGAAAGGAAAGGTGACATAATCAGATGGGAATTTTCTTTTTTCCATTTAGAAACAAAATACAAGTCAGGGTACAAATTCTGATACACTTTATAGGTTTTCCTCAGATGTCTGAATTTGGAAAACCAATAAATTGTAACTCTGTCCCCACTTCTGAGTTTTGATTCAATAAGAAATATTGAATGAAGTCAAATAGATGGTGATACAGACATCATAGAGCAGTACATTAAGGGGAAAAGAAGGTGACTGGCATATATGTCAATTTTTATTTGCCTAATAAGACCATGAGGAAAAAGAAAACTACACACATAAATAAAGTAGGCATTAATATAAAATTCTTTTTCGTTGACTATTTCCCATATCTTTCCACCTCACAACTCCATGTCTCTGCATCTGGGATCATCACTTTGTACTGATGCAGCATGGCTGACACTTAATGCCTCCTCCTGTAAGGGAGCAGAATTCTTTGTGCTGTATTTATGAGTTAAGATGAATAGAGATCGACCACATCAGTAATTCATAGAATCCTACCTTTCCTATTGATTCAATGCAAATAATCAATCTTTTATGAAGTGAAGTTTCGGAAAAAGAGTTTTCTTTTCAGGAGAGAACGTGAGGATTGGTCCTGGAAGGCAGGTAGGCTCATCCCTACTAGATTTGGTGAACTCAACAATATCCCCTCTTCTTATCCTTTAGAGGAGACAGACTGAGTCAGAGGTGCTATAGTTAGTCACTAAAACCCAACCAAACAGGAGCCATAAGGGCATCTAAGGGAGTTGTGGATGACTAGGGAAGGCCTTGTGCTATAAAACACAGGGAAAGGGCTGACCCAGTTACACCTGGAATCTGTCTGTATTCCTAATCCCTAAAAGCTTTGGATTCTCCATTCTAGTTTGGGGAATCATCTTTTTCAGCCTCCATTTCCCATGTCAACATGGATTACTAAAAAGGAAATGGTCAAGTTGATGTACCTGATTGGAACTGAGCACTTATGGAGGGTTCAAGCAAAAGAATCTTGAGAAGCAGGCAGATGGTAAAGGACAGCCACACATTGCAGAGAATATTTGTCCTGCCAGGGATAGGCAACAGCTTAAAATTTTAAGCCATATTTCATATTTGCGTAAAAAATACCCTAGTGAATACAGAGGATGAACTGGGTTGCAAGAGGGAGAGAGTGTACGGAGCAGACCCAACAAGAAAGCTGGGGCACTAATTCAGGCTGGAAATAATAAGGATCTGAACTAGGACAAGCAAGTGAGGATTTAGATGAGGAGAGATAATTGAAAAATATTTAACTAGATTTCATGATGTGAGAGGTTGGAAAGAAATAAATTGTTGTTGTGTTAAATAATAGAGTTTAGAAACTTTCTTACTCTAGGGCTGTAACACCAAAACCTAATTAAGGTCTTCCCTCTGGCGCTTTAGAACTGATTTAGAAAATGTTTTCCTAAATCTAACACTTCCTCCTCCTCACCCCCACACAGTTTCCTGACTACTGTGGTTTCAGTGTGGGGAAACTCTAATGGAGACTTCCTACCTGCCCTCCAGGGATGTCAAGCTCTGTCCACCAGCCATCTAATTAGAACCTGTCCTATTGTCTTAGGATTTTACAGCTCTGTCCCAGGGTTGTACACTTTCCACTGACTTCCCTTATCTTGCATAAATTGGTCATCTTGATCAATCACCTGGACTGCATCACACTGTGAAGACTCCTAAATCAGTACTCTGAAATGCACCCCAATCCTGGTTTCTCGAATCAGAATTGCTTTGGGGCATTTAAAATGTCTGAGAGTGCCTTAAATGTTCCATACCCTTTTTTCTACTCAGGCTTTCACTGTTTCCCTTTGTCATCATCTTTGCCCTGGGTAGTTGCTTTAGGTTCTATGTAGGTTTAGTCCTTGTTCTCTTGAGGTGTACCATATGGCTAGGAAATTCTGGTGGTTACTAATGCCTTGTTAGTCAAAATCCATTTAAGACTTAAAAGACATTTATAGAAGGCGTTCTCAATGTTGGTTAGGCAGGAAATAACTTGCAGAATAAAAAAAGGAAAAAGAAAGACAGAGAAAAAAGCCTCAAAGAGATATGTACATGAATGAATGAATTTCTACATGAATAGTCCATTACCATTGGTCTAGACAGGAACTACATATCCCTAGTTTTATGAAAAGCTTACCAAATATTTTTGAAAAGATATCAAGATTGAAATTTTTAAAAGAGATTATATAATATAACTTCTTACTTGTGAATGGTAACATGAGACCCAACTAAGAAGAGTCTGAAAGTTAGAGGTAGAAGTGGAGTATAGAACATCTCTCTCAGACCAATGTGGCTTTTTTAAAATTTTTAGCTAATTCCTTGTCTTAATTACTTGATTCAAATACTTAGTAAGAATGTATATCTCATTGTAAAACCCAGCCTATAAGTTCTTTCATTCTGGTGGGTCAGTAAGTATTGGAACCATATGCTACCACCTATTGCCCAGCCAGACCAATTGACTATAATATTTAATAAAGTCTTATAAACATCAAATCTGGTTGTAGTGAGAATAGCAGCAACTATTTATGTAACCAGCCAAATGTGCACAGCTGACGCCTCCAAGAGCAGCCTAGTAAATATCATAACATGGACTCAAGTGTTCAACTGCCAGTCTTTGCCCATAATTCTCTTTTTTCAGTGTTTAGGAACTTGAGCTGCTAACGAATGTCTGTTAAGTATTACTCCAACCTGTTTGAAAACATGTTACACCATTTATGATTATGGCCTGTGTTCACACCAGATGACAAGAATCTGCTTGCAACCTGTTATGTTAGTTTTGAGCCTCTTGGGAGATTATGGTAATAAGTGCAATTGCAGGCCTACCTCCAGAGCCTGTGCAATTCTTTTATTCTTGGGTTTGAGCATAATGGTTACCATCACATCCCGAGAAAGAATTATCTTTTCTTCTTTTACATGCAAAAGTTATTATTTAAACCTACGTGGCTCTGTGCACTATTTCCTCCCTATCGGTGAAAAAAAAAAAAAAAAAAAGAAAAACTCATCTGGAAAAACCCTCCCCCATGCCAGAATTAATCACAATAACTTTTATCAAATAAGTGTGCCATGTTGTGCTATGCATGAGTACCCTTAGGTGACTCCATGAGTAAATCTACTTGACAGTGTCTTTGTCCTATATTTTGGCAGAAGTGTCATGATTCAAAATGTGCATCACTCCTTGATTTTCCTGAAGGCATGGCCCATTGGGACAAGGCTGTCCTCTAGTAAATGCTACCATACTGGGAGTTCCTGTTCTGTATGACTAATTTTTTCAAGGTATTCTGGAAACACCCAGTCACCTACTTAATGGTGTGGAAAAGACTTGAGGTTACCTAGAAAAGATGCTAACTTGAGCACAGGTGTTTACTTTGCCATAAATCCTACTTTCTACAGGTGTTTACCTTGCCATACACCCTACATTACACAGTTGAAATTCATGGAAATATTTGGGCATATGTGTGTATAGCTATATATGTTTATTTGTATATCTATATATGTTTAGAAAGATGATAGATAGATTAGATTAGATTAGATAGATGATAGGGTCTGTGTGTTGATAGGATGGGTCTCCTAAGCATGAAAACTCAGACAGGGTACTAATTGAATGGCAAAAAACAGAATAGCTTTGATGGGATCCAGTGTAGTGATACTGAGGAAATATGAAGGTTAACTTACAATTCCCTAATCAAAAAAGCTGTACAGAATTATGAAAAATAATTAGAGGAAATCCTGGAAGAATACCACTCATACACTGTAATTTGGAATATTGCCCACTGGGACACAGAGGGAGTACCAAGCTTATATCAAGTTGGCTGAGATTAAATATTATTCAGAAACAGGTGACCTAGGATTCTAAAAGGCATGCAAAAGAATACCAATAAACAAAAGTGGCTCCAGTGGGATGGTTTTCCTTAAAGTATTTTTTTTTTAATTGAAGTCACAGGTCAAATTGCTACCTCAAAAATTGGAGACATAGGCCAATATGGAGAATCATAATTAACAAGAAAGAACACCTCCATGGGAACCAGTACCAGGGTAGAAAAATTTAAACTGTACAAATTGCTGGAGACTGCATGTGGATAAGTTTGAGAACTTACAACTCCAGAGGGACATGCCCAGTCTTAGTGGGGCCCTTATACTTTTATGAGTTTTACCTTCAGAAGTCCTACCAGGTTCTCACAGTGAAGATCAGAGCAAAATGCCATCCTGATTCCAGTGTGGGGAGGGGAAAGATTACCAACTTGAAATAAAACCAGAGAATTCTGTTCTTACCAAGACTTGCTCTCAAAAGAAACTGATGAAATAGTTTTTGATGAAATACACTAGGATTTTGCCCAATCTGGGAGAAGGGGAATGCCCACCTGCAGGTTGCTTTAGCCTTATATGTGGAGGATGAAAAATACTCTCTCCAATTCTCACTAGCCTTCCATGTGGAGGAAAGAAAATATCACCTCTAGTCCCCTCCAGCTCTCCTACCACCACTAAGGGAGAGGGGAAGACTCACATCACGTGTCAAGGTCACAGCCAAGGATACAGGCTCACTAAAAGACTGAAATGAATCATAGGACAACATAATGTTTTCCTCTCCTCCTCTTGCCACTGCATCAATAGGACTCCTGTGTAATAATAAGGAATTACAACTGAAAGAATTGCATATCTAACTGTATTTAACAAGGTCTCTAGGGAATTCCAAAGACAACGGGGGATATAAAAGCAAGGATACCAGCTAAAATTTTAGCCTCTGACACCTACAGCCACAGCAACAGTAAGCACAGCCAAACTCTTAGCCAGATAAACATAAAACCTCATGGTAAAGGCCTTTTTACCTCCAATCCTTTTACTCAGTACCTCACGCCCAGCTTTCTCCAAGAAATGTCAAGACATATTGAAAGACAATAGAATTCAGTTTGAAGAGCCAGAGCAAGCATCAGACTGGCACAAATATGGCAAAAATGTTGGAATTACCAGATGACATATTTCAAGCAAATAGGATTAATATGCTAAGGGTTCTAATGGAAAAAATGCATAACATGCAAGAACAGATGGGTAATGTAAGCAGACAGATGGCAACTCTAAGAATTCATCAAAAGGAAATACAAGAAACCAAAATTACTATAACAAGAACAAAGAATGCCTTTGCAGGGCTCATTCAAAGACTAGACACAGCTAATAAAAAATCAGTGAGCTTGAGGATATGTCAATAAAAACGTCAAAAACTAAAAAAGAGGAGGCACCTGGTTAAATATCTGACTCTTGGTTTTGGCTCAGGTCATGATCTCACAGTGGGTTCAAGCCCCACATAGGGCTCTGTGCTTACAGTGCAGAGCCTGCTTGGGATTTTCTCTCTCTCCTTCTATCTCTGCCCCGCCCCCCCTCCCCCCGCTTGTGCTCTCTGTCTCTCTGTCTCTCTCTCTCTCTCCCCCTCTCAAAATAAATAAATAAATATTTAAAAAAAAAAACTAAAAAACCCAGAATATCCAAAAAGAGTAGGAAAACTACAAAACATGTAACAAACGAGTAATGGGAGGCTAACAAGGAGAAGAAAAAGAGAAAGGAGAAGAAATATTTGAAGCAATGAGTGAGAATTTGCCAAAACTAATGATATACACCAAACCACAAATTCAGGAGCTCAAAAAACACTAAATAGTATAATTGCTAGAAAGAAGAAAGAAAGAAAGAAAGAAAGAAAGAAAGAAAGAAAGAAAAAAAGAAAGAAAGTCTATATCTGGGTATATTATATACAAACTGCAGAAAATAAAAGACACAGAAAATTTCAAAGAAAACTTTCAAACAAAACTTTGAAAGACGCTAGAGGAAAAAAGATTACCTATAATGGAGCATAGATAAGAACTATATCAAAATTCTCTTCAGAAACTATGCAAGCAAGAAGAGAATGGGTTGAAATATTTAAAGTATTGAAAAGAAAAGACCCAACAATCTAAAATTCTGTATCTAATGAAATTACCCTGAAATAGAAAAGGAAAATAAAAACTTCCTCAGAAAAACAGAAACTGAAGGAACTTGTCACCAGTGGACCTGCTTGCAAGAAATATTAAAATAAATTATTCTAAAAAGAAGGAAAATGACATAGGTCAGAAACTTGGATCTGCATAAAGAAAAGGAGAGCATTAGAAAAGGAATAGCAGAAGGTCAAGTAATATATTTTATTTTTCTTATCCTTAATTGATCTATCAGCCACCGTTTGCTTTAGTATATATAAGAAGAGGTCAATTGTCATCTGGAGAAATCAAAGAAAATGCACTGTACTCTTTTGTAGCACAAAACAATCCACAGTAGATCTCTCTCAAAGGAAGAATAAAGTCTTTGGAACGTAAAAATAAAACCAAGACATGCCTACCAAATATTTTGCCACCCAAAAGAAAGAGATAACTTATAAAGCCTGCAAGGGAAAAAAAATAGCATAGTTTTCACTCACAGTAAAATTCAATGCAATATATAGTCCATGAAACAAAAGGTAAAACGTGGGATAAAGCAGGCAAAAAACATAATGAGAAGAAAGCAGAGAGAGATATACAAGAACTGTGTGGAATAAAGAAAGACTTCAATGAACTGAAGCTAACAAAAGCAAACATTTTATTTGAAGCAGTGAACAGAAATTAACAAAGAAAATAATGTAATCAAGGACAGAGGGTACAAATAACCGACGTTATACAAGAAAATACAGGAAAAGAAGGAAAAGGGGGGAAAGACCATCAAAATACCGTAGACAATGAGGGGAGACAATGGACATCAAATATATTGATGCTGGCATTCTTCAGAAGAGACAAGGGCAATAGAAACAGAAGCAAATGACTGTACACAGGCTTAAGTATATCCACGGGCTGATGATAAACAAAAAATAAATAATATATGAATGGAAACGTCAGGCACTAAATTACATTAAATTACATAAATACATGAAACCATTTCCAAATATGGATATAAAAGAATGTGTAAGTAATTCTTGCATGACAATATATTTATGTCAAAAAATAATAATAATTGGAGGGAGGGAAGATGGTGGCGTAGGAGGACGCTGGGCTCACCGCGCGTCCTGCTGATCACTTAGATTCCACCGATACCTGCCTAAATAGCCCAGAAAACCACCAGAGGATTAGCAGAACGGAGTCGCCGGAGCCAAGCGCAGAGGAGAGGCCCACGGAAGACGGTAGGAAGGGCGGCAAGGCGGAGCGCGCTCCACGGACTGGCGGGAGGGAGCCGGGGTGGAGGGGCGGCTCGCCGGCCAAGCAGAGCCCCCAAGTCTGGCTTGCAAAAAGCGGAGGGGCCTGACGGACTGTGTTCCGACAGTAAGCGCGACTTAGCGGCTGGGAGGTCATAAGTTAACAGCTCTGCTCAGAAAGCGGGAAGGCTGGAGGACAAAGGGAAGGAAAGCTGCTGAGTCCCCGGACGACAGAGCTCAGTTTGGTGGGGAACAAAGGCGCTTGCCAGCGCCATCTTCCCCGCCCATCCCCCAGCCAAAATCCCAAAGAGAACCAGTTCCTGCAAGGGAACTTGCTCGCTCCGCGCAAACACCCAACTCTGCACTTCTGCGGAGCCAAACCTCCGGCAGCGGATCTGACTCCCTCCTGCTGCCACAGGGCCCCTCCTGAAGTGGATCACCTAAGGAGAAGCAAGCTAAGCCTGCCCCTCCTGCCCCTGTGCACCTTGCCTACCCACCCCAGCTAAGACGCCAGATCCCCAGCATCACAAGCCTGGCAGTGTGCAAGTAGCCCAGACAGGCCACCCCACCCCACAGTGAATCCCGCCCCTAGGAGAGGGGAAGAGAAGGCACGCACCAGTCTGACTGTGGCCCCAGCGGTGGGCTGGGGGCAGACATCAGGTCTGACTGCGGCTCCGCCCACCAACTCCAGTTATACACCACAGCACAGGGGAAGTGCCCTGCAAGTCCTCACCACGCCAGGGACTATCCAAAATGACCAAGCGGAAGAATTCCCCTCAGAAGAATCTCCAGGAAATAACAACAGCTAATGAGCTGATCAAAAAGGATTTAAATAATATAACAGAAAGTGAATTTAGAATAATAGTCATAAAATTAATCGCTGGGCTTGAAAACAGTATAGCTGACAGCAGAGAATCTCTTGCTACAGAGATCAAGGGACTAAGGAACAGTCACGAGGAGCTGAAAAATGCTTTAAATGAAATGCATAACAAAATGGAAACCACCACAGCTCGGATTGAAGAGGCAGAGGAGAGAATAGGTGAACTAGAAGATAAAGTTATGGAAAAAGAGGAAGCTGAGAAAAAGAGAGATAAAAAAATCCAGGAGTATGAGGGGAAAATTAGAGAACTAAGTGATACACTAAAAAGAAATAATATACGCATCATTGGTATCCCAGAGGAGGAAGAGAGAGGGAAAGGTGCTGAAGGGGTACTTGAAGAAATAATAGCTGAGAACTTCCCTGAAGTGGGGAAGGAAAAAGGCATTGAAATCCAAGAGGCACAGAGAACTCCCTTCAGACGTAACTTGAATCGATCTTCTGCACGACATATCATAGTGAAACTGGCAAAATACAAGGATAAAGAGAAAATTCTGAAAGCAGCAAGGGGTAAACGTGCCCTCACATATAAAGGGAGACCTATAAGACTCGTGACTGATCTCTCTTTTGAAACTTGGCAGGCCAGAAAGAGTTGGCACGAGATTTTCAGTTTGCCAGACAGAAAAAATATGCAGCCGAGAATCCTTTATCCAGCAAGCCTGTCATTTAGAATAGAAGGAGAGATAAAGGTCTTCCCAAACAAACAAAAACTGAAGGAATTTGTCACCACTCAACCAGCCCTACAAGAGATCCTAAGGGGGACCCTGTGAGACAAAGTACCAGAGACATCACTACAAGCATAAAACATACAGACATCACAATGACTCTAAACCCATATCTTTCTATAATAACACTGAATGTAAATGGATTAAATGCGCCAACCAAAAGACATAGGGTATCAGATTGGATAAAAAAACAAGACCCATCTATTTGCTGTCTACAAGAGACTCATTTTAGACCTGAGGACACCTTTAGATTGAGAGTGAGAGGATGGAGAACTATTTATCATGCTACTGGAAGCCAAAAGAAAGCTGGAGTAGCCATACTTATATCAGACAAACTAGACTTTAAATTAAAGGCTGTAACAAGAGATGAAGAAGGACATTATATAATAGTGACAGGGTCTATCCATCAGGAAGAGCTAACAATTATAAATGTCTATGCGCCGAATACCGGAGCGCCCAAATATATAAAACAATTACTCATAAACACAAGCAACCTTATTGATAAGAATGTGGTAATTGCAGGGGACTTTAACACCCCACTTACAGAAATGGATAGATCATCTAGACACACGGTCAATAAAGAAACAAGGGCCCTGAATGAGACATTGGATCAGATGGACTTGACAGATCTATTTAGAACTCTGCATCCCAAAGCAACAGAATATACTTTCTTCTCGAGTGCACATGGAACATTCTCCAAGATAGATCATATACTGGGTCACAAAACAGCCCTTCATAAGTTTACAAGAATTGAAATCATACCATGCATACTTTCAGACCACAATGCTATGAAGCTTGAAATCAACCACAGAAAAAAGTCTGGAAAACCTCCAAAAGCATGGAGGTTAAAGAACACCCTACTAACGAATGAGTGGGTCAACCAGGCAATTCGAGAAGAAATTAAAAAATATATGGAAACAAACGAAAATGAAAATACAACAATCCAAACGCTTTGGGACGCAGCGAAGGCAGTCCTGAGAGGAAAATACATTGCAATCCAGGCCTATCTCCAGAAACAAGAAAAATCCCAAATACAAAATCGAACAGCACACCTAAAGGAAATAGAAGCAGAACAGCAAAGGCAGCCTAAACCCAGCAGAAGAAGAGAAATAATAAAGATCAGAGCAGAAATAAACAATATAGAATCTAAAAAAACTGTAGAGCAGATCAACGAAACCAAGAGTTGGTTTTTTGAAAAAATAAACAAAATTGACAAACCTCTAGCCAGGCTTCTCAAAAAGAAACGGGAGATGACCCAAATAGATAAAATCATGAATGAAAATGGAATGATTACAACCAATCCCTCAGAGATACAAACAATTATCAGGGAATACTATGAAAAATTATATGCCAACAAATTGGACAACCTGGAAGAAATGGACAAATTCCTGAACACCCACACGCTTCCAAAACTCAATCAGGAGGAAATAGAAAGCTTGAACAGACCCATCACCAGCGAAGAAATTGAATCGGTTATCAAAAATCTCCCAACAAATAAGAGTCCAGGACCAGATGGCTTCCCAGGGGAGTTCTACCAGACGTTTCAAGCAGAGATAATACCTATCCTTCTCAAGCTATTCCAAGAAATAGAAAGGGAAGGAAAACTTCCAGACTCATTCTATGAAGCCAGTATTACTTTGATTCCTAAACCAGACAGAGACCCAGTAAAAAAAGAGAACTACAGGCCAATATCCCTGATGAATACGGATGCCAAAATTCTCAATAAGATACTAGCAAATCGAATTCAACGGCATATAAAAAGAATTGTTCACCATGATCAAGTGGGATTCATTCCTGGGATGCAGGGCTGGTTCAACATTCGCAAATCAATCAACGTGATACATCACATTAACAAAAAAAAAGAGAAAAACCATATGATCCTGTCAATCGATGCAGAAAAGGCCTTTGACAAAATCCAGCACCCTTTCTTAATAAAAACCCTTGAGAAAGTCGGGATAGAAGGAACATACTTAAAGATCATAAAAGCCATTTATGAAAAGCCCACAGCTAACATCATCCTCAACGGGGAAAAACTGAGAGCTTTTTCCCTGAGATCAGGAACACGACAGGGATGCCCACTCTCACCGCTGTTGTTTAACATAGTGCTGGAAGTTCTAGCATCAGCAATCAGACAACAAAAGGAAATCAAAGGCATCAAAATTGGCAAAGATGAAGTCAAGCTTTCGCTTTTTGCAGATGACATGATATTATACATGGAAAATCCGACAGACTCCACCAAAAGTCTGCTAGAACTGATCCATGAATTCAGCAAAGTTGCAGGATACAAAATCAATGTACAGAAATCAGTTGCATTCTTATACACTAACAATGAAGCAACAGAAAGACAAATAAGGAAACTGATCCCATTCACAATTGCACCAAGAAGCATAAAATACCTAGGAATAAATCTAACCAAAGATGTAAAGGATCTGTATGCTGAAAACTATAGAAAGCTTATGAAGGTAATTGAAGAAGATTTAAAGAAATGGAAAGACATTCCCTGCTCATGGATTGGAAGAATAAATATTGTCAAAATGTCAATACTACCCAAAGCTATCTACACATTCAATGCAATCCCAATCAAAATTGCACCAGCATTCTTCTCGAAACTAGAACAAGCAATCCTAAAATTCATATGGAACCACAAAAGGCCCCGAATAGCCAAAGTAATTTTGAAGAAGAAGACCAAAGCAGGAGGCATCACAATCCCAGACTTTAGCCTCTACTACAAAGCTGTCATCATCAAGACAGCATGGTATTGGCACAAAAACAGACACATAGACCAATGGAATAGAATAGAAACCCCAGAACTAGACCCACAAACGTATGGCCAACTCATCTTTGACAAAGCAGGAAAGAACATCCAATGGAAAAAAGACAGTCTCTTTAACAAATGGTGCTGGGAGAACTGGACAGCAACATGCAGAAGGTTGAAACTAGACCACTTTCTCACACCATTCACAAAAATAAACTCAAAATGGATCAAGGACCTGAATGTGAGACAGGAAACCATCAAAACCTTAGAGGAGAAAGCAGGAAAAGACCTCTCTGACCTCAGCCGTAGCAATCTCTTACTCGACACATCCCCAAAGGCAAGGGAATTAAAAGCAAAAGTGAATTACTGGGACCTTATGAAGATAAAAAGCTTCTGCACAGCAAAGGAAACAACCAACAAAACTAAAAGGCAACCAACGGAATGGGAAAAGATATTTGCAAATGACATATCGGACAAAGGGCTAGTATCCAAAATCTATAAAGAGCTCACCAAACTCCACACCCGAAAAGCAAATAACCCAGTGAAGAAATGGGCAGAAAACATGAATAGACACTTCTCTAAAGAAGACATCCGGATGGCCAACAGGCACATGAAAAGATGTTCAGCGTCGCTCCTTATCAGGGAAATACAAATCAAAACCACACTCAGATATCACCTCACGCCAGTCAGAGTGGCCAAAATGAACAAATCAGGAGACTATAGATGCTGGAGAGGATGTGGAGAAACGGGAACCCTCTTGCACTGTTGGTGGGAATGCAAATTGGTGCAGCCACTCTGGAAAGCAGTGTGGAGGTTCCTCAGAAAATTAAAAATAGACCTACCCTACGACCCAGCAATAGCACTGCTAGGAATTTATCCAAGGGACACAGGAGTACTGATGCATAGGGGCACTTGTACCCCAATGTTCATAGCAGCACTCTCAACAATAGCCAAATTATGGAAAGAGCCTAAATGTCCATCAACTGATGAATGGATAAAGAAATTGTGGTTTATATACACTATGGAATACTACGTGGCAATGAGAAAAAATGAAATATGGCCTTTTGTAGCAACGTGGATGGAACTGGAGAGTGTGATGCTAAGTGAAATAAGCCATACAGAGAAAGACAGATACCATATGGTTTCACTCTTATGTGGATCCTGAGAAACTTAACAGGAACCCATGGGGGAGGGGAAGGAAAAAAAAAAAAAAAGAGGTTAGAGTGGGAGAGAGCCAAAGCATAAGAGACTGTTGAGAACTGAGAGCAAACTGAGGGTTGATGGGGGGTGGGAGGGAGGAGAGGGTGGGTGATGGGTATTGAGGAGGGCACCTTTTGGGATAAGCACTGGGTGTTGTATGGAAACCAATTTGACAATAAATTTCATATATAAAAAAATAATAATAATAATAATTTAGGCTAAAGATCACAGGCTATTTAAAAAAAAAGGCTACAGATAGAGATTGGGGTAATGAAATGAAGAAATTTTGTTTAGTCATTTATCAGAAGAGTTATCTGCTACGTGATATTTCATCTTTAATTTTAAAGTTAGGAAAATATAAGACCTATAGTATTTTCAAACTCTTAAAATTAATTCCTGTTAGAATTTAAAGACACAGAGCAGGAGAATAAAGAAAGACTCCTTCAGTAGACAGAGTGGCTGTGATAAAACAATAAGATCTATTGGGGATTTCAATAGCTGGAGAGAGGATGTTCTATATAAACGGATTAAATCCAATATCTAAAAACATCAATGGACCAAGAAAACACATCTGTAACCAGATTACTCCTGGGGTCTCCCTAATCAAATAACTTGAGAGAATAACAAAAGAAATAAAATCTGAACAGCAAATGACAGAAAACAAAGCAGGGGGAAGTGTATATATATATTTAAAAACTAAATATGTGTGTGTAATAGAAAGAAATCTATAAAAAATACAAATACTTTCATTTACACTATTAAAACTACTAAAGGTATATATTCAAGCAATAATAAGAATTTCAATTCTCTCTCAGCTGAATATCTAATACAGTGCATTGAACTGATATAATAATAACATAAGGTTTTGAGGGGTTCTAAGAGCCCTTGACTTTGAGAATAAGAATCATCTACTATGTTCTCCTTTTCATTTGGTTTTCATAGCTCTCCATAATTTCTAACTTTTTCAAGAATGCTTTGCTTACCAATATCCTTTCACCTAATTTAGTCCCTAGCTTCGACTATGTATTAATTTTTTAAGACCTAGTTTTTATCTCTGTTTTGATTTTGAACTCACTGAGAATATGCCTTACACTTTTTCTTGGTCAACAATCCTGAGCAATAATTTTGAAATAAGCCCTAAATAAGTAACCAGTTGATTGATTAGTGTGCCTTATGCGACAAGTTTCCACTTGAAAGTAAAGGGAAAAATAAGCAAATGAAGATACTCTTTTCTGCCTTCTCTGTTCTAATAACACTGAAAGGCAATCATTGAGCCTTCATTGGGTCTGGAAAACAATTAAATTGTAACCTTTTGATATGGTCATGTTTCTGTGCCCCATAAAATGTAACGCAACGCAGTATGAGAATCCAAATAGCCTGGACTTGATGCCTAAGAGTCAAAATTTGACATGAATTTTGCAGATCTCTAGAAAATATAAAATATGTGTTATTATACAAGTAATCTCAGAAATTGGATTAAAGATCACATGTTAGTAAAATAAAATTAACCTATTTGTTCTTTATCAGATGTTTCCTAAGCTATCCAAATAGTTATTTTTAGTTTAATGTAACTATTAGGCATGAAATGTGTCATAGAAGTCCTAAAAACTAGCAAGCTTCTCCCACATCTTACCAAGCACAGCTTGATAAACAGAGAAAGACTGGGAAGTTGGCTAATAAAATCTCTATACTTTAAAATGAGAAGCTGACAAGAAAGCCAAGTAGGGAAGGCAATAACTATGTGAAGTATTTTTCTGGCTCTGGTTTAGATGCTGTAGTTCACTGTTAAGTAAAAATCTCTTTCTGGAGACTAGTTCAAGAAAGAAAGAAACCTGTGCTAAAGGGAATATTTTGTATTAGGACAAATGGTTTGCCTTTTCTTGGCAATTTATATCTATAGGTCTTCTAAAGGAAAGAAAACAGCTCAAATCATGCTGTTCTAAAAGGTAAACTAGTGTCTTCAGTGGAATTTCAAATTCTCCTGAGGCCATTGGAGATATCCCAGGATCTGAAGGTCAACTTGATGGCTTAGAAGGGAAGTGATCTGGGAGTAATGATGGGTGATCAAATTTAAGATATTTCTCTGCATGTAGAGTTCAATCTCCATATGTATTTTGGATCTAGTGCTAATTTTCATGACTGCAACCATGAAACATTATATATGGTAATATATAAAATTCTATTCCTACATTCATGGCATTTGCATGAACTTTGGGATAATCCAACTTTGGGGACAATTCAACCCCTATTTCAAGCATCACAAACTGAGCCCATCATCATCTTTTTATTGACTGATACTGACTATTAACTATCTTCCTTCAATTTTAACTCTCAGCTGCCTATGTTCCAAATTACAATAAACTTGGAGACAGAAAAGTACTGCAAATGAAGTCTGAAATAGATTATTTTATTAGTGGCAGACATAGGTCGCCATTGATAGCTTATAGATCATCTGTCCCGATCTTAACTCATTATAACCCAAACTCTACTAGACTCTACTAGGAAGTAGTAGAGAGACAATTTTGAAACTGGATTTAGACTTACAGTGTTCTTAATTATACAGGGCATCTAAGGATTCTTTAAATTAAATGAATATGTAAAATTTGGTTTTGTAATATAAACTAAATAAGCTAATAAAAAGTTAAGAGTTAATTTTTATGATATGTTGTGTGTGTGTGTGTGTGTGTGTGTATGTGTGTTTTCTTAATGACTCTGATTAACATCTAGACAGTTTCCAAAACTGGAGAGTTGAAAAATTTTGGTTGTAATGAGTTAAGATTGGGGCAGATGATCTATAAATTATTATTTTACAATGGCAAACTATGTCTGCCACTAATAAAATAGTTTGCATAGGACTTCCTTTGCAGTACTTTCCTGTCTCCAAGTTTATTGTAATTTGGAACACAGACAGAAGGCTGAGAGTAAAAATTAAAGGAAGATAGTTAATGGTCAGTACCAGCTAATAACAAGATGATGATGGGCTCAGTTTGTGATACTGGAAAAAGAAGTTGAATAGTCCCCAAAGTTGAATTATCCCAAAGTTAATGGGAGATGGCATGAATATGGGTAAAGAGAAAGCTGGGAATAAGAGATAGGGGAGGATCAAATCTGAGAATCAGCCAAGTTGGCCATGAATGAGAAATCAGAGAATAAGGCTGATCTTGCTGATGTAAAATAGCACTGTTCATTCCAAACTGATTGATATATCCATAATTTGTCTTTTAACAGTTATCTGGCTTATACTTGTATATCAAAATTCAAATCAGGAAAAGGAGACTACAACCTGTGAACATAGTTGGTGTGCAAAGATGTTGTTTAATGAGCATGGGCATAAAGATTTTCCTAGGTACACAGTGTCCAAAGTTGAACTACAAAGCAAAGAAATTCTTGGGAGCAATGAATGAGCTTGACATTCATGCTAGAAAACCTAAATCTCCATCTGGTTGGAGAGCTTATTTTTAAGCTATCTTGTATGTGTTTTTATGTTGGCTACTTGAGTAAAGATTTGCTTGGAAACCGAGGTGGTACTAAGTTGGAATGAAAAACATCAGGGCCCAGCTGTGTAAAGGTAGAAGGAGGACTGACAGTAGTTTTGCCTGTGCTATAAACCTTAATAAATCACACAGGTCATAGGAGTTTCTTATTTTTAAATATATTTTAGCTGAACAGCCTTATTTGTCAAGGCAGATGTGATATAACTGAGGACAAACAGAGTCATAAGAGGTCAGCAATAGGATGGAGTTCGGAAAATAGAAGTTGGAAATAAAAAAATAGTAGGCATTGTTCTTAATGCAGCCCTGTTTAAAATGCTGAGCTGTTAGGGAAAATAAATAAATAAATAAATAAATAAATAAATAAATAAATAAATAAGCAGGACTCACACAAACAAATACAGTCTAGAACACTCACACAAAGAACAAGAAATACCTGGCTTCATTTGAGGACATAAAAGAGCTTAACCAGAGAAGAAATCACTGAAGGTAATATCTGAAGTGCTGAAGAGTTGAGGCATGGGAAGGGAATAACAAGCAGAGAAAGAGTAGGGTGCAAAGGAAATGATATAGAGACACAAGAGAGGAGGGCTCATTCAGAAGTACAGAAATTTCAGTATGGGTTAGATTTGGAAGCATGAGGGTGATATACAGAAATTTCAATATGGGTTAGATTTTGGAAGCATGAGGGTGATGGGAAAAGTAATGGGAAAGATTACAAATGAGATAGATAATAAAGAACTTTGCATGTTGCGCTCTCATATAAAACTAATTTTGTAAATAAGGACTGTATATAGGACTGTTTTAGTAGATGAATCATATGACTAGACTTGCATTGGTAACAAGGTGGGTCTAAATATAGAGTCGAATATGGGAATGATTATAAAAATTCAGACAGGAAATGATGAGGATTTGAGCTAAGGTACTTATATGTAGGATTAATCTATCTTATTGACCCTTTGTGAGCAAACATAAAATAAATGATGAGGATTCAATCAATGGTAATTGTTATGGGAATGTAGAGGAAGAAATATAATTGGGTGGACAAGGTGACCCATTGGGTGCAAGATGTCTAACTGAAGAAAATGTCTAACATCCCTCCATTCTTATGCCTTCAGTAACTCTTGATGCAAGAAAGCCAGGTTTTAGAGTACCAAAAGGAGAAATTATGTTGAATTTGGTTTCGTTCACATGTAAATTTGGATGTAAAAAAATAGGTTTTTGGAAACATATTTGAGGTTAAAGAACATAAAGTTGACCTGCTATACACTAGCTTACTCTGGGATAACATTTAAAACGATATTTGTAAAGTTTTCTATTTACTTATTCATCATCTAATTGGAAACTGTATTATATATATTTTTATATCAGGACTTACCTAGGTTTTAATTTTTTGAGTGTTGAAAAAGAATCAGGGCAAAAAGAGAGTTTTATTAATAGGGTTTTGTATCAGATCAGGAGTGAGAGAGAAAACATAAGATGTATTTTATATTTCTTCAAATCTTTGATATTACCAGGGATAATGATAATTGAGAAATCTCCAAGAGAGATATGATATTCTGAAAATCAAATGCATACATTACTTTAAATTTGCATTATCCCCATGTGGGATTTCCTGCATGCTTTAAAAGGACCCAGTGCAAAGGAGTGTGGTCAGAACGTGCAGCTACCATTTAGGAGCCTACTAGGCAGGAAGCCTTCCACATCTATTAATACACAACTCTCTGCTATGCTTTAAATCTCTACCATGTCCCTAAGAAAGCTTTCTCAAACACAAAGCAAAGTTGGACTTCCTCTATCTCCTCTTCAGGACTTGAAATACCTTCATGAATAATGATCTCACTGGGATGCAATTGTCTGATTACATGTCTGGTCTCTGCACATTGGCTCACAGCTTTTTTTGTTGTTGTTGGTGACACTGTCTTATTGTTTTCAGCATTTCTCATTACCAAGAGAGTGCCTAGCAAATATATTAGATTCTTAAAACTATGATCAATTGGTGAACAGGGAATGAACCCTGAACCAAATAAATAGCCAGAATTCTACTTAGTTTGGAGGAGAGTATACTGCTCATGAGGTCAAACTGGTCTGCATTCCCAGCTCTGGCTTTGCCAGAGGGACCCACCCCACTCTCTGAATCTTAGTTTTCTCACCTGTCAAAGATAAAATAATGTTTTCCTCAAAGACTTACTTTTTTTTAATGTTTATTTATTTTTGAGAGAGAGAGAGAGGGAGAGAGAGATTATGAGGGGAGGGACAGAGAGAGAGAAAGAGAATCCCAAGCAAGCTCTGAACTGTCAGCATAGAGCCCGATGTGGGGCTCAATCTCACAAACCATGAGATCATGACCTGAGCCGAGATCAAGAGTTGGTCACTTAACTTACTGAGCCACCCAGGCACCCCTCCAAGACTAACTTTGATGATTAATTGAAAGCACATATTCAGAACACTTTCCAGTAAATAATAATGCAATAAAATATAATTCCCTTTCATTTTCTTATTCTCCTCCCTTCCAGATTCTCAACTTCAGTTCTATACAAAAACTCATGGTCCTAGATGCAATAGCATGGTACTTGGGAACTTGTTTCCTTTCAGTAACATTATCCTTTGCCATTATTGACACAGACACACACACACACACAAAGTCTAGTCAGAATAAAAATAATAACAAAACCAGTTGCAATTATCTTCCCCAAACAATGATTTCCCTGGATGGTTCATTGGAGAATGATTCTAACATTATAGGTAAATGGATAAATTATGGGAAATAAAAATAACAGGGGAAACTGCTTTAAATGAAATATTCATAGATTGACTACAGAGTGCCCTAAAATATTCCAAGGCTTTAAGAAAAGTCAAAATCAATATGCAGTTACATGAATCTTTGGTAAGGATCTGCTACTCTGTTACTATATTTTTGGTTTGTCTCATTTCTTAAGCAATAATTAGTCAAAATATCAAATATTAAAAGAGTGACAGGAACATAGAACCACAAATAGTTCCCTTATGGTCACATGGCCATGGAGGCTAATTTCCAATTCTTGTATCAGCCTTCTTCTTCCTGAGTATGAATCATTGGATGTGTTATCAACCTCTAGTTTTCACATGCATTAAATGCATAAAATAACACTCTATAGGATTTTTGTTACAAGTAAATAAGATAAAACATGTAGAGAATACCTGACACATAGGTAGTGTTATTAATAATTAATAAATAATTGATGTTCTAACATTGATATTAAATATAAAATCATAAATATTACCAATAGTAATAATAATATAACTACTACATGAAATATGCTTTAAACTACTACGTGAAATATGCTTTAATTAAATAGTATATATATGTGTGTATATACATTTATATATATTTTATATAAATACATGTATATATATTTATATAAATTTATATATTTTATATAAATACATGTATATATATTTATATAAATACATGTAGATAAATATGTGTTTTATTTAAATGTGATTATTCCCTTTGGAGAAACATAGCTAAGGATTTAATTTTAGGGTTGTGTGTGTGTGTGTGTGTGTGTGTGTAAATATATACAGGTGAGTCACCTATTATATCTTAGGTTCATATCCTCTTTCAACACTTGGCTCTGGGATGCTTACAGAAATCTATAAAGTATAATTTACCAACTAATGTCCTTTTAGCTCTATTAGAGAAAGACTGGAAAGGATGAGGGGAGAACAGACATTCCCTTCAGTTTATAATTCATGTTAGTATCACTTTGGCTTCAGATGACAGTTAACAATGTTTTCTTCCATGTCCTTTGGGTATTTCTGGCCCTAGTCTTTCTCTGACTTATTTTGCTTAGCATTATACTCTCTAGATCCATTCATACTGTTGCAAATGGCAAGATTTCATTCTTTTTTATGCCTGAATAATATTCCATTGCATACAGATGACACATCTTCCTTATCCATTCATCTATTCATAGATACTTAGGCTGCTTCCATAATTTGGCTATTGTAAATAATGCTGCAACAAACATAGGAGTGCATACATGCCTTCAAATTAGTGTTTTTGTATCCTTCAGGTAAATGCCCAGTAGTGCAATTGCTGGTTCATAGGGTAGTCTTCATTCAAACTTTTAACATCTATGTACTAATTTTCTGTATAAAATCTCCTCTTGTTGAAATGTCCAGGGTGGTTTATGTTTTCCTTACTAGTCTCTGAGTCAGCATATAACTAGTATTATAAAAAAAATACAATTTAGTTCTCTTAAATGTGAAGCACTAACTGTTTTTTCTTTAATTTTATATTTCCTTAGAAACTGGGGAATTATTTTGAAAAGTCTATGTAGCACTCTCCAATCAAACTTTCTGTAATAATAGAAATATTCTGAACTTCACATATGCTATTATGCAAACTGCTGTTATGGTAAATAACCACTAGTCACATGTGACTACTGACCACTTGAAATGTGGCTAGTGTGAGTAAGGAACTCAAATTTTAATTTGATTTCATTTTAATTATTTTAAATTTAAGTAGCCACATGTAGCTAGTGGCAACAATATGGTATATAGCACCAGGCATGCAGTTGACTAAGTGATTAAATTTCAAAGACTTACAAGAATATACTCTATCAAGCAGACAAAATATCTTCTAAATAACTAAAGGAGATTACTGACTGCTTCTAGCATATTAGAGTCCCATGACATCTCACAGAACATAGATAAGTTACACAAAAAGGAGCATACTTCATGATAACCCAAGCTATTATTTAATATCTTGAAGACTACTTATAAAGTTTTATCCAAGAAAATGAACACAAATCAAGATTATGTTATGATCTTCCATCGTATTTTTTTAAACATAACTTTATACTGTTTGATTTTTCTCAAGCCCTTACATATTCTTTAAAAAGATGTTATCAATATTTACATATTATTTCTTTACATGGAGAGATCATAATTTATTTAATCATATTATAAAGCTGGACATTTAGGTAGTTGCTGGTGACTAACTCTTACAAATATGTTTTGATGTTTTCTTTAGAGTGGAATTATTAAGCCAGCAAAAGAAATATTTTAACTCTAAAAATCACCAACTTCTGATACTGAACAGAAGAAACAATAATATTTACACATGTAAAATATTCAAGAGAAATCCATCACTCAGAGAGAAATCTTCTTTCAAGTTTTTGTATACCTTTTCACTAAGTTTTCTCATCATTCTTATGTATTTTATCAAAAATCATGTTGAACTGTATATACACTTCAGTGCCTGGCTTTTTCATGAATTGTTATAATGTGACTATTTCTCATGTTACTGTCCTTTCAGAATAGAATTTTTAATTCTGCATGCTACTTAATACTTCATACCAAAATTTACCTCTTGTAGAGCATTTTAAATTTTTTCCATTTGCTCAATCAGATCTATTTATCTTATCTCTACAAAACACTTTTATGAACATCTTTTTATAAACATCTTTGCCCACATCCTTCATAATTTTCTTTGAATAAATTTCTAGAGTATGAATTAAGAGGGCAGAAAGCATAAATCTTGCCAGGATATTTAATGACCATCAGCAAATTGCTACATAGCAGTGCCAAATTTGCTTTCCAGTCAGGAATGCCTCTTTCCCAACTTTTCTCTATAAAACACTGAATAACCTTGGGTATGTGTTTGCTACTATTTTGTTTGAGATTTCATCACTATTGTTTATCTGATGATCCCTGGCATATAGAACTGTTGAATTTATGTTTTATCCAGTCACCTGACTGACCTGTTACTACAATTACAAATCCAACCATCAGTTGCTTGTTTCTGACGATGTGACAAACGCAACTTTAATATCTTTCAGATACAAACACTTGAAGAGACTTTAGGAGATTCTTAAAAATAAATAAATAAATAAATAAATAAATAAAGCATAGAAGAACTTGTGAGAAACAAAGGAAAATCTGCAGGTGCCAGAAATAAAAAGAACTGAAAGTTACTATAATTGCATTAAAGTGGAATTACATTAGCCAAGTATTCTTTGTGGCAGTATAAGGCCTGACTTTTACTACCCATGCAGGTCAAACAAATGAGCCTTCATACTGAGTGAGTTGTGAGTTTGGCAAGAAGGCTCAGTAATTGGTTGGGACTATTCAAAAACCTGAATATACCCTTCCTGAAAAGGCAATATTCAAAAAATTCACTTACCCACTGTGGGAGACAGTGGGACTGTAGAGAAAATATTTTGATGTTTCTGCATGGTTAGGGGTTTCTAAACAAAACTGAAACCTGGATTAAAAGACAGGCCGTGGAAATTAAAAGATGATTTAGATTTCTCTGGAGTAGAGATTTACCCCCCTTGAGGTATTTGTTTACATTTCAAAGGGAGATTATATCTGGAGCTGTCATTAACATTACAAAGGATTTGTTTACACTAAAAACAAGTTTTCTTTCCCTCTCCTGGAGGGGAGGAGGCTCTTGTGCTGGCTGTTTTATAAATGCTCCCAAATTCCTGTTTCAAGTTCCTGTTTCTATCTGCATAACTTCAAAAGAGACCAGAGTTGGGGAAAAGGGAAACGGATGTCATCTGTGATAATGGTAATCTGCCTCCATCCAGAAATTCCATTCATTTTATAAATAAACATTAATATTAAAAATTGGAGTGCCTGGGTGGCTCAGTTGGTTTAGCATCTGACCTGCTTTAGGCTCTGGTCATGATCTCACCATTAGTGGGTGAGTGAGATCAAACCCTGGGTCAGGCTCTGTGCTAACAGTTGGGACCATGCTTGGGAGTCTCTCTCCCCCTCTCTCTGCCAACCTCCCTGTTAATTCTCTGTCTCTCAAAATAAATAAAATTAAATTTCAAAAAAGATTTTAAAAAGTTATCACAGATGATTAAAAAGGTTGTGTCTTTTTGCTTGAACCCTGAATATGGAAAAGTCTGCCCTGAGAATTTAAAACTAGTGGTATACAATTTACCTAAGTTTAGTCTTTCAGTATATGTTATTGAACTTTCAACCTGAGAAATTAATATGGACAGTGGTAGTGAACCATTTATATGTATTTTGTTCCTGGCAGAAACCAATCAAAATCACTCTGGAAAGAAACTTTGATGACCTAAGGCACAAGGAATTCAAAAAGAAAAAAACAGAAGGCAAATATGAACTAAGCATCAGAAATTAAAAAATACACAAGGCAAGAGTAAACACAGTAAACATTAACAGTGATAAGAAATAGCAATAATAGAAAACATGAATTTCAGATAATGGGGAAAATATCACAAAGAGAATATGAATTTCTTTTTATAGTAATTGATTAAGGACACAAATTATTGAATCACAACTTAAAAGGAGCTGGACTTGAAAAATAGTTAAACAAAATGTCTAAAAATTTAAATATATAAATGAATTTTAAAACCCCGTGGATGGGTTGTATAATAGGCTGGACAAGTCTAGGGACAGAACTTATCAATTTCAAGTTAGAGCTGAGGAGATTACAAAGAATAAAGCAATAAAAATGCAATAAAACATGAGATTTAAGGATAAAGTAAGAAAATACTACATGTGAGTATTAGGATTTAGAGAAAGAGATAATAAAGAAATTGGGGAAAAGAAAACAATAGAATTGACGATAGCTGAGAATTCTCAAAGATGGTGAAAGTTTCAAGAAAAATAATTCTTAGGCAGAATAATTTAAAATATATCCAAACTTAGATACATAACAGTGAACCTACAGAACCAAGCACATTTGTAAAGGCAACTAGAGAGAAAAGGAATTACCTACAAAAACCAAAAAGTTTGTGGATATGAATCTAATCTCTAGTGACAGAAAGCTTGGAGTTGAGAGGGGAGAGATTCAGTGGAAAGGGAAAACAGGAAATTTTATGGCATGATGGACATTTGTGTACCTTGATTGTCAAAAATCATTAAATGGTATGTTCAAAATGAGTAGATTTTGCTGTCTGTGAGTTATATTAGATGTTAAAAGTGATTAGAGAAGACAATTTAGATACGGAAAGTTAATTTGTCTAGGAGACCCACAAAATGGAGACTGCCCCAGTGGCCCAGCCCATATCACAAATCCAAACCTAAGTCAGTCTGAGTTTAGGAGAAACACCCCTCAAGGAAATAACACATCAATCACAATCTTGCAGCTCAGCTTAGCTAGTTCATCTCACCCTAGAAAATAGTACCTTCTAGCATTATGAGGAAATCCCCTAACTATTCTAGCCAATCGACATTGTCTTGTCTAATGCTCTATAAAATTTGCTCTAGTTGTACATGTTATCAAAGTCTGACATTTCATATCCAAGTGGCAACTCTAGACAAATTCTCGTTTATCTGCATTAGGGAGACCCATGCAAAGATGATTATTGTTCATTGTCCCATTGTAGAAGAATCGTAAATCATTTGTGGTGTAATCACATGGTAAAATATAGTTTTGGTACTTAAAATTAATGAATTTGGGGGGCCTTGGTGGCTCAGTCAGTTAAGCATCTGACTTCAGCTTGTGAGTTCAAGCCCCACATTGGCCTCTGTGCTGACAGCTCAGAGCTTAGAGCCTGCTTCAGATTCTGTCTCCCTCTTTCTTTGCCCCTCCCCTGCTCATGCTCTCTCTCTCCTTCAAAAATAAACGTTAAAAAAAATTAAAAAATTAAATTAATGAATTAGGCCCCTAAATTCTCAAAAATATATTGCTATGAAAGGGACTTTACATAAAAAAACAACAAATCCACTTATGTAAGTTATAACACATTTGAATCATATCATGTATTGTTGATAAGATACACATTTAAGTAGGAAAAAAATAAAAGCATGTGTGGGAAATGTTTATAACAATTTCACAATGGTAGTAGTAAACTTAGAAATGGGGCAGGCACAGGCTGTGTCCAGTGTATTTCAGGAGTAGAGATTTAATTTTATTTGTAATATTCCATTCCATTCAATTTTCATATCTATTTTACTTTGGCAGTGGATATGATGATGTCATGTTATCTGTATGTTTTAAATATTTTGTAAATAAAATTTTAAAATAAAAACCAAAATAAAATTATTTGCAAGTAGCAACACTATTGACTGCTTTACCATGTTTGATTTCTTCATTATTGATACTCTGAAAATTACTATATAGTCCTAAGTAATGTTGCAGTTAATTTTGTATTATTTCCTAATTTTAAAAATAATGCTTCTGATGTTTCATGGTCAATGTGAAAGTTCAGTATAATGCTAATCATCTATTATCTATCTATCGTCTATGTTTTTTTAAGAAAAATCCTTCTTATAGTATTATATAAACCGATGGGTTTTTAAAGATTTTTTTTTATGTCAGTAATGAATATCGAACTCCATCAAAAGTCCTTCTGGTATGTTAACTATAAAAGCCATGCAGTGTAGTTTTGGGGACTCTAGAGGTAAACTATCTTCATTGAATCCCAGCTCCAGCAGTAAATTTGTAACTTGTTCTTTATCTTCCTCTGCTCTTGTATTTTCTGCACGCATTTCACACGTAGGTGTGAAAATTAACTAGGTTGAGTAAATAAAACACTTAGAACAATATCTGGTAAAAAGTAGTTCATCAATATAATACTAGCTGTTGTATTTAATACATTTATTTTTTTCCTTTGCTTATTGATGATGAAGAGTCATTCAGATAATAATTATTGAGCAATTAAAATAAAACAGGCATTGTTGTAATAACTGGGGATTAAGTAGATTATAAAAACAGACAATGTCTCTCTTCTCCTATATAATTTATATAAGAATTTCTATTACATATTTCCTAATATTCAACCATCTTCCCATTCCAAGAGAAAATCTTGGTTCATTATATAGTTTGTTTTGTTTGCTAATATATTTACAATTTTGAAATCCATATGCATAACTGACATCATCTACACATTATTTTGTGAATGTATATACTTTTTCATAAAGGTTTTTAAATGCCCGGAGCAGTTAGAATATAAGTGAATCTTTAAGAAACCTAGCATTAAAACCATTTGCATGAGACATAAACTTTCTGCTTAGTTTTTTGAGAACTGTTTTGATTTCTCACATTATTATCAGCTATTACTATTGGCTATTAAGTTATTCTACCTACTCTTGAACAATATTTTAAAATTATAAATTCTTCCAAAAATTCTGTTTTATCATAATTTTAAAATTAACATTTTAGAATTATATTTTAAAAATCACTACCATATCAATACTAATATATTCCTTTTCTCACACAAACTATATTGAGATTTTGTTGTCATTCTGTGTCACAAAGGATTTTATCTGAGTTTGTCTATTCTATTGATATTATTTAATAAAACTAGGCCTTCACACTGTCAATTCATTTTTTTGTGTGTTATTGAATAAATTACATGCTGATTAATCTTTATCATCATTAATTGCTTCCTACTACATTTATTCTGTTTATCATATTTTACTTGGTTCTTATTTTTTTCTTGTTAAAAAAAAAAGCCTATTAGATATTCTTGTCAGTACAGCTTTGCCAATATCTTTTTAGTTTTGTAAATGTTATTCTCATTGATAATAACTCGTAATTTCTTTGAAATGCAACTTGCAGTTTTGACTAATTCTTTGATCCAAGGAGACATATTTTATTATCTTCAAAGTGGTTAGATTCTCTTCATTATTGTTTATTCAAAAAGTCTATTGGTTTCTGAGTAATTGCATTGCTTTGAAGATACTATATGCTCAATAAATAATTATCACAGTTAAGGTATACTATTGATTAAAGATAAAGAATATGCTTGATAGAATTTCCAAATTGAGAATACCCTGCAATTCTTTTAGTGCCTAATACATAATCAAAATTTATCTTCTTCTAAGGATATATGTAAAGCAAAAGGTTATTCATTTTTATATGAGAAATGTCGACTAGTCATAAGTTTATTTGTGATATAGGCATATATAAATGTATATTATATATGAATGTCATTAAATATTTTGAATTGCTGAAACACATTTTCCATCAATCAATTATATATCTATCTAACCAATCTGAATCTGTGTGTGTGTGTGTGTGCGTGTTGTTCACATAGGTGGTCAAAGCCCTAACCATATGTTCATGTCCCCCACTGATGTTATTATATATCAAATGATCTTTTGCATTGTAGTCATTTTGTTTAATTTTAATGCTCTTCTCTGTGCATGTATATATATGCAGAAGTTTTATAACTGAATTTTATATTTTATGATATAAATATATTTGTCTATAAATATTATAACTTAACATAGAATATATTTATAAATATTTATAAATACATGAATATATGACTACACATATATGACCATAAATATAAACATGGCACATAAACATGTTATATAGCATATACAGCTTATATAACATATACAGAATGATAAAGGCTTTTATTCTTAAGTACATATTCTTTTTTTAAAGTACATTTTGTCTAACATTATCTTCACTTCCTCCATATTTCCTACTGTTTATGTATATAATAAGTCTCACTATCCATTTGTTTTTAATTTCTCTGTGCTATACATAATATATGTTACAAGTTCTTGATCTTTTCTTTTAAAATATTTCTGCTTTTTATCTATATGAATTTATTTTATTTTCTTCTATTGATTATAATTTATTTCTTCTATTGATTCTACATCAATATGAAAAATGTAAAAGTTCTAAAAGAGATCTCTGACTAGGTTAAGAAATTTAGCCAGTCTTCAATTTTTCTCAGCAATCTTGAGCTCTAAATCTATCGAAATAATCTGTGATTTTAGACCCAACTTACTTTTTTTGGCCCACCTTATTAATTAATTGTTTATACAGCATGATGTATTTTCTCTTTCAAAAATTTCACTGTATATTTTATTATTTAGTAAAATGTTATCAGTGATTCTTTCAATGTTATTTAACTTTAGTTTCCACCTTTTTTAAAATGTTTATTTATTATTGAGAGACAGAGAGAGACAGAGCATAAGCATGGGAGGGGCAGAGACAGGAGACACAGAATCTGAAGCAGGTTCCAGGCTCTGAGCTGTCAGCACAGAGTGCAACACAGGGCTCAAACTCACAAACCGCGAGATCATGACCTGAGTCCAAGTCAGTCGCCCAACCCACTGAGCCACCCAGGCACCCCTTAGTTTCTGTTTTTAATTTCATATCATGTGTTCCTTATTTTTGATGTGTGTGTGTTTGTATTTTAATTTCTTGATTGGGTGGGGTATTTTGTCAAGAATTTACTTTCTAGAAAACGTAGCACATTTTGTGGTCAACTGTTCGATTCAACAATTAGCCCATACTATCTTTCTGTAAAGTTCACACATGAACTACAGGTTGGCTAGGTATAAATTTACACTAAATTTTAAGATGTTGTTCTATTGTCTTTCAACATTTAGTATTTGGGAAAGTTAGACTTAATTAAGTGCACATTTTCTATATTTGTATGTCACTTGTATTTTATCTATCTGAATAAATTTAAATATTTTTATCTTTATTTTTGAAGTTTAGAAATATAATTACATTTCATGTAGGTCAGTGTATACTTTAATTCGTTTTAATGGGTATTTGAAGAGCAGTTTTAAGTTGAAAACACGCATCTTTCCAAGAAAGTTTTCTTCTGATGAATGTATTTTATTATTTCTTTGTATTTGCTAGATTTCAGTTTTGTAAATTTCTGTATTTTTAAAATAGTTTGTACAATTATTAGGTGGTCTGTGATTTGGTGAAAAACAAGAGCTATATTATGTTATCAATGATATATTTTGAGTAATATAATTCATCAATGAGAAATAATTGAATAGAGCTTTAAATAATTTTCAATAATGGGAATTTTTGATAACTTATTTTAAAGTAATGTCTATACCCAATGGGGGCTCACAACCCCACAGATCAAGAGTCACATGCTCCACCATCTGAGCCAGTCAGGCATCCCAATAATGGAATTTTAATGAAGCATTTCCCCTGTACTTCAAAGTTAAGAATTTATTCTTCAGAATCAGACTAACCATTTTTAATCTTGGATTAAACCTTCTAGATGAAGAACTTCAGTGAATTATTTCATTACTCTATACCATGATTTCCTCACCTGAGAAACTTGCATATAATAGTATTATCTTATGTAGCTATCACCATAAATGAAATGATTGTTGGCATATAGCAAGTGTAGAGTAAATTTGTTATTATGAAAGTTTGTTGCTGAAATATATGTAGTTGAGCTTTTAGACTCATTTTCAGATTCTTCATGTACTTATAAATTTCTGGACAAGTTACTTAAATTTTTTTTTAAGTTTATTCCTTTTCGAGGAAGAGAGGCAGACAGAGTGGGAGAGAGGCAGAGAAGGAGAGGGAGACAGAGAATCCTTAGCAGCCTCCAAGCTGACTACACAGATATCACAATCTCATGAACTACGAGATCATGACCCAGCCGAAATCCAGAGCTGGATGCTGAGCCGACTGAGCCACCCAGGCTCCCCTCAATTAATGTGTACCTTAATTGTATCCCATAATGTTATTTCAGTTATCTGCATGGTATGAGAGTTCTTAGTTCATTATAGATGGTTATCTTTTAAAATTCTGATAATGGGGTGCTTAGGTGGCTCTGTTGGTTATTGATTCCTGCTCAGGTCATGATCTTACAGGTCATGAGTTTGAGCCCTGCATGGTGCTCTGTGCTTGGGATTCTCTCTCTCCTTCTCTCTGTGCCCCTCCCCCACTTGTGCGGGCTCTCTCTCTCAAAATAAATAAAAACTTCTAAAAAATAAATTAAACTCTGATGTTATGAAAGTTGAGAAAAATGGTATCTTTAAAAAAATGTATATCTTCTGTTTCTTCTACTATTTCCTTTTTTGTGTGTCAATATGCAAAACTTGTGTTATCTTTTTATTTGGATGCCCATTTTTTAATTTTTGATTTGAGAATTTATTCTGCATAGCAAGAATATTAATTTGCTATCTTCCACAAATATTATTAATAATTTTCCTGGCTTATTATATGTTTCTTTTACCATTCATACTGAAACCCACTATTCAAGTAAAATATAATTATAAATTATTTAAATTTGGGACTAGTAGTAATAACACAAGTACATTTTATATACATATTTTTTATAAAAGAAATAGTTCACAAATACACCAGAAATGGGTCTCTTGCTGAATATTATATTTATATCAGTGCTAATGTCCTCTGGATTGCTCCCATGCTGTGGTTTGAGCCATGATCACAGTTGAAATCATTTACACTTTATAGTATCTGGAACTTATACAAGTGCAGTTCAGACATCAAGGTTTGTCTACCCACCTAGCACCACAGAAACCACTTATTATCTCTTACTCTGACCATCAGGTATATGTTAAAGTGTCTAAATATAGCTCAGCTAATTTAAGCTCTATTAAGATGGGGCTTGCATGTGAAGTCTGTTTCTCTTTAACTATAGTTATCAATGTCAGAAGATTATTAGGGGATAAGGGCATGGGCTTTATCTCTAGTCACAGATGGTGGGGATAGCAAAATGCCTGTGATGTGTCGAACTTTTTGACTTTATGCTCAAAAAAGCTGTCTCTCAAAGGAGCCTTGCTTTGGCAGGCAGGGTGATGCTAAAGCTTCAAGGTGGACCATATATTTCTTTGACATTATATCTGAATTACTGCCCTGAAGTGGGACAGGTCATTTGGTTGTATGGGTGAGCACTTAAGGCTTTGTAAGAGAAAACAGCACTCATGTTTCAGAGACATTTATCAAGAGTTATGGATTTTACTTTCTCCAAAATTGCTGAAAACATTCTAATACATTAAAACATTAAGTTATGGCATAAAAGATCATTCAAAAAAGATATAATCATCATACTAAATATTAATTAAAGGGTCAAACTACCAGGTCATAAGTCATATTTGGAACATAGTCTGGCTCTGGGTACAGAAAGAAAAAAATAAAAACAAAAATGTATGGGCTCTAAAGTGTTCCCTTGAGTCTTCATCTTCTTTTGAGTATTTTACTGTTTTCTTCTATTGTGTGTTAGTTTTGAAGACAGGAAAGCCTAATTTTCTTTTCTAACCATGCTTAATCTAAGAACAACTCTTTGCCTGAATTTTCTTTCTAAGAAATGTTACAAATGAATTTTGTGCTGTACATTATAAAGCATTCTTAAAAATACAATTTCCAGGAGTGCCTGGGTGGCTCAGCCAGTTAAGCATCTCACTCTTGATTTTGGCTCAGGTCATAATCTCACGGTAGTGGGACTGAGGCCTCATTGGGTTCCATGCTGAAGGCACAGAGCCTGCTTGGGATTCTCTCTCTGCCTCTCTCTATGACCCTCTCTGCTCAAGCTCTCTCTTTCTCTCTCAAAATAAGTAAATAAACATTTAAATATATAATCTCCACATTCAGTCAGCTATGTTACTAAGTGTAAAGTGCTCAGTTAGATATTAAGAGTTTAAAAAGATGTGTAAGACATACATAAGGACAACAGAAAGTAAAATTTCCTGAATTGCTCATGTGGTTGAGATTGGCTTTCTTTTGACTTGACTTGACCTTCATTCTCCTCAAAGCCTCTATCAGTTTAGGTATATCTGTGTCAAATCAGTGCTTTCAAAGTTAAAAGCCCACATAACCTGGTAATGAGTTACCTGTAATTCCTTCACTCACCAGTAAGCTTTACCAACCCACCCCACCATCACCATAACTTTATAAGACTTTACTATGTATACAGCCTGGTCTTAGCTGGAGCACAGCTGGTGTGGAATGCCCTGATTAGGAGAAACTACATGAGAGTTTGGTCAGTGGAATCATGACAGGCTTGTAATAGAGAGATGCTTCTCAACGACTATGAAACAGTAACAATTTTAATCAATGGCATTATTGTGTTTAGTGGTGAAATAGTATGGACATTCTAATTATATTGGGAAACTAGACAAGGCCAATAGGTATCACCACTTTTATTTAATATTGTTTTAAAAGTTTTAGCTGATGAAATAGAAGAGAAAAAGAAATTTGAAGTATTAAAGTGATGGCAATCTGATTATTATTTTAGATGTACAAGTTTATAACTGGAAAACCAAGGAGGATCATAAAGGGGCAAGTAATTTGTCCAGAAAAAATAAGTGAATATATAAAATCAATATTTCCCACCTACTAAACATAGCCCATTCAAAAATACAATGGAGTCATACCATACTTATATGTCTAAATCTTTGATCAAGATAATTATAGTATATTTTATTTAGTACTTTAAGAAGATATAGATAAGAAGAATTGCAAATCATTCAAATGGACAAGTAATAAACACAAAATGAAAATTGTGTGGTGAGGGTGTGATGAAATGGGCACTCTCACACACTATTTTAAATTGTTTATATCATTCTGAAGAGTAATTTGTCAACACATAATATTGAAAAAAATCATGTACTTATTTACTGGATAATACAGTTTTTCAGAATGTATTTTAAATTTAAAAAATCAAGCATGTGGGCAGAGTCATATCTACATGGAGCTTTATTTTTAGTGCTGAGAATTGAAAACAGCAAAAAAAATAAGGGACAGATCAAATCTTTTATAGGATTTTTAGTAACACAAAGCATGGTGCAACACTAAATCTCAAATTTTGCTAAAACATGCTATGGAAATACACTTTAAGTATAAAAATTAGATTATGAAACAGGTATTGTGTAATTGCAGTTTAAGGATGGGACATGAGACAGATATTTGAATATTTAATTGCCATTCCAAAGTTAATGTAACTGAAGCAGTAAATGAATTGGCTCCCAATATCCATTCTCTTTTTTTCCTACAGCGATTGAACTTCTAAATCTTAGCTGGCCACAGGCTGCCCAGGTAAAGACTGCATAATCCAGCCTTCCTTCTAAGTAGATGTGTCCCTGTAACATATGGTATGCATGTGGAAGTGGTAAGTGCAAATCCCAAGTCACTGCTTTAAAGGAAGGAGGCATGCTTCTCTTTCTTCTTCCATCTTGCTTACTGGCATTTGGATGTGGTCTTACAACACCTTCAACCAGGTGAAGGGAAGAACAAAAAGATAGATGGATTCTGGTTTCTCAATGCTGTGGAGCTTCCAGATAAGCCTCCAAATTAGTATGCATGGGTTTTTAAAATAGAGGTTGTATTGATTATCAACAGATTTCCCCTCAGATTCAAATCACTCTTCTATGATAAAAGATTTGGACCTTGTAAATATTTCTTCTTTGTCAGCCAATACAATGTTAATTTAGTCAATAGAGAGCACTAGATGGGCCGTCAAGGAGGAAGAGATTTCTGATTCCAGTTCGCTTCTCTGGCCAGGCTCTTGCAATGCACTGTAGCTAGCAGTACACAGTGGCCAACAGCTTGCAAGCAGGTACCTCAAAGTGTGGATTTCCAGCAGATCAGGTATTATCATACCATTAAGATGGGCTTCCTCATTTCAGAGGACAGGTAGCAGAAGCAGCCTGGCAGCACTTAACCAGAGATAGGAGGACATCTACTGACAAAGGCAGCTGGGCTATACCAGTAATCAGAAAGCCTTGGCCCATAGAGTTATTTGCCAATGGATATTTGATCATGAAGTCTCTAGTAATGTAATAGTTGGGCAACCCACTGCAGTATTATTTGATCAACATGACAGGAAACTAAGTCTGGTAGACAAAAATCTGACTTAATAATTACCATGGAGAGTCCCAGCTTCTCATCCAGTTTCCGGTTCTATGTCAATTCAGATACCCCTAATTAAAGGCTAGGTCTCTTTGAGAAAGGTACTTACACTATTGCCAAAAGTACCCACCATAATAAATCTTCCTCTACTCCTTTTCCAAAAAAGCCCATTTACTGGAATGACTGTATGTTGGAGAAAAAGAAATGTCCAGACTTTTCAGAGATTTCTGATTTTGATTTGATGCTCAGACCCATCAAATGGCCCCAAATGCCACTCTGTCCCATTGAAGTCTGGTGAAGAAATATATGGATGGACCTCTTAGAATGGGCATAGACTGTGAAGATATTTGTGTCCCATGTGAATCCTCAAAGGGCATCCACCACAACGGTGACTCGTACTACTCAGGCAGACAAAATAGCATATTACATATACACCTTGTGGCTACAGTGACAAGGTTAGAAGCTAGGGATTAGACTCAATAACATGGTCTTCTCCTCACCAAGGATGACCTAGCTGTCCCTACTTCTAAGAGACTAATCTGTCAACAGCAGAGACCAGCTGCTCCTGATATGGCACAATTTCCTGGGCCATTCTAGCCAGCTATCTGTTAGTAGTTTGATTGCAATGAAGCAGAGATGAAACCTCACTGCAATAGACATACAGTCTAGGAAGGTATTTGTTTTCATTGCTCCTATGCTCCTGCCAACACCACAATCCATGCATCCCCAGAACATTTCCCATCTAGCTTCTAACAAGAACTCATTTTACAACAAAGGAAGTGCAACACTGGGTTCATGGCCATAAAATTATCTGAATTGCCACCTTCCCTACCTCCAGGAAGGAGCTAAGCTAATGAAAGGTGGAATGGTTTATCAATGACTCAATTATAGCTCCAGATGGGAGGCAACACCCTGAAAAGATGGGTTAACATAATGTAATGTATATGTTTTGACTCAGATACATTATATGGCACTTTTCCTTACAGAGAATACATAGACCCGGGAAGAAATGAACCCACTTGCAGAATTTTTGCTCTCAACCTGTAACCTTGAACTCTACTAATTTGGACTTCTTAGGCTCTGAAGACAAAATGCTTTAACTCTACTTTGAAAATATATCCAGAACCCAATCATCTCTTACTATCTCCATTACTATGACTGTGGCCCAGACCACAATATTTTCTTGGCTGGACAATCTCAATGACCTACACAGTTTCCCTTCTCCTGTACCCACATGGCAGACAGTTAGTGATTTTTAAAAATGCAAACCAGATCGTGTCTCTCGTTTGTTGAAAATCTCCCAGTAACTTTCACTGTTATCCCGAGTAAAAGCCCAAAATCTTTGTCATGTTTAACAAGGCACTAAAGTATCAGCAACCATTAATAACCATTGACCATTTTCTGCCTTTTCACTATGATCTAGGCACGCAGCCTCTTTGCTCTCCTTTTGAACACACTAGACTCATTTCCTTCTCAGGATATTTGTGCCTATTGACCCTCTGCCCAGTAGACTCTTTGTCAAGATACCTAAATGATTAGTTCCCGCACATCATGTATGTCTGTTCAGATGATAACCTATTTTAGGGAAATTTCCATGACCACTCTATAAAAAAATGACACCACTTACCATTACTCCCTAATGCCTTTCATGAGTTATTTTATTTACATCTAATGTATTTATTTGGTTGTGTTACTCTAACAAATAGAAGAAATATCTATGAAAGCTAGTGTTTTGTTTCATTAACTACTGAATCCTTAGAATCTAGATTAGGGTTTTTCAACCTCAGCACTACTGAAATTGGGGGCTCCATAATTCTTTGATGTGGGAAGCTGTTCGGTGCATTACAGGATGCTCAGCAACATCCCTGACCTCTACTCACTAGATTCCAGTAGCATTTATACCTTAAATTATGATGACCAAAAATATTTCCAGATGATGCCACATGTCTTCTGGGGAGCAAAATTGCCTCCACCTGAGAGCTACTGATCTCGATCAGTAAAGTGGACAGTTAGATCTTTATAATGAATGAATGACTTAAATATCTGCATATATGTGCCTAGAAAAGTTTGGCATGATATATGCTGAAATGCTAATTGTGGGGAGGTTATTGGTGCATGTGTGTTTTTTGTATTTGAAGTTTTTCTTCAGGTTCTCTGTATTACTTTTATAAGAAAATACAATTGCTTGGAACAGTCTCCTATTAGCTTTCGCTTTTTAGTTCCTCTAGTCTGTGTTTAACTCTTTTCTGGCACTGAGGATTCTTTGGCTGAAAAGTTTGCTCTCAAACTGATGTAGACAGCATGTTTTCCTTTGCATTCAAAAGTTCTTCTAATCACATATGCTAGTTTCCCCTCAGTCTGTTTTATTCCTATTCCCCAGGAGAAGGTCACAGAAAACTCTGGATATCTGCAAAGTGCATGATCATTGTTTTTACTGTTAATGGTTATTAAAAGCCAAAGGTAACTTCGCAAAAATAACTTAACAAGCCAACTTAGCCATTAATATTCACATTAACTAGAGTCCTTTGGCCTCCTTAAAGATAAATCTTCTCAATCAAGTAAAATGTAGAATATAGCAATGAGATGATTAATTCAAACATTATCAGGTGCGAAATACTAATGGATGGAACTGGAAGTTCTATCAATCAGTCTTCACTTTCCTTTAAAAATATTACTTTCGTCTTTGCTATATTATTTTAATCTTTAGAAAGTTGTGTTAAACATTTATTTTTTATGTATTAAAATATCAAAATAATTGCTTTATATATTCAGAGCTTATTTCGTACTTAAACTTACTTCTACTTCTAACTGTATTTTATTTGTATATTCCTTATTCAAACTAAGAATATTCCTGGTCCTTCCAGATGTCCAGATTTGAAATAGTAGTGCTACCATTCTCTGGTAATCACCCACAGTGATGATCACCTTCTGCCAAGAGCCCGGTTACATTACTACTCACTTTTCTTATCCATTTTACTACAGCCACTACAGTCAGACATTCACCACCATAATTCTGCAATAATCTACGAACAGCCCTTCCCAATTTGATCTTCTTTTCTCTCATGACAACTATATGCAACTAAATGCACCTCCTTAAAGTGGACCACCCTCTCCCCTCTTCTCAGAATCTCAGCAATGGTTGTCAGTTGGGCACTAGAGTGTCAGAACTTCAATCCAGCATCTGAAGGTCTCTGCTAATACACCTTGAGTATAGTTCTTCAAACTTGTTTCTCCTTCACTTCCTCGACATACAAGTAGATGCACATACTTTCCAATTGTCATACAAAAAAAAAAAAAAAGGAAAATCTACCTAAATGTTCTTACACAATCACTACACATCCAAATCCTACTGTTATCTTAAGCTCTCTTCAAATACACCCTTTTCCATGATACGTTGGATGCTTTCACCCTATGCAAACGGTGTTTCTGTTTTCTGAATTTCTGAAATCACTTTATCTCCACATATCTTACGGCAATTATTAATTTCCACCTTAAAGATGCCGTATCTATTCTGCTCCAGTCTGTATGTTTCTCAAAGTTTAAAAATGCTTGCAGATTGTTGTTTCCTTTCAGTAGTCCTGACCACGATAGGTGCTGAATAAACATATTTTCTGTGCATGGAATTTAGATCTAATGCTTGTCAGTGAATCTTATGGCCTCATTAAGGTTCATTCATGTGAAATCTAATTGGCATATCTTTCTTCCCCTTAGTCAATCATGAGTAGGATTACTCTAAATTCTGTTTGGTTGCAATTATTAACTCCAAGCACAAGGAAGTCAAATGCCAAAGAGAATATAACCCAGAGGAAACTTTACTGTATGAAAATGGATTAACTCTGCTTGATAAAGCCATTTTCTAATTTTGTGATCTCTAAGACTCTGCCCTCCAAATTTCTCTCTAAGATTATACTTCTGTCTATTCCTTTGTTTCTGTTCCTTACTTAAACTTAACACGTATTTGCTAAGACCAGTAAAATCCTTGAATTGTGTTTAGCTGGACTTCTATGCCAGGCCAGCCCTATGCCCTTTATGCTTCATGAGTTGATATGGTATTCTGGTAAATGTGCAAATACTTTCTGTGTCTTCAGTGAGGAAATTTGAAGTACTTTTCTTATGCTCTTTTTTTTGTGTGATCCTATGATCTTTAAATAATGTGGTTTTAATTCAAAGGAAAGTTCTACATTTCCAAAAAGATAAGCAATAGCTATTTGCTTCAGACATTTCCTCCTTATGATAGTGTCATGGGCATGCTTATTTTTTCCATACACCTTCTATCAAAACACTTTTATTGGAATACATACAACAGAAATTACAAAAAAACAAAAAACAAAAAACCAGGCTGCATTAAATATCCTGCTCATCACAAACCACTGCTGGTGGTCTTCTCACAACTTAATGAGAGTGTGTCCTTTCATAAATATTGTAACTAAATTCATTTCATTTCTAGTAGAAATTGTGAGGAAATCAACGAATATCTTAATGTGATCAGGAACTTCCCAGGTTTTATTTCAGAATCCTTATATTAACACATGCAATAATGCTGACACTTTGACTTCATATTTGGGGCTAATAAAAGTCAGATGTTGGAGGAAGTAGCATTTTCAGTGATCATAACATATTTTAAGTACTTTCATTTATGCCATTTTCCTCCAAAATGTTACTGAAATGATGTATATAAGAATTTTTTTAAGTTTACATTTCACGGAAACTAGAGAAAGTTATAATCAATATATTCCAAATATGTTTGAGGTTCTGCAGATTATAATGTAAGTTAAGACTAATACCAAGACCAAAAATCCCACAACTCATACATATTATTGCATACTTGCACAGTCAGTTAAACAAAAAATCTCTTTAGAAGTAAAAATTCTCAGACTTCCTCCACTTGGATAAGAATTTGTCAATATAGGCCTGATAAAAAAGACGATCCTTCTCAGCATCTAGACCATGCTCTTATTGACACAAAAAGACCATGTGAAGTAAAGAAAAAATATTGAGACTTTTGCTCCTAATAAGGCCAGAAGTATGTCAATAAAAGAATAACTGATTTTTCTAATTAACCGTCCAGTTATCAGCTAATATAAAAAAATAAATTCAAAGACATAAAAAATTTTCTTGTGATGTGTATTAAGAACAACCAACTGTTCACCAAAATGCATGCTCCCTATTTAATATATAGAATTACTGTGCTCAGCTAAGAATTATACTACCCACATTTTTTATTGTATCTTGGGGGGTGGGGCATGTGACTAGTGCTCTCCAGTGAACTGTGAAAAAATATAACATATCTCAACACTGGGTCTAGGTATTTGAGAAGGATATGTTTCCTCTTTACTTTTCATTCTTCAATCTGCTGGTTAGATGCAGAAGTCTCTGGTATGGTCCATCCAAAAATAAACGGATCCCAAGTCTTTAAGTTGTCATGGAAAGAAAGCCTCTTGCTGACCTGTACTGGTTCTAATTAGAAATTCACTTATTTTGTATTGAGACATGGCAATTTAGTTTACTTACCATATCATCTAGCTATTGCTTCCCAGCTATTTCTCATAGGCAAGGAAACTTTTGATATGGCTAAGTAAAACTACAGTTCAGATGTAACAACAATGTTACAGCTACTCCTTGGTAATTTCTGCTTCACCTGCTGGGGAGACATTCTTAGCATATTGTTGAAAAGCCAAATAAATATCAGAAATGCAACACTTAGAGTAAGCTGAGCAATATAGATTTTTGCTAAATGTTCTTGGGGAGATGAAAAGAGGATCGTCTTTTACACTCTGTTGGAGAACTTTAAAATTGCCTGTGCATGTCATTTCCAATATTTACTCTTGTTGTGACCATAATTTTAACTCTATTCTCTCTTACTGACCCTTCTTTGACCACTTTGTTGTTTGATATTCCTAAACCATGAGTTCCTTTGCATTTCTAGAACCAGAATTTCACACATTCAAAACTATTGACATCGTTAACTGGCTAAATCTTTGTTGTGGAGAACTGTTGATTGGATTGTAGGTGGATTCACAGCATCCTTGGCCTCTATCCACTAGAAAATGGTAGTTCACTACAGTGGTGACAAGCAAAATGTCCATTACACAATTGCCCAGAAATGCAAAATATCCCCTCCTTATGACATGCAGAGTACTGCAGACCTCTTTTCTCTCTCTTCCCTATCACATTCTCCAATTCATATCCCCATTCATTAACAAAGATCTCACTTTTTCAGAACTAATGTGTGATCTGGACATGAAAGACTCAAATGTTCACACTATCTAGGTGAAGAGTCAGCTCAATCTTCTTAATAGTAAAATCATATATATGTATATATATATGTATATATATGTATATATACACACACATATATATAAATCATACATATAAATCATATATATATTATACATATGATATAAAATGAAAGAAAACACACACACACACACACACACTGGACATATAAAAAGATATACTGTCAGAGGAGGTCAATGGGAAGAATGATTCCCTTATAAATAAGACTTACCTCAAAAATACAAATAAAAAAAATAACAAATAAAAATTTAGAAAGTCTCTAAAACATAAAAAAGATTTATCTATGATCTACAGCCAGAAGTCATGAAAGAACAAGTGAAATGCTTGGAGATTAAAAACAACATTTTAAAATGCCATGGAGAAACTGAGCAAAATTTGGAAATGAAGATATTACATGATCAGTTCAATATATTTTTCCTGAAATTAAAAAAGAATTCAAGAAAGATGTAAAACTTGCTGGCCTTAATATGACAGACCTAAAGAACTAACATAAGAAATCTAGTATGATATACTAGCAATCCCAGAGTAAAACAGGGCAGATAGAAGAAAAGCAGTAATCAAGGAAAAGAAAAATGAAAATGTTATTTTGGTTATTGTATTGAATATTCTAGTCTTATATTTTCAAAGAGATATAATATCATATAAGCTTTTGAAAGCTTGAAACTTTAATGTGAAAATATTATCTAACAATTATATGGGCAGTAAAATAAGTGAACTTCATAGTTAAAAGTGAGAAAGTTTGCTGCACAGAAATCATTCAAAGTTTTTAACTAGCACTACAGAAACAAAGCTCAGAAAATAAAATTGAATGAGAAACCTGGATGAGAAGAAGTATTTTTAATTATGTACAAATTATTGATAATACTCAATACCTTTTTTTAAAAAAAAGTTATAACCCTGGCATGAATTTCCCCTAGTGGATGATGATAGGGATAGTCATTTTAAATTTCTTGTCTTACTCCAGAGGAAGAAATGAAAGGTGATTTTCTTCTAGACTTCAGAGAAACACGTAATCAAATGTTAAAGCTAAACATTAGACAACTGGGGAAAGAGTGGATGACTCCCAAGTAAATAAAGGCAGAAGAAAATTAAGGTAAGTGAAAGAATGGAGGATTAGTAAAGAAAACTTGGAGAAAAAAATATAAGGAATTAATGAGAAAATGATAAATAAGAAAATAATATGAATACAAATAACCATAATTAAAATGCATTTGTATGTGTGGAGGGGGGAATTATGTTGTTGATTTAAGGAAGGACCTTGATAAAACCTATAAAGTAGGTTTGTAAAACCAGCTAGCTATATGATGTTAACAAGTATTGGGCCTAAAAGAAACATGGCACTGAGCAATTGAGAACAAAAGAATGAGAAAATAGAAGCCAGACAAACACTGTATAAAGGAAAGATAATAGGATTGAAGAAAAAGGCAAAATTATGAGTGGTGTTGATAATGAGCCACATGGAGTGGTCCTTAATGTGCATGGCTCTAGAGCCAGTCCCTGTGGGTCTGGGTCCAGGGCATCTCCTTTGCTTGCTTGCTTAGAGTAACTGGATATTCACTCTTTACAACATTGTATTTCCCGCATAAAAGTCAAATAATAATGCCACCAATAACACTATTGACCAACTAGAGCTGCAAAGTACTCAAACACTGCCTCCTGTTTAGGAAGCTCAATAAATGTCAGATATCATTCAGTATCCATCAAAGTTTTAATTAATCAAGACACGTAGTAATGACAAAGTCTCTCTGGGCCTAACAAACTAGTGGTGCAACACATTAAACATTTTTTGATAGTTCAAAAATTAATTGACCATTCATTATTATAATAAGATCCTTTTAATTCATCTCCCTCTGAGACTGAGAGAAAATACATTTTAAAAGAAATTATAGAGCGGATGTTAATAAAGCAATTAACCAGCTTATGGTCATATATACATATAATTGGGTATCCAATATGCTAGAAATAAATTTGTATTCAAGTAAATTTAGACCACTCAATAAACCAGATCACATATTGGATATTTAAGAAATTGGATATTAAAGAAAATTTGAGAAATTTTCTCAAAGCAAAAAACATGTAGGCCATTTTCCTGAACGTTGTGAGGAAAAGTTGGAAATTTGCACAAAAGAATAGTATTTCTTTCTTGTCCCTCCCCCCAACTTTATGCATATGGAAACATGCTACTATGCTACTATGTTTACACATAAGACCCATGCTACTAAATTTTTCTTGGGCTAAAGAAGAAACGAAATGAAAATCAGAAAGTGAATGTGAATGGCAGTGAGATCACTACATATTTAAACCTGGCAGCATCCAGGATGGCACTCAGAAAATGTATAGCTTTCAATATATGTAATAGAAAACAAGAAAGATCAAAAATATAGCAGCTAAGACTTTAATGTAAGAGGTTAGAAAAAACAAAATAAATGTTAAAATGGAAATAGCACAATAATTACAATATTTATTATTATAACAAAATAATTATAAATAATGAAAAATATAATAGAAAAATGTAGACTTGGTTAATATAAAGAAACTTATTTTATGAGATTAACAAAAGCCGTGAAGATATCTGATAAAGAAAAATGGAAGGAGATCAAAGCAAACAAACAAACGACAACAAAACTGGAAATGAGGAAAAAAGCATAAGTACAAATATGGAATAGTAATGAAAAATAAGAGAATGCTACAGGCAAATTTATGCCACTAAATATCAATTAAGTGAATATTTTTGATCCAATATACTCTAAGTGACACATAATGCATGCAACGAAAATGAATATACCTAAATAAACCAAACCCATAGATTTTGAAAAAAAAATTACAACAGAACAGCTTACCTCTAACATGGATATCTGTTTTGGAAAATTTGCAAATGAGTTTTACCAGAACTTCAACAAAGAGCATCAATGTTAGAAACAATGTAGAAAAACAGAAATTAAAAAAAAAAAAAAAATTACTCAACTTACTCCACAAAGCTAAAGCAAACCTGAAATAAAATCTGAATGAGCAGCACTGAAAGGAAAATCCACAGATCAATCTAAATGATAAACATAGAAGCTGAAATTTTATTTTTTTTCTATATGTTTATTTATTTTTGAGAGAGAGAAAGAGTATGAGCAGGGGTGGGGCAGAGAGACAGGGGGACAGAGAGAGGATCTGAAGCAGGCTAGGCCCTGACAGCAGAAAGCCTGATGTCAGGCTGGAGTCCATGAGCTGCAAGATCAGACCTGAATCAAAGTCAGACGCTTAATCAACTTAGCCACCCAGGAGCCCTGAAGCTGAACTTTTAAACATGATATTTACAAATAGTACCAAATAGGCTTTTCTTCAAGAGTGAAACAATTATTTACATGAGTTACAATGCTCAAGATTAAAAAATTTAAAAAGATGATTATCTTAATAGATGATTAAAAAAGAATTAAAAAACTACCTGTTTCCAATTTGCAAGCTAAATAAAATTCACAAGACTTATTAAGCTGAGGGTAGGAGGACAATTTCTAATATTAGGTATTTATGACAAACCCAGAACAATCAATATATGCCATTTTTGCCAAACTGAAGGGGAAGATAAAGATGTCCCTTTTCATGACTTTCATTCAGAATCTCTCAGATAATGCCATATTATTTAGAAAGTATTAAAATAACTAAGTCCTGGGAAGAATAACACAAAAATATCCAATTTACTCGAGTATCCAAACACTGTGAAGTTTCCCTTTTCAAGAAATAAAAGATATGGGGTTGGTGATCCTGATACATCATTGCATAATAAATATGATGGAGACACAGACAGAATTAGGGAGAAAAAAGGAGGGAGAAGGGGGGCAAATAGGAAAGTGATGAGAGACAGGATCCAGGCAAAAAGGAGAGACATCTCTACAAAGAAATGTCTGGGATGAAGAAGTGAAGGGGTAGAAGGGAAGAAATACAGAGAGAGGCAGAGAAACTGAAAACAGGGCAGCATGGAGAGAAGGGAACTGCTATTATTTTGACATAATTTTTAAATAAGTGTAGTAACCAAAACTTCTTCCTCTCTGGAAAGTTGTAAAGAAAGCACCTGAGTAGATCTCCTCTCTCTGCCTACCCCCTCTCACCCGCTGCTTTCCCACGTTTTAAGTCAGGCTTATGTTCTTTGTCTTTGTCTTTCTTCCACTTAGTTCTTTTTCTTTTTCTTTCATTTAGCAGACGTATAGCTAGGTATAGCTGGGACTAATCTGGCAGCCAAACCACCCTACTTCTTTTCAGGTTTTTCATCCAAAAGTAGATATCTATTCCTCATGTTTGCTCCCTTTTGCTGGCTTAACATATTGCTGGTATACTTGGTATTTGTGCCTTCATATTTCTGCATTTGGGGCATCCCAGGTTGTGATTTTCTTTATGCCGGTTACCTGACCTTCATTCTTGGCTGAGTGATATTGAAAAAGTCAAAGAGCCTTAAACCCTGCTTTCCTCATCCATAAAATGAGAATGCTAATAAAGCTTGTTTTACAGTTTTGTTTTATTAGCCACTAAGATAATGCTTTGCAAAATGCTAAACAAATATTAGTTATTTTCAGACTGTCAGAGTATCTTAGTATACTCTCCTCTGCTACTGGGAACAACCAGTGAGCTATTATCAATAAATTACCAACAACAATTCAACACGGCTCTGAAGTTTCACCTGAATAACTTCCAAATTATAAAACACTCAAAATGTAACAAAAAAAAGGGGGGGGAATGAAAATATTGAATGATACCACAGAATCACTCAACTTTAGATATAAATCTGTACCTCATAGAAACAAATCACTTCAATTTCAGGGCTCTGGTCTACAGTAATGTATGTCCAGCTTGCTAGGGAGTGATTACAGCACATTACTAAATATTATCAATATATACCAGAGACAAGGCGCCTGGGTGGCTCAGTCAGTTAAGCGTCTGACTTGGTTTCAGCTCAGGTCATGAGCTCATGGTTTCGTGAGTTCGAGCCCCAACTTGTACTGTGTTGACAGTGCAGAGAATTTTATATATATATAAAATAACTGTATATATGTATAAATTAAAATATATACACCAGAGACACAATTTCTTGACTGGTAAATAAAATAGGAAACAAAATCATGGCTTTGTTTAAGTGGCTACAGAATCTAACTTTAAATATATGACAGAAGTTAGAAGGAGGTTGAGGGAACCCAGAACTTACGACAAAAATTGTGAAAGACCTTTGGGGAACTGGAAGTTGGTGGGGTCATTATGAAGGAAGGAAATGGGGACCCAAGGTGGAGCAAGGCCAGGAGCCAAATGAGAGAACAGTCTGTAGAAGAGCTTTCTGGTGTGCTCAACTCTTTCTGCATGCGAGCTAGCCATTTTCTTGTGGCCCCTGCAGCAGGAACACATCAATGGCAAGCGAACACAAAGAGCAGGTGGCAGGATTCACCAATGCAGTCCAGCTAGGGAGGGACAACAGGCGGATAGCTTTGAGCTGTCCTGACTCCCCAAGCCCAACACCAGGAGCCACATAATGTCAACCTTAGGAAGGAGACTGGGGAAATAGGAGCACAGGTAATGCTGTTCTCTGAGGGGCAAGGCCACCTGTCAGAAGTGGAGTTGAGACCCATTGGCAACACCAGAAGTCTTGGGCCTGAATTCTTGTCCCAAAGACTCTTTTAAACTGACTTCGACAGGTATAATGTAGGACTGCAGCTTCCACCCTTTCTCCGGATTTATAATAAATCCAAGGGGGTTAGCACCTCAAGAGAATAAGAAATCACAGGAGAAAATAAGAAATTTGGGAACTCAAGATCTGGGAAAGATAGAAGAGGACAAACAATTTATGGAAAAAAAAAAAAAGGAAATGGAAATAATAATGAACCATGCAAATTTTGAACTTAAACTAAGCACAGAATATATATTCTTACAGATAAAGCATAAAACTGGTGGCAGACACAGAAGTTGTATAAAGAACCCTTTGGGGATGCTGGTATCAATAATATAAAATATGAAATAAAGAACTTAAACTAGAATAAAGAAAAAATTAATAACTGGATGATAAGGTCAATAATACTTTAAAGAAGGCACCCATAAAGATTGAAAGAAAGGTAAAATAAGTCTAGAGATAAGGAGTATAAAAATAGAAGTGTCATCACCCAGAGTAGCAGACATATACCAGAAGAGAAAAGAAATATTTAAAACATTAATTTAAAAAGTCCTCAATTTAAAAGGCAATCTTTATATATTTATTTATTTATTTTGAGGGGCGAGGGAAACAGAGAGAGGGGGAGAGAGAATCCTAAGCAGGCTCCTCACCGCCAGTGCAAAGCCCGATGCAGGGCTTGAACCCATGAACCGTGAGATCATGATCTGAGCTGAAGTCAAGAGGGACACTTAACCAACTGAGACACCCTGGTGCCCCCCAAAAGTATTCAATTTAAATTATGAGAAGTTCATATATAGTATTAAACAGAAAGTTAAAAGCCCATACTGTATATATATTGTTATAATAATTGAGAAAGTCTAGTACAGACGACATTTTAAAAGCTCCTTGAGAGAAAAATGCAGATAGCTTACAAAAGTACAAGTTTCAGATTAAATTCAGATTTCTCAGTGGCTACACTGCATGTCAGAAGGTAATGAAATAATACTTATGTGTTGATGAAAGAAAAATGTGAACATATATTTTTATCCAGTAAAGCTATAATTTAAATGTGAGGGCAAAATATTATTCTGAGGCATATGAGACTTCGTAAAATTTACTATACAAAATTTTTCTTGAAAACACTCTTGGAGGAAGTATTCAAACAGAAATAGAAATGGACCTAGAGAGAAACAAGGTTTAGGAGATAACATTGAATAAGTAGGTCAACAAAACTTTATAGTGGTCTAAATAAACAGTGTCCTCAAATTAAGAAAAGAGCAGAAAAGAGTTGGTAAGGTTGAAGGTTTAGTAGATAGAGAAAAAAGAGAAGAAAGAAATGGATATTGGTGTCCTTAAAAAGACATGGGAAGAAATGCATATACATTTACATAAAGCTATACATGTGTGTGAGTCCCCAAGAGTAAAAATCAATGGAACAAACTTTCAAATCAGAGAAAGAAAATTTGCATTATTCAATGCAGTTTGGAAAGAATGAACACATAGTAACTAGAGTCAGAAATATATATGTTATACAGAACACCCAATGTACAGAGGCAGAAGTCCTAATGTAGCAATAATTATAATAAATGTAAAAGGGCTAGACTATAAAATAAGAAGTTAAAGTCTATGATTATATAAACCATATGCAGGTCAGCCATGACAGCAATTTTAATATTAGAAAAAATATAATTTTAGAGGTACTGGGGTGGTTCAGCTGGTTTAGCCTCTGACTTCGGCTCAGGTCATGATCTCATGGTTCGTGGCTTCAAGCCCTACATCAGGCTCTGTGCTAACAGCTCAGAGCTTGCAGCCTGCTTCGAATTCTTGTCTCTCTCTCTCTCTGCCCCTACCCTGCTCATGCTCTGTCTGTCTCTGTCTCAAAAATAAATACAAACATTAAAAAAAATTAAAAAAAGAAAATTTTAGGTAAAAGACATAAAAGGAGAAAATAAGGTGAGTGCTACACTGGTTAAAGGAATAATGAAAAAGAGGTTATCAGAAACAACTGAATGTATATAAACCTATTAATAAAGTCATAAATAAATCAGTATCTGTTCAAATTCAGAGAATTTTAATACTATCGGTACTTGGAAGCTAATGTATCAAAAATATAGATATTGAGCACACTGTATAGTATATAAAACCAAGATGGAAAATTGTCAAAAACTGAATCTGCTCAGGGTCACAAAATATACCACATATAGTCACACACACACACACACACACACACACACTCACACACACCCATTATTATAATGCAGTAATAATAGAAATCAACAAATATAAATACAAATACAGATAAAAATTTCACACATTGGAAAAGTTATATTAAATAGTACTTCATTGAGGAAGACATACTTAATGAAATAATGAATAAATGAAGTAACTTATCAAATGTGGCATTTGGCTAAAACTTTGAAAAAACTATTTGTGCAACTTCAGAGCTATGAAAAAAACAACAAAGTAAATGCCAAGAAACAAGAAGGATAGAAATAATAAGGAGTGACTAACAAGGGTAAGAGTAGAAAATCACGATATACGTGGACTTTTATCTATCTAAATTTGGGAGCAGAATAGATTTCCCCAGTAAAGAGTACTTTTTTTAATCACCTCTAAAAGTACATAATAAGACACAAAGCACATATTACATCATTATGTAGGTTTTATCTCTGGGGTGGAAATGTAGTTGAAACAGAAAATCAATCTATGTAAATCATTCTATTAATGGACTAAGGCAGAAGAATGGCATGATCATTCCAATCCTCACTGAAAAGGTATTTGATAAGGTTTGACCCTAATCTCTGATATAAAACACCAGAAAATAAGGAGCAGAAGGAGCATCCTCATTTTCAAAAAGCAAAAGCCTACCCTGACTTAGAGTACCAAGACTGTTGATGCATTACCTTAGGATGAGATGGGGAATTTCCTGCAATCACAGTATGTAGTGAGGAGCTGAAGAAAGCTTAGATGTCGCTTATTAGGGGAAAAAGACAATAGGAATTCTGTCTTGGGCAAAGATGGAATACTAGAAAGCCGGCAACAGTAAAGAAGTAAAATTTATTCAGCACCATGAGTAAAGTTTAAGAACAGTAATAAGTTTAATGTCAGCAGCTGACAAAGACCTATGGCACAACACTATTTTTTTCACCTTATTTATTTATTCTGGGAGAGACAGCACTAGCAGGAGAGGAACAGAGAGAGAGAGAGAGAGAGAGAGAGAGAATCCCAAGCAGGCTCCACACTGAGAGGGCATAGCCTAATGCAGGCTCGAACTCAGGAACTGGTGAGATCATTACCTGAGCCGAGATCAAGAGTTGGATGCTTAACTGACTGAGCCACCCAGGCGCCCCCACAAGACTATTAGTATAAATTTTGAAAGCCCACAAATATTAGAATATATTTGTCAAAAATGCTTGCATAACTTTGAATGTATTTTAGATACTGTAGCTTTGGTGTCTCTAAAGCCAGACTCTAGTCAAGCAAATGGAATCTATGTCAGATGATGTAATACAGTAAATATAATTCAGTGAACTGCAGCATAGTTGTCAGTAGGAGGGAGTGAAAGCTGTAGAAAATGGAATAACTGCAAAAACTCCCCCTACTCCTAGGATGTCAGACATGATGGAGGTACAGAGCCAAGGAGCCAGGCCACATAGGGAAGCTGGAACTTTAAAGAAAAGGCACTCAAAGGTATTCTCATGGAGCCTAAGGAGATGGCAGATGCAAATGTAAAGGGAGTTCCCCCAGTGATGCTGGAACAGACCAGCTATGTAATTTGCAGAGCTGAGGGTAAAATGGAAACATGTGACCCCTTGTTCAAAATTTAAGAATTCCAAGACGGTGACAGCAGAGCATTCAACTATGGGTGGGGTCCTTCTGTGCGCAAGGCCCTTGCAACTGCGTGGGTCTCATGCCCATGAAGATGGCCCTAGCTGGGCCTCTGGGAGAGGCAGGGTACCTGGTAAGAGCTAAAACCATGCAAGGGCAGATGCTCAGCACAATCTGGGGTCACAGCCAATATTGCTGAGAGCAGAGAAACAGGAGTAACATCACTGTCCTTCCCCACCCTCCTTTCTTGTGTCCTTCCATCAGTGCCTCCTATTGATCCAGACTAACTCGACGTCAGATGAAGGGAGCCTCTCTGTGTATTTCACAGAAGATGATTTCCTTGTGTTATGGAGCAGGCCAGGGGAAGGGCAAGGGGAAAAGCAGATCTGTTTTTCTGAGACTAATCTAGGACCTTTACAGAAGAGGGAAACAAAGGAGATAGGAAATGGAGGCTGAAATGATTAATAATAAAATGAGGGCTAAGCCTTATGCAGACCAAGGCTATCGGTACACCTTGAACAACTTTGTGTGTCTGAGATAAGCTATAACAAAACAATAGCTTTATTAAAAATGATAAAAAATAACACCTGTGGACTGAAACCTCATATAGTAAAAGATTTCAAATCAGCCAATGTGCTATCACGCTCGCTTAATTGTTTTAAATTTTATCTGTGGGAGATCAGAGAGCCAACTGTTCTGCATTTTGATAACTCCACAGTATGTCTATGGGGCTATGTCATTTCCATCAGCTAAAGACAAGACCCAAGTTGAATGCAAATTAGCAGTGACTTAGAAGAGACAATTTGCTTGATATTTTAAAACTGTTTATTACTTCTCCAAGTCAAGAAATGGTCAGGACCATTCAACAGATTATTCAAACAGCTAAAAAGAGAAAGGGAATGATAGAAGATAAACATATATCCAGTGCTCAGTATGTGTCAGTGTCAGCTTTGCATGTGTTGACCCATTTCATATCTCAACAACAATATGTGAGAAGTACTAAGTAGTAGCTTAATTTTATAGATGAAACACTTGATGACCAGAATTGTTAAAAGCTTGCCCACATCACACTACTAACAAGTGGCAGAGAAAGGATTTGAACTCACTTATCTTTCAGCTAAAACGAAGTAGAAAGGTAAGAAATTGATCAATTGATGGGTGGATTTTGCCTTCTAAGTTCTAGCTCATCTTCTCTATAAGAAAACTGGCTTGGGGGTGCCTGGGTGGCTCAGTAGGTAAGCACCCAACTCTTGATTTCAGCTCAGGTCCTGATCTCACGGTCTTGAGATTGACCCCCGAGTCAGGTTTGGAGCTGGGTGTGGAGCCTGCTTAAGATTCTCTCTCTCCTTTTCCCTCTGCCACCCCACCCCCACTAACTCTCTCAAACACACACACACACACCACAAATAAACAAACACAAAACAACAACAACAACTACTACCTCCAAAATTGGCTTGGTCACACACCAAAGATCTAAGAAATATTCTTCCCTCTTGGCTTAGGGTGGAGTCAGGGCAGATGGGCAGGCAGATTCTTACTTCTGTCAGTCTCCATCCTTGGTCCCGTGTGACTTTCCAAAAGCAGAGCTGCTTTAACCACAGTAGAAATTTGCCCCAAATATGACCTATCGTGCTGGAGGGGGGGTGGGTGGAGGGTTGGGATAAAAATGGCAGATGGGTATTAGGGAAGGCACTTGTGATATGCATGGGTGTTATATGTAAGTGATGAATCACTCCATTCTACTCCTGAAACCAATATTACATTATATTTTAATTAACATTTAAGTTAAAAACTTGAAATAAAAAAAACAAAAGCAAAAAAAAAGCAGTTTTTAGAAAAAAGCATTATCTCTATACAAGATAATGGGGTTTGAAATAAATTAAAGAGAGAAACCAAAGGACACAGGTTGCTTACTTTATTTATGTATATAAGTCTTTTATTTCTTTCACTGAATATATTACACCCCACCTGTCTTTATAGCCTAGGAGTCTATGTTGTCTTTATACTTATGTGATGGACTTTTCCTTTAAAATACCATGGAGGTAAGCACCAGTTTCTCCCTGTGGTTGACTGAAATGAAATATGTAATCAAAGCTATTAAAATATTAAAAGTTCCATTATTGTGTATTGATCAGGATGAAAAAACAGTGGCTAGTAAGGTTAAAGGCAATTAAAAAAAAAGAAAGAAAGAAAAGAAACTATCCAACCTTCTGGCCTTTGTCAATGAGTACCTGGTTGTCTATATTCATTATACATGGAATTTGTTAAAAATTTATATTCATATTGTTATAAATGTGTTCTCTTGATTAACTTGCTCAGTAATTATAGGCTGAGCTTTGCAGTAAATCTCAAACTTACTTACTTCTGCTTTGGATTATTCTGAATAGGAAGGAAACAGCCCTGTAAACAAAGCATCATTTTGGAAAGAAACACAAGAATTAATGGCATTGTTTCTACATCAATATTTTAGGAAAAATCTGCTTTGTCCTCCTCCATTATTTCAGGATCTGCTCCTCTTGCTTTGCTAAATGGCAGCAATTCAGCCTTTGAATTTCTTGAGAAAAATAAAGTTTGAATGTCAGGATCAAGACCAGTGATTAGGAAGAGGTGAGGCCAAGGTGAAGCATCCTTAATCCTCTAAAACAAATCCCTATGAAATCAAAAAGTAACGTAGAATTCTGAAAGGATTGTGCTGTTTGGGGAGGTTTTAAGTTGTCAAGATGATGTAAAATAGAAAAAGTGCCATGACGTTCTCCAATCCCCTTGCTTGTCAATAGCATGTATCACAATTGAAATGACAGAGGTGACATTTGCAGGGAGACAGTGTGGGCAAGTCTTTTAGCTGTGCACCCAGAGACACAGGAGGCTACTCAGCGGGGCAAACGTGACAAAAAACGGAAGCAATGAAAGGTCCAGGAGAAAGTGAGGAAGGAGTAAGGAAGTGGTAGGTTCATCACTAATGGTTATAATCCCATTTCTTCTCACAAAAGTGTCCCCACTCCACCCAGGTCCTTACAAACATCACTGTGCATTTAGTATCAATTAATTAACATTAGACTTACTAAAGTATTATTTGTATGTATAATATTTTCACTGAAAAAAAAGGGCAATCTAAAAGCTGAACAAAAAAGCATAGGGAGGGAGGTTCCAATGACTTTTCCTTTCCACCATTTAATGTCTTCTTCTCTCTGCACCATCTGCCTGTGCTGAGGGTAGTGACTAGTGCAACTGAGGCAGGTCCCTCAGAGCAATGTTTTCTTTTGCTCAGATCCATATCTTTAAAATATTTTTTGTCTGCGTAATTGTATATTTAATAATTGTAATAGTTATACATGCTCACTACTGAGAATTTGTCCAATCCTGTAAAGTTACAAAATTTGTTTCATAATCAAGTTGCCTAGAAACACTATTTTTTTTATAACGTTTATTTATTTTTGAGAGAGAGAGTGCGCACTCAAGCAAGTGGGGGAAGGGCAGAGAGAGAGAGAGAGAGAGAGAGAGAGAGAGAGACAGAATCTGAAGCAGGCTCCAGGCTCTGAGTTGTCAGCACAGAGCCCCACAGAGGGCTCGAACCCGCAAATGATGAGATCGTGACCTGTGCCAAAGTCAGACACTTAACCAACTGAGCCACCCAGGCACAACTAGAAAAACTATTCTTAACATTAGATATGCTTTCTCAAGGTTACGTACACATGCACACACACATGCACACACATGCACAAAGATATATCTACAAGTTGGAGAATCTTGTTCTATATCAAATGTGGTACTCTATGTTCTTTACTTCATGTTACACTGCAAATATTTCCTCATACCATTAAATATTTCTTGAAGACACTATTTATTGCTGCTACTTAATATATCATCATGCAGATATACCAGAATCCACTTAGGTATTGCCCCAATACTTGGCATGTTCATGTTTTTTTTGAGGTCATTTATAGTTACTTTGTGATTTAGAATTGCAAGGACCTTTTCTCTAGTATATAATTTTCTCTCTAATATTAGTAAGTTGCTTTATAATTTTGTATTCACAAGAAGTAACTGAGGAGTCTGACTTCAGGCAAAAATCCCTTGTGTGATTTTTCAGGCCTGACTGTAGGCAGATCTCATTGGGGAAAGCTGTTCTCCCCACGCCAAACTTGGTGCACAGCCAGTGTATTAATGCCTTCTGGACTCAGTTAAGGACTAAGTACCCACCCCCTGTAGTATACTCTGATTTCTTTTCCACTCCTACCCCATACCCCTGTTTCTCCTTCCCTGCTCCCTGAACTCTTGCCCTGGGTCCATTAGAAGAAGAAGAAGAAGAAGAAGAAGAAGAAGAAGAAGAAGAAAAAGAAAAAGAAAGAAAGAAAGAAAGAAAGAAAGAAAGAAAGAAAGAAAGAAAAAGAATAGAAAGGAAAAACAAAAGCAGGCTTTTGTTTAGTGCATTTGGGCAGTGGGACAATTTCTTGCTCCTACACTGCATGTCATCTGACCCTCTACCAGTGTGGTTCCATCAGGAAAATGAAACACAAGGGAGCTGGTGCCTATTTTCGCCTCTCAATTATACTATCACAGTAAGCGAAGAAAGGCTTGATTGTTACTGTCAGTTTGGCTCATTGTCCTAACTGACCACTTTATCACCTAGCAGCTCAATATTGGTAGGGGGTTCTTTTCTCTGTCTTTCAGATTTACAGCTGGCGCCACCTCTAATGCTTTTTTCAGTTTCGCAGGGACTAGAGGAAAAACCAAAAAGTTAAAAATGAAGCAGAAATTAAAAATGAAAATAAAAATGAACTAAATTCAAAATGAAAAACGCTGGAATGATGAAAATAAAATTTGTTGATGGGTATTGAGGAGGGCACCTTTTGGGATGAGCACTGGGTGTTGTATGGAAACCAATATGACAATAAATTTCATATATAAATAAAAAAAAAAAGAAAAGAAAATTTGTGGGGCAATATCTCATTTTGAAGACCTGTTCTAGGCTTTTTTAATCTACATATCACATTCGATTGATATTTATTTTCTCACAAAGTTACCACAAACATTTTATAAAGAAGGTATTATTTACCCATTTCACAGATAGGGAAAGTCAGATGTCAAATCAAAATAACAACCTTTTGAAAATACTCAACTTTCTTTCTGTGGTGAAAAATCTGAGTAAATTTCTTGGCACACAGTGAAATATTTTAGAATAGAGAGATTTTATACTTCTGATTATATTTAAAGACAGTATGTGTAAACATATACTGAAGATCAACATTCATCTACCTTGAGTTCATGGCACCAAATAAAACATCATTTTTCCTAATGTTTCCTCAGAAATGTGTTTTTGCCCTTGAGGAGACAAGATTTCTAGAGGAAATGAAAGTAAAATCCTGACTTCCGTTCTTACACCATGTTTCCTCCTCTGGTTGGAAGTGATTGTCAGGAGAACTTTATTCCTTACAGGAAATAAAGCATATTTAATTCCTGTCAGTCTGAACTTAAAAACTCGGACAGATGGAAAGAACAGTGCAGAACACTGTAAGAAATTCACCTGCTTCCTGATCATACATGCTTTTACCATTTTCAAGTATTCACCCTGGGGAAAGTGAAATGTCAATACTAAGATGTAACTTTATTAAGTGAAGAGAAAAAATGCAAAAATAGGATATGATCCCCTCCCTTTAGAAGATACTCAGAAAGAGGCAAAACAAAAATTGGACGTGTGGGTTTTAGAGAGACCAGTGAGACAAAATAATGGATGCATTAGTTATGATCAGGCATGTTTACTCGTCTGCAGCTCTAACAAATGTTCATATGCGTGTTGCATCTCTACGCCTGTTCTTCCGTTTTAGAGATTTATATTTGATGGAATCTCAGAAAAATGACATAGAGAATGATTTTTATAACTACTGCTGAAAAAAATCACTGGAGGTACATAAATTAGGCCTGCGCCCCATACTTCATTAATTAATTAGTTTCTTTGCTTGTCAGTGATGCTGAGAATGTGCCTTGAGTATGAGTTAGATATTTCAGGATGTTGCTAGATTAATTCATGTATCTATTCTTCAAATACATTCGAGAGCCAATATTAGCTATATATTGAGCTGGCTTCTAGGATTCATGTGACAATGAATAAGAAAAAAACAAAACAAAACAAGGAAAACCAGAACTCCAGGAGCGGGACCAATGATGTCAAATCAGGCATTAGAACAAACGGCTGGACTATGAGAAATGAAAACTGTAGTGTCTTATAAGTGTTGTGGAAACATGGGGCCAGAGACTAAAACCCCATGGGCCACACCAGGTTTTCCACCTGTCAGATTAGCCTGCTTTCAAGTAAAATGAAGCAAAATCAGGGGTGTCCGGATAAGAAAAGTAAAACGGTATGAAATAAGATAAACCGTCTTTAATACCTTTCTCAACATGTAAACACTTAGAACCCATTTACTGTTAAGTCTATATTTGATGGCCAAAGATAAAATGTGAGTTTACGTTTGCAGCAAGTAATATCAAACTGCTTATAATTGTAATACCAAGGTTAACTCTGTTGTTGGTGCATACAAATGCATTGGTTGATAAAAGTGCTTTTGAAGTTTTCTGGGTGCATTTGCATTTCACACGTGAAATATGGCTGGCTCAGTTAAAATGATGTATATTGTATTTGTATTGATAAATCCTAATCCGATCTTGATTATCAAGTGCTTTCCAGATAATCTTAATTTATACACATTCACCCCATAGTTCAATCTAGTTAACATTATTTTTCAAATACCAGGCATTTTCATGGAAGTAAGGGAAAAAGAAGTAAGGCAAAAGGCACTAATTACTACTTCTTGTAATCCTCACACTAAGCCCCACAGTAGAAGAGTCTCATAGACTGGATGTTTTTTCTCAGGCACAAATACTAGTGATCCCTCCGTGGGCCTTGGCTATGCTGGGCTTTCAATGTTTGTTACTTGCTTCATTTTTATGGGGAAAAGGACATGGATTCTTGATGCCTCTTAAACCATCTTGGACAGAAGGAGTTGTGCATTCCGGCAACACCAGCCCTTGATGGATAGTGGCTTCACCGGAGTCCCAACACTGCTGTCCTTCAGAGCAGGGTAGCTCTCCGGGTGATTTTGACTCAAGGCCATCACATTAAAAGTAGAGTTCTTTTCTTTGATAGCTTATTTCCTCCTAATATCCAGCAGAGCAGAGAGGGGCCTGGCTCAATGGCTTAAATTTAGGGAGGCAAGTTTTGGCTGTATGAGAAATTCAAAGTTTTTAATAGGTAGATTCCGCTAACCAACAGGAAATTTCCTTTGACAAGATTATATTTTATAGTACTTTAACATGTGAACTGCAAACATGTCATTATATTATTTTATTTTGTTTTGAAAGGCAGAAAAGTCATATTTGTTTAAAAACTATCTAGAATAAAGGCTTTCAGATATCAAACCAAAGAAAGATAATCACAATCAGAACTTAAAAAAAATTTTTTTCATTGACTTCTTTGATATGGATTAATATTTAGTTATAAATTATTTTTGAAATGTATATGATGCATTTTCCATTTCATGAATGCACAATAAATGTTAAGTATTTAATAAAGCAAATGGTGGCCACCATTGTGTGACTAGGTAAAATAGCATAATTTTTCACAAAGGGAAGTTCAGAAAAGGACATTCATAGGAATAATAGTAAAAATACAGACTTCCAACAATTTTGAGAGCATCAAATATAATTAAAAGTTTCCAAGAATGAGCAGCTAAGAAAATTTTTAAGAGTAATGCTATTATAATGATATCTATATGTCTAAGACCTTATGATACTTTTAATGTATAGAATGCATGGTGATTTTCTTGGTTTGTTATTAAAATTATCATATTGGAGATATTTAATATAATAAATGTTAGAAAAATATATAAATTCTATTTTCTAGTTCTAGATGAAAACTTAAAAATATCCTTGGATGTGTATGTGTGTGTGTATCCCCTTTTCCTATGGATTTTGTTTCTAGCTTGCCTCTTCCTTAGGCATCTACATATCTAAGTAGAAATAAAAATCTTATATTATGTGACAAATGATTCCAGAACTTCTTATTTGGCTTTTAAAAATGTTTTAAAATGTGCTTATTTCAATTTTAATTTCTACCACTTATTTGCGTTGTCTGGTTACTGCAAAGATGAACAACACACTTGGTAAAAGTCACAGTTATTAAAAGTCTGTGTGTTTCTGGAAGATAAAAACAATAGAAATATATGTTGCTGCTCTATCTTATTATCAGTGTTACAAAATTGTGATTGAGAGGCATAATAATTATCAAAAGACATGTCACTTCAGTGAGGATGAAATTCTTCCTGCAAATGTATTGCTCTAAAATAAAATTATTCTAAACTATGCAAAAATATGTCATCTGGACTCTTCTATATTTCATGATTTTATTACTTTTATTCATTTCTAAAATGAAGATCAGCTATGTGTTTTATTTTTATGATGCTTTAGTTTATCAAGCATAATATAAATTCCAAATGTTTACTAATCATATTAATATGGGCCTTGCAAAGATGAAAATAGTTTAGATCATATATTCCTGTAAGGCCATCAGTCATTTTTATGCTACAGGGAAATAATCTTCTTGGTATGTTGCCTGGGAAGTGAACTCTCTTTTAAATCATTTCAATTTAGATATTCTCCCCCCTCCCTTTGGAATGCATTTTATATGAGCAACAAATAAATAGTAATGATTTGTGCTTTTGTTGTGCATGCAAATCTTATATGTGACACACACAAGAAAGAATTCTAACAATTCACCACCACATATTCAGAAAGATACAAATGCCTACAGTCTTTCTTTTTTTTTTTTTAATTTTTTTAATGTTTATTTATTTTTGAGAGAGAGACAGAGCGCAAACTGAGAAGGGGCAGAGACAGAGAGGGAGACACAGAATCTGAAAAGGGCTCCAGCTTCTGAACTGTCAGCACAGAGCCCAATGCCAGGCTTGAACCCACCAACCGTGAGATCATGACCTGGGCTGAAGTCAGATGCTCAACCGACTGTAGGCCCTCCATGCCTACAAGTCTTTCTAATCTATACTATTGACTCAGAGAAATCACTGGAAGAATAAAGGTAAGCTTAAAATTTTAAATTAAAAAAAAAAGGAACGAAAGCTGAACTGTAATGGAGCAAATCCCTTTATATTACTGGTGCAAAGGAAAAGGGAAAAGAAATACTTCTGGAGCATTTATGTGTGTGACAGATTCACGAATATCAAAATTATGAAGGCTGCAGTGGAAGAAAGAAGGAGTGAAAATGAATCACTTAAATGACCAAGTAGATCCCTATAACTGTGGAAGTTATGCTTAAAGAACCTTAAATGTGTAAAAAATAATACACATATAAAACTATAGTTTTGAAGAAAAGGAAGTCAAAGTATCGACATACCAGTTTCCTATTTTTTGTGTGATAGGAAGTTAATACTGAAAATATTTAAAACGTTGAAAATACCGGAAATATTGAGTATGTTTGTTTAAATTTTTAAAATATTTTTTATTTTTTTTAGAGAGAGAGAGAAAACAAGCAGGGGAGGGGCAGAGAAAGAAGGGGGACAGAGGATCTAAAACAGGCTCTGCACTGACAGCAGGGAGCCTGATGTGGGAATCGAATTCACAAACCGTAGATCATGACCTGAGCCTGAGTGGAACTCTGCTGAATGAACCACCCAGTCTCCCCACTGAGTATGTTTGTTTAAAAGGTAAACGAGGAAGATTCCAATCTTTGAGATATTTCAGGACTGCCTTGCCCCCATTAGCTTCAGAGGGATTAAAGTTTAAGCAACTAGTATCTGGTAGAAACTCTGTGATGGTGAATTCCACAACATTTCTCTTATCATTTCACGTCTGTTATCTCCTCTTGTATTCGTGTAAAAGTTAATACATTCAATTAAAAATACCAAAAATGGTAGCAAATATTTCACCTATTTACCCATATGTCTACTGTCTTACTATCTATTGGTAGAAATATCTGGAATGCTGTTGAACAAATGTTAATTCTTATTTATGGTTTACAGTCACCTTTCACATTCTTGACTATTCTTATATCTATCGACTGATTAAGAAGCCATTGCCCTATCTATTTATATTATTATTCTTTGCCACATTTAAATCCTATTAAATACCATGCTTAAAAACACTAACTGGTTAAGATAAGATGTGATAAAATTTAATACTAGGTTCGTTAGACCTTAACTGGGCTCCATCTTGAAATTTCAAGCACTTTCAATTCCTCGTTTATCACTAAGAAATCCAGGGAAAGAAAACAAAATTGGTTAAAATTGTAATCATTGCAATAAAGAGAAAATATAAATTAATAACCCAAGGAACCTTACTAAAGTATAAGAAACAAGTTTAAATAACAAATATTAAAGTTACAGGATCTAGAAAAATGAATAGGATAAAAATCAGCATTTTCTCTCTTAATTTCTTGAACAGTGTCCTGACCAGTGGTATTTTGTTAAGTGTTCCCTTTTTTTGGCATTAGAAAATAAATCTAATACTTCTAAGCTATTTTATAGAGACAATGAAAAGATAATATTCAAGAAACATGTGTAGTTTTATTTATCTTATCTGTTTAACCACCAAGATCTCACTGACCTCAAAGAGTTTGGTATGTGATGTGTTTTCTTCCATGGTTAATATTGGGCACAAAATGTAGTGTGTAATAATGAAACCAGTTTTGTGTGTGTTTTCAATGTGTCCAGCTCTTTTTGCTAGATATAATGAGACTACCTCTGCACATTCTTCACAAGCTGCTTCCAAACCCTAGTAGAAGAAAAGATCTCTATGAATAGTCAGCTGAATGCATAAAAGGGCTTTGAACTCTCAGAGCAGGATTTTTTTGTTGTTGCGCTTCTCTCTCTGCTGCTCCACCTTGATGTCATTCTGTGCACTTTTCAGACTATTAGAAATTTTCCGTATGCTGTGGTAGAAAGTGAATTTCAGAGGCCTCAATGGGGATCGCAGGAGATGACCCATGCAAATGTAGTGTAAGTGTCAAAAGATTCCGGGACAACCATTTAAAAGCTATTGATAGCTGTATGAGAAAACATTCCAGCCCTCCACCAAGCTAGGAAGGAAAGTAGGAAGTATAAAACTAAACACACATAAAATGTCTTTTGCCTAAAAAAGATGAAAGAAGAGGAAAAAAATACTACATTAGGATGCAATCAGAAATGATAAACAAGGAATAAGAGAGAATTTTTAGAAATATCGTAAAGAATGCTATGTTTATATTCCACAAATATTGTGCCAAACACTTTCAGCTTACATTATTTAGTATGATTTAATCCTTTTTTTATGTGCTCCCAAATTGGGAGAGTACTGACAGACAGGATGAAGCTGCCAGAGTAGATTAAAACAAGATCCTGTGTGCATGCTTCTGAAAGGAAGCAAGAATGATGGCAGAGATTTTACATTATTCTTTGTTCATCCTCATAACCTTGTCCCCACACCCATACTCTCTACTTTTCCTGAAACGCAATTGCTCTCCTCTCTTCTGCTTTCTTGTTTTTGAATATTTAAACATTATTTACTATTATCTTAGGTAATTTTTCTTCTTCCTACTAGTGCTGACTTTGATCTTTTGGCATTCAGAAGGGCTGGTTAGGAGACCCTCACAAAACATAATACCCAGAAAGTAGCTTCATGGAAAGGGTGGTATACATTGTTGACCAAGTGCCAAAAATCAGGTCAATTGAATGGAAAATAGGACAAGGGAATGAATGCTGGGGCTCTACCCTAAGCAGCAACATTCTTTGTGTTATTTGAATTTTTTGAATGAGCAACCTTTAAAATGATGGCAAGAATTCAACAGCTGTTCCACCTCTTCTTAGAACAGCAGTGTCCTTTTCCCTGTCATTCAGATAAGAAAACAAGAGTGTGGGGCATCAAGGGGACTGAGCTTTCTATCAAGTCTTCAGATGTATGCACCTTTAAAGACCTAATGCTGTTTTATTATATATTAATCTATTCTTTATTGCTTGGTTTATTTTGACTAATAATTTTGCAAGCTCTTTGCAGTCAGAGATAATGCATCATATATTGTCTTGCTTCTATCACAGTTCCTACAGAACACAGAATAGTGCAGGGGATTCTCAAAGATAATTCTTAAATAGTGATTGGGTTAAATTATCAAAATTGAAATATCTACACACAGAACATTCAAACATCAAAACTTTTTGTATTATTTTTGTCTTCAATTTTATTTTAAAATTCCAACTGTGGTAATCTGGGGAAAAAAAAGAAAGAAAAAAGAGAAGCAATGCTACATTTGAGCTAGAAGGAGAAGAAGTAAATTTAAATGTGTTTAAAACTACAACTGAATTTTCTTTCATTCCTAGTGTCCACAACCTCTGATAACGAAGACATTAATGGAGTCACGATATGTGTTTTTAAACTTATATTTCTAAATTAATTTCTAAACTTAGAGAATCTAGAAATTATTTGAAGATTTCTTAATAAAACAGACCAGTGCAATTAAATATACTTATATGCTTTTCCCAACCCACAATAGGGATCACAAAGTAGTGACACGTTTTAGCTAAATTTCAATGCAAAAAAAAAAAAAAAGAATTTATCATTAAAAATCAATTGGAAACAGCTAGATGAACACCAGCTACCTTGTACTAGGGAGTAATAAACAAGGCTGTATAAAGAATGAATCATGTCAGATTAATCTAATTTCCTTATATGTCAGAGTGACTTAGGAGATCAAGAAGAAGTAATAGATTAAATATATCTTGATGTTAACAAGATTTTTCAATGCTGTTCCATTTAACACCATCAATCATTAACAAATAAGGGAAAATGTGGCTGAGTCTCTCCTTATTAGATGGGTTGGCAGATATTTGGAAAATCTTTGATGTAATATCAATGGTGGCAGGGGTGGGAGATGGGGTCGCACCAAATGCCTACCCTATTCCATGGGGTTCTAATACGAAGCAGCCGTCATTTTCAGTAAGTATATTGTCCTTATTTTGATAACAGACACCAGACGACTTTTGCTTCAGTATGGATTTATGAATTTATGAAAAATGGGAGAATTTTCCCTCAATTTCTTTAGTGATGAAGAGAAGATATTCAAGGGCGTACTCAAAGTGTTGCCATAATAGTTAAACAAAATAATCCACGCAGGATGCTTATCACAGTGTTTGGCATAAAATAGCACTTCAACAAATGGTGCTTTTTACAATTAATACTATGACCATTAAGTATAACTTGGAGGTTTTGAAGCACGTAATTTTGTTTCTAGATATTGTATGGCATATTCTTCACACTTCATTCACTGACCACCTGAAGTGAGATAGTTTGATTTTATATGGTCTGGCAAACTCAAAGCATGTAAAAAAAGTCAACACAAATATACCACAAATAATAGCTCAGATTAAATTCAATAGTTTAAAATAAAGTATCCCTGTACCTAAAGCAGAATTAAAATGGAGCGAAGAATTAATTAGAATTGCAATTTTAAATATCATTACTAAGAAAATTAGGTATAGCTACTGGGTCTACTTTTGAGAGTTTTTAACAAATCTATCGCCCAGATTTTTTCCACCAGCTCATATTTCCAGATATATACAGATCCATGCAATATTTAGTTCAATCTTCCTTAAGGAACTTGATTATTTACTTTAATTAAAAACTCTAAAACAAATAAGTACATAACTTGTTTGAAATTAATCCGCATCCAAGGAATTTTTCTTCCTGCTCAAGCCTGCCTTCAACTCTGATATCCCTCTGTAGATCTCCACAATTCAAATGCAGTTGTTTCTGACAGTAAAATTATTTAATATGGCCTTATTTTTAGAGACATAAATGGCCATTTCATTTGCTGTCTGTTTACGTTCAAGTTAAAACTTAAGCTATAAGCTTAAATATGTTCATAGATTGAGTAAAAAAGAATATACAAAATTACTTTCTAAATTTTTTGCAATAAATACATATTATTTTTCTTCTCAAAAGACAAGCCCAAAAAAAAACCTTTTCTGAAAAAGTGAGAAGGCACTACTAAAGCATGGTTTACTATGTTGTTCAATATAGTAATGCTATGTCACAAAAGACGCCCAAATTCAGTGTTTTGCAACAGTAAGCATTTTGCCTGTGGGTTTACAGGCCAACTGCAGCCTGCTAATATAGTCTGGCTTCAGCTGTGCTGCTTTACGGCACCGCTTCAGGCGATAGGTCAACTGGGCTTGGCTGCAAGTTGTAAGCTCGGGCTATATGCCTCTAATTCTCCTTTGGTCAGTGGCTATGTGGTGTATATATATTTTTTGTGACAAATTGTCAAGCGTAAAACACAAGTCAGAATGAGCAATTATAATTCAAGCTTCTGTTAGCATCACATCCACTAACATCCCTTTGACCAAACAAGTCACATAGCCAAGCCCAAAGTAAAAGTACGGGAAATTTCACCATGATGACATGGCAAGGGTGTGGATGCCCAATTTTCAAATAGGAGAGTGAAGAACTGGTACCAATACTTGAATTTCTCATATAACGTTTGATGAAGACAAGATCAACCAGAGGCATATAGAAAAACACACAAGGGTATTGGAAGTTATTCTATCGTTCTATGTGCCTTTATTCTGTTGGCATCAATCCTAGGATTCTGGAATCACTTCTCCAACAGCAACACCCACTCTTGCTTGTTATCTATTCCTGCACTCCTTAAATGAGACTCTTAGTTGTAAACCTTTTACTGTATTGTCCACCACACTGCCACATGTGTATGTCCCATTTCTTTACATTCATATTAGTAAAGCACAGAAATTAATTTTCAGTCAAGCGTTACTGACCAATGAAAAACTTCTAATACCTTGCACAAAGGATGCTGGCATTTTACCCTACATAGCTGAAATGTTAGCAATGGCCCAGAGCCTCAAACTAGGGTGAATTACTTCAGCATTGTTAGACATTTAAGAAAATGTGATGTTTAAGTGTGCCCATAGTCCAATTGTTTATGCTAAATGAAGGGAGCTAAAAACAATTTTGGACTATTTACATATGATTTTGAAATATAATAGCATATGAATATTTCTCCAGTTATCCTCCACAGAGGATAAATTTGATAGATTTTATTAACATGCACAACGGGTTATGTATTTACACACAGTTCTTGTTAGCTACCTGTATCTCCATCACATTCTCTCCAATTGATATGAATTTTTCACATTAACCCAGTGTCAACGAATACCAGGGACTTTGTCAGCCCACACAACCATTTTCCAAAAAGCAGTCACTGAACTGTAGATATAAGTATTAGATAGCCTCAGATTTTTTTTCCCCAGAAGATAATCGGGGGGAAAGGGATGTAATTATTGACTTTACCATTACATGAACATGGAGGATATAAAATTACTGGCTTTTAATGCTGGAAAGGACCTTAGAAATCAGTTGTTCAAAATCTCTTTTCTTTCAGATGAACAAAAAGAAGTGAAGTCACTTGCCCAAATCTCTTTATTAATGGCAGAGCCAGGCTTGATTCCAAATCATGTCTTTTTTCCACTATGCCAGGATTATCACTCATGGTCATGGTGGATAATCAGTAAAAGGTAATTCTTTTATAGATAATCAATACCTTTGAATTCTTATAATTATTATGAAAAGAGAGTTGCCTGAAATAGTCATGGGATTTCAGTGGTTTAAAGAAAGAAAAGGAGCAAGGAGCAATAAATGACCAAGAGGAACTTGCTCAATGAATTGGTTGTCAATTTAGTAACAGTATGTCTTTATCTCAGCCCAACTCTTGTCATGAACGATCACCCTGGATAATTTTCAGACAGATATTATCCATACCTGACTCCTCAAAGTAGCACTGAACTGATAGGAACCCACTTCAGAATTCGCACAGAGCTGCTGTCAGGAACAACTAATGATTATAGAGCATTTTAGAAAAATATGCCATGTAACTACTTTACAGACAATCTTGTATTGTCAATGGATCCATAAAGTTGAGACCTAATAAGTACAATCCTTTAACCAGTCATTCTACAGCTACAATATGGGATATTTGTGCTAGAAGTCAGCAGTTTTTCCAGTCTATATGCAAAGACAAGTATTTACTACATATTTTTATTATGTTCATTTGTTCCTTGTCAGAATTCTAAGGGAAGCTGAGCTTTAGGTTGAATAGTTGCTATTTAGTTTGAATAATGAATACTGACTATTACATTTTGAAAACAGGCAGAATAAGCATCCACAAAAATGATATTTATTCGACTTCTCGGGGGGCTGTTCATAGCAATGGGAAGTACAAGGCTAGGCTTGATGCTCTAGGTATAATTCAGCCAGCAGAGGTTTATTAAAATGAAATATTTTGCAAAATTCAGAATATGGTAGGAGAAATGAACTATAAATGGTTGGTGGCATCCCTAAACCACTCTCCATAGTGGCTCTACTCTGTATTTTGTAAGGCCAAAAGAAACAGCTTCGAATAATATATATTTTTGTCCACCTTTAACCCCTTTTAGTGGGAGCTGTGCTGTGTCTGCTGGCTGAAACATTAGCCAAATGAACCCGCTGGCAGTTTGTCTATTCCTTCTCATTATACTAATACGGAAAATTAACTAGGAAGCATGCTTTCTCTCCCGTTAGGCTGGTGGCACATTTATAAGGACATCATTGAGACTGTTCCTTTCATTCCATCCTCGGATTCTCTCCGGGTAGCTGCTCTCTACCCACTTGTAATTTCTCTTCATTATACTGCAATATGAGACTATGGAGAGTCTTTTGTTGCAAGTGGCTATAGACATGGCTGTCATTTTGTCCATTATTAGGTCAGTGGTGTGAGTTTTGAGAACAAAGGCAATGGACATAATAGTCATTGGCATTAGATATTAAAGTTACTAAATTATCCTGAAGGATCCACAGAGAAAAGAGATCATTGCCCTTGTTTTCACAGATATATGAACAGATACCAAATGACTTTTGCAAGGTCAAGAAAACCAGTGGTATGCAGAGAGAAGATTAAAACAACTTAAGTCCTTACAGCAGCATATTTTGTGAGGATAAAAGTTACAACCTTTGTTCTCTTTCCTTTTTCCTCTGCAAATCCCCCAGGTAGACTGTGGGCTGATTTTTCCTCTCCTTTAACACCAACTTACATTTTTAATATCAACGGTTTTATTTCCTCCTTATATGCTGATACTTTAAAAAAAAAGATTTTTATTTTTCAGTAATCTCAACAACCAGCACGGGGCTCAAACTTACAACCCTAAGATCAAGAGTCACAGACTCTACTGACTGAGTCAGCCAGGCACCCTGATATTTTGCTTTTTTTTTTTTTTAACCAGAAAACATGTCTTTCTTTGAGCAACTTTTTTTGGGAAAGATAGGGTTTTAGAGAATGCCTCCCACTATTGTTTTAAAAATGGGCCGGGGGTGGGGGGAGGCAGGGAATGTGCTGGGCTTAGGCGTTTTTGCTTTTCCTATTTCCTTTATTCTGAAATAAGTGTATTCAATCTTTAAAAACAAGTGAGTCTCACATGTGCTCCATGAACCTGGGCCACATTCACGATGCGGATGTTAGGAAAGATGAGAAAGTCTTCAAGATCCTGCACATCATAATTGCTCATGTCTTGCAAGATATTTCTGTTGGTTGACAGTGTGAACCCAACGTATTCCCATTTTAGCATATATGTATACAACTGATATAAAATATTAAGTTATAAATTAACTGATATTTCTAAAAGGAAACATTCATTTCTATTCACACAGTTTGTGTCTAACAGTCCATTCCAGAGTGAGAAATAGCAGAACTCTCAGGGTAATCAGTGGAGCATAATGATGGCAGTAATGAAGCTTCAGATTTCACTTTGCCTGCCTGGATGCTGTGCTTGCTTTTCAGGGCCTGCTTTAGTTTCCTAGAATGTTCTTTCTCTAAACATATGCATGGCTCATTCACCTTCCTCATGACTCTTCTCAATCCTCACCGTCTTAATGAGGCCTGCCTGACTGCTCTATGTAACATAACTGCACCCTAACCCTCCCCCCATCTCAGGCCTCACTACCCTCTAACCCTGTTCTAGCCTATCGTCATATCCTGGGCGTTTATCACATTCCAACATGATATATTAATGTGTTTATTTTTTATTCTCATCTCTTCCAGCTAGAATTGAATTATATGAGGGCAGAGTTCTTCACTTTGTTCTCTGACATATCTAAAATGCCTGACCAGTTCCTGGGACATAGTTGATACTCAACAAATATTTGCTAAAGGGAAGGGCCAGTTTGGTTCTGGCTCTGCTGCTATTTTGTGACTTTTTTTTTTTTAATTTTTTTTTCAACGTTTATTTATTTTTGGGATAGAGAGAGACAGAGCATGAACGGGGGAGGGGCAGAGAGAGAGGGCGACACAGAATCGGAAACAGGCTCCAGGCTCCAAGCCATCAGCCCAGAGCCTGACGCGGGGCTCGAACTCACGGACCGTGAGATCGTGACCTGGCTGAAGTCAGACGCTTAACCGACTGCGCCACCCAGGCGCCCCTATTTTGTGACTTTGAGAAAGCTTTTTTAACCTCTCTCGTTCTAAATCTCTCATTCATCTGCTGGCTGATCTTGAGACATATAGGAATACATTTTGGCCTATTACTTCTGGAGCTAATTTGTTTGAATATGTAAGGAAATATGCCATGTAATATTTTTTCACATGCCATAAAAATGTTGCATTTTATATATCCAGACCTGAACTTTTTTTCTCTTATTTTTGCATTTAACAATATATCTCAGAGATCATTTCTTACAATTATTGAAGAGCTTTTTCATTTTTATACTATATTTAATACATAAAAGGAAAAACAATATGACATATACAAAGTACAAAGCTTAATAAAATAAATACTTAAGACTTACCACACAGCTTAAGAAATTGAATATTATTGGGGCACCTGGGTGACTCACTTGGCTGAACTTCCGACTTCGGCTCAGGTTATGATCTTGCAGTTCATGAGTTTAAACCCCACATCGGGCTTGCTGCTGTTAGCATGGAGCCCATTTTGAATATTCTGTCCCCCACTCTCTCTGCCCCTCCCCAACTTATGCTTTCTCAAAAATAAATTTAAAAAAGAAATTGAACATTACCAGTAAAATTGATATCCTCTGAGTCTTCCTCTCTGGTTCCATATTTCACAATGCATACACCTCTCCTCCAGAAGGAGAACTCCTAAATTTTATGTTTATATTTTTTTGGCTTTTTTGCATGGCTCTACTGTGTATGCATCATCCTTAAAACTACACTGATGTTTTTGACCTTTATATAAATGAGATTATAACGTACATATTCTTCTGTGACTTCCTTCTTTTATATCATCATATTACTGAGGTTCATGAAAGTTTTTGAAGGTGGTGTTATTTCATTACTTGGCCTATTGCACAGTATTCTATGGAAAAATACAATTTGTTTATCCATTCTCCTGGTTGATATATATTTCCAGTGTTTTGCTACTCCAGCATTGCTCCAGTTTTCACTCATGTATGCTTCTTAGTACATAGATGATAGGCTTTCTCTGAGCTGCATTCTTAGAAAGGAAGTGCTGGGGTTTTAAGACCTGCGCCAAATATGCATTGATAAGTTTCTGGGCTCTTGATTATGCTTCCCTAGTCTACAGAGGTCTATATTTCCTCCATAAAAATTCATATATATGTTCATTAATATTAATTGAGAAGCAGCTTGTCAAGTTCCATGAAACTTTTTGTTGGAATTTTGATAGGAATTACATTGATTCAATATTTTAATTTGAGAAAAGCCAATACAATTACAATAGAGGCAACATCTTATTCCTTATCATAATTTAATTTTTTTTTTTAATTTCGTCACAAAAAATAGTAAGTTAACTCCTAGATCTCCAGTTAAGTGTTTGTTAGGCACAATAATAATAGTATTCTTGTCTTATTTTTTTATTTCAAAGAGAATGCTTCTACTATTTTTGTTAAATATACTTATGCTATAGATTTTGATAAATATATTTTATCAGATAAAGGAAGTTCTGTTATATTCTTTTTTTTTAATTTTCTTTTAACGTTTATTTATTTTTGAGACAGAGAGAGACAGAGCATGAACGGGGAAGGGTCAGAGAGAGGGAGGCACAGAATCTGAAACAGGCTCCAGCCTCTGAGCTCTCAGCACAGAGCCCAACGCGGGGCTCGAACTCACGGACTGTGAGGTCATGACCTGAGCTGAAGTCGGACGCTTAACCGACTGAGCCACCCAGGCATCCCATATATTCTTAAGTATTTATATTTCTATCAAGATGTGGTATTTTGTTTTATGAAAAAACATTTTTTCTATATCATTAACATGATTGATTTGGTTTTTCTTCTTTGATATGAGGATTTCTGATGACATTCCCCACCCTTGCATTTACTCAATGTAGTCATGATATATTGTATTTTTAATCCAATAGTATATTTGCTTTGTCAATAGTTTGCTTAAAAAAATGTCAGAGAAGAGATGTATCTTTTATGATCAACGAGGAAAAAAATCAGTAGAAAAATGGATAAGGGGCATGAATGAATAATTCATAGCAAAGACAGCTAATAAACATGAAAAAGAGTTTCATTTCACTAATAACCAAAAAAACGTAAAGTAAAGCAATACTGAGGGACTAGTTGTGTATATCAATATGTCAAAAATGAAAAAGAAAAATAATTCCCAATGTTTGTAAGCATATAGGAAATGTTTTTACTCTTTTCAATTTGATACACGTGTACTTGCCTCTCATTAATGTTCCACTTCCCATCTCTTTAACTATAAAATGGTTTTCAACTGTAAACCAAAACAAAACCAAAGGAGGAAAAGAAATTTGGGCATGCACAGGTACAAAGGAAGATAATGTGAAGACACAGGGAGATGACTGCCATCTACAAGCCAAGAAGAGAGGCATGAAACAGGTCCTTCCCTCATGGCCCTCAAGTGGAGGGCCCTGACACCTTGACCTCAGACTTCTAGCCTCCAGAACCATGAGACTATAAATCTCAGTAGTGAAAGTAAAAAAAAAAAAAAAAAAAAAGTCAGAGATGCTTGCAAGAAAATAACTTTAATCCATTTAAGGCCATATAATGTTTTTTTCTAGATCAATGATGTAATATTATTGGTTATGTTATTGGAAATAGCATGGATTCAAAAAATAATGCCACATTTTTGTCCTCAGAGTTAAATATATCCAGGCTAAAATGAATTACTGACAAATAATTTTGGGAGAGTTCCTCAACCTCTTCATATAAAATTTCTTCTTGTATTAAATGGACTTAGTGATACCTTTATGATAAAAATATTTTGAAGCTAAGATGATATATTTCTGTTTAATAAACAGTATTAACCTTTTGTCTTTCTTTAACTTCATCTCCAAGAGCAATAACTGAGATAAATAACTTTAAAATCTTGGCAGCAAATAAGAACTGCATATGCAAATACTCAATTAATACAAACCAGCCCTACTGAGACATGTCTCAATTTAAAGTAGTTTGACTTGAATTAGTGTGAAATTAAAGAGCTTCTAAATTAGAAATTTAAAAAGCAAACTCTTCACTCATCTCTTATATCAGAATTAATCCTTTTGAAAGTTCACTTAGGTCAAGTTTAATCAGTGGCCATCTGGGATGTTTATAACAGAAAGCAACCTTGTGATTTTTATAATGGAATTGCACCAATCGGGTATTTCCAGCTCCAGGGTTAGTATTCCAGTCGTGACTTTCTCCTCTGTGTTTCCACGCTGTATGTGTATAACCCTAATCATGGCACTTAAATTGTAATTATTTGATACACCCCCATTTCTTTTCTCAAACATGAATTTCTTTGGTTAGGCCTCTGTCTTATTAGTCTTTGTTTCTTTGGTCTTTTGTACAATTCTCAAAACTTACTAAAGAGTAATAGTAGTAACAATAATACTAATAGCTACTGCATAACATTTTCTCTGTGTTAGGCACTATCCTCAGAAATTTACATTATTAATTCATTAAGTGGCAACAACAACCCTATAAGGTAGGAGTTATTAGTATCCTACTTTGCAGAAGAATAGCAAATGATTGAGTGAATGATCAGTGTTCTTGTATTGTTCCTTCCTTAAAAGCTAATGTTCAGCTCCCCAGCTTCTCAGAAGAGAGAGATTGTGCCTATTCGGCTTTGTTTGGGTGTTTACTGTCTATCAGAAACAATTGCAGCAACACCTTTGAAATTTTACACATATGATGTGCTCTCCAATATGACTGTTTATGTTGTTTTCCACCCTTTAAGTGTCTTCTTCATTTATATACAAGAGGAATCTATTAATTCTTAAAGAACTAATGAGAGTGCTAGCCAGTTCCTTCAGATTTTCTTTCTATCTACCATCTCCTTGGCTCATCTTAGCTCTTGGACACCCTAACTCTCAAGTCCACTACCACCCCACACAAACCTACCAGACTCCATTTTGTTTGCTTAACATCCTTCTTTCATACTAATCACTGTGCCTTCAACTTTGTCAACCTTTATTTAATCTTTGGCTTCATGAAAATTCTGGTAAGAACCACTCTTACCAATGTCCTTGATTATCATCCTTGATATCCCATCCCAGAATAGGCTCATATCCATGATTCACCTAATACAGAAAGGGGATAAGATAATATCCCTCAGAATAATCAGCACCTGAGGCTACATCATCACTGTCTCATGATGGGAGATTTGGTGGCGGCAACCACTGATACAGCTGCTCCATGCAGGCCTTGACCTCCATACCTTGGTTTTTTGTACACTCACAAAGGCTTCTAATGGACCTTGTGACTGCCAGCCCTATACTCCTAAATAATTAGCTCTTGACCTTTTCCTTGTTGCACCTTCATTGTAGCCATTCTTACCTGTGAAGAATTTTTCTTCACAGATGTGAAGACTGTCCTATCTTCTGCTTAAAATTTATCTGTGAGTCTCAATATACAGAGAAACGATGGCCACACCAAATACATTAGTAGTCAGCCCAGAACCGTCAGAACTAAGTTAATAACTGCCATCTTCCTCACTTTTCACGCCTGCTCCCAACTCAGGACCAACCAGAGAAAGACAAACATGTTCTCCAAATGAATCATATGAAATGCTACTTCTAGTTAGCCTGACTCCAATTTCCCTGTGCCAACAATTGACAAAAGAATACAACCATAACCTATCATGGCTTTCCTTTTTTTCCACCATGAAGCTTTCCCACTCCTCTGTCTGCCTTTGAGTCTCTGCTAAATGCAAGTATTGGTGGCTAACTCTTTTGTTATGGAAAGCTCCGAATAATCTCTGTTTGCATTCCTTAAGATGGACTTCATTTTGTCCACATCTGCATAAACAATCACTATGTCCCATGTCTGTGGTAAATGGAAGAAGTATAGTACTTGTTTCTACTCTAGAAGAAGTCATGGAAAACTGGAAGTATCATCACTTGAAGACTACATGCTCTTACTTATGGTTCTGAGACATCTAATTGCTAAGCTTACATTGCCCCAAAGTGCCCATTAACATTATTCACAGACTTTTGAAATGGCCATGGTTGAAATGCCATTATTCCACTGAATTTTGCCTCCTCATTAAAGGCAAGGATTAAATGAACTATCTCCATTTTCCTGAACAATGGATGTTCCCAAAAAGGAAAAAGAAACTAATTCCTTTCCTTGAGTAGATATAAATCTTGCAATATTCTTTTTTTTTTTTCAACGTTTATTTATTTTTGGGACAGAGAGAGACAGAGCATGAACGGGGGAGGGGCAGAGAGAGAGGGAGACACAGAATCGGAAACAGGCTCCAGGCTCTGAGCCATCAGCCCAGAGCCTGACGCGGGGCTCGAACTCACGGACCGCGAGATCGTGACCTGGCTGAAGTCGGACGCTTAACTGACTGCGCCACCCAGGCGCCCCAAATCTTGCAATATTCTAACCCAATCCTCACAGATCTAACAAATTCTTCTGCTTCTGGCACATCTGAATTCTGGTGTATCCCGTCCTTGACTTTATATCTTTGGGAAATCTTTACAGTGAGGTGAGATGCACTGGTTAAAGACACAGACTGTGGAAACATGTCACTTTTGTATAAAACTCACCTTTGCTATTTACTAGACATTTAATATTGAGCAAATACTTGGGCAAATTGCTTACACTTTCTGTATATCTTCATCTTCAGAAAGGGTGATAATAATCTCATCTAAACTTAAGGGTGTTGTGAGAATTAATGAGTAACTGCATATGCAGCTTGGAGAAAACTATTTGCCATAATTAAATTTTTAATAAGTGCTTATAGTAATGATGAGGATGCTTTTCTTAGCCAGGTTCAATTATACCAAATGGAATGAAAGACACCAAGCATCAGGGTAGGTATGCAGGTACTATTTTGAAGTAGCTGGCATCCCACCTAGTATTGCCTGACTTTTATAATTTAGAACATGTCAGACAAAAAAGAAGCATATTATCTTTGCCAGTTTCATCTCAATATTTCATACATGTGACCCCAAGTATTCATGTCATATGAGTATTTCTGGTCTGCAAAATATTTAAGAAAGATTCCAGCAGCCTGCTGTATATATTGAAAAATCTGCCTTTAGTTAATAGGACATCATTAATGTTGAGAGTATTGTCCTGCTATGTAGAATTATTTAAAAAGGATCAATTTCTGATGGTAAATAAAATCCTCCTAATTTTGACACAAATGATGTTGATGTTGGTAAACAGATCCAACTGCCTCTTTTTTTCCATGCCAGTTCAAAGACCAATAAGACCAGGTGATCACCAAAAAGGACAGTGCTTTTTTTTCTTGTTTCCTTTAGCAGAAAGGTCTGAATTTAATTTGCATAATTGTTTTTAAACAATGTGAGATAATGAGTAGATAAAGAAAGGATAGCCTTACTCAGCTCTACAGAAAATAGAAATTGCACCTGCCATACCAACCTGCCTAATTTCTTCTTGGGTCATGTTTTGATGTAGGTTATAATTGCAAGACTCATACTGAATTACCTTAACTGCCTGCAGAAGTTGCATTTTGGGAAATTATGCAGGATACTGATTCATAAAACTTGTAATATTTTCAGGGACTGGTTAATCTGCCAAGTTTGCATGATTCCTTATCTTTGCATCATTCTTTCCCCCTAGCATGGTTTGTTAAGGACAACTGCAAAAATAGTCCTTCCTGGGGTGCCTGGGTGGTTCAGTCAGTTGAGCCTCCAACTCTTGATTTTGGCCAAGGTCATGATCCCAGGGTTGTGGGATCAAGCCCCATGGTGGGCTGTGTGCTGAGTGTGGAGTCCGCTTAAGATTTTCTCTCTCCTCTCCTCTCCTCTCCTCTCCCCTCCCCTCCTCTCCCCTCCCCTCCCCTCCCCTCCTCTCCTCTCCACCCTGCTCTTCTCCTCTCCCTGGCTCGCTCTCTCTCTCTGTGTTTCTCAAATAAAATTTTAAAAAATAGTCCTTCCTTTAGATTTTCACAGAAAACTTTATCAGTAGGCCCAGGCATATTTTTTCTACCCATATTTCCTTTTGCTCCACCTGTTCTCCTGGTCAAATTCACTCACTTTCATGGTTTAAAAACTCAATTAGGTAAAATAGCTTCATATATATATATATATATATATATATATATATATATATATA